>NC_135235.1:125240112-125549411 GCF_051348905.1 Ranitomeya variabilis | reverse complement strand
CTTGACTCTATTGGGTCCGTGTAAAACGTGCGCTCCCACGAACACTGACATGTCTCCGTGTTTGGCACACGGAGACACGGTCCGCAAAAAATCAATGACATCTGAACAGATGCATTGATTTTTATGGGTCTACGTGTGTCAGTGTCTCCGGTACGTGAGGAAACTGTCACCTCACGTACCGGAGCCACTGACGTGTGAAACCGGCCTAAAGGGAATGAATATTCACCACATTCCACACCCATGGGAGTGGAGAGCATTAAATATTCATTCCCTTTAGTAGCGGGCACACATGACTGTCCGGCAGCTGCAGGAAGTCGGCGGCTGACACTGTGCTCGCTACCAAAGAGCGAGCAATGAATACTCACTGCCGTCCATGCACAAAGTCCCAGCTTGCAGAGCAGTGAGAATTCCGGCAGCTGTCCTTCGGCTTCTAAGCAGTGCATGACGTCACTGCCATGTGCTGCTTACAAGCATAAAGCAGCTGCTAGCACCAGAACAAGATGCTGCGAGGGAGTGTAGGAAGGTAAGTGTAATGGTTTTTTTCTTTAATGTTTTTTTCTGATGGGGCAATGCACACCAGGATAAGGATAGGGGCCAATCATACCAAAATAAGCACGGGGCCATGCATACCAGGACAGAGATGGGGGCCCTGTATAGCAGAATGGGGCCAATCATACCAGGATAAGGATGGGGCCATGCATACCTGGATAGAGATCAGGGGGGACATGGCTACCAAGCTAGAGATAAAGGGGACATGCATACCAGGATGGGATGAGGAGGCCATGCATACCAGGATAAGGATGAGGGGGGCCAGGCACACCAGGATGGGGATGAGAGGGGCCATGCATACCAGGATAGGGATGAGATGGGGCATGTGTACCAGGGTAGGGATGAGGGGCCATGTGTATCAGGATAGGGATGAGGGGGCTATATGTACCAGGATAGGAATTAGGGGGCTATGCGTACAAGGACACGGATGAGAGGGGCCATGCACACCAGGATGGGGATGAGAGGGGCCATGCATACCAGGATATGGATAAGAGGGGCCATGTGTACAAGGGTAGGGATGAGGGGGCCATGCGTACCAGGGTAGGGATGAGGGGGCCATGTGTACCAGGATAGGGATGAGGGGGCCATTCATACCAGGATAGGGGATATTAACCCCTTCACCCCAAAGCCTGTTTTCACCTAAGTGACACGGCCAATTTTTAGAATTCTGACCACTGTCAATTTATGAGGTCATAACTCTAAAACGCTTCAACGGATCCTGGTGATTCTGACAATGTTTTCTCGTGACATATTGTTCTTCATGATAGTGGTAAAACTTCTTCGATATGACTTGCATTTATTTGTGAAAAAAACAAAAATTTGTCGAAAATTATGAAAATTTAGCAATTTTCAAACTTTTAGTTTTTATGCCCTTAAATTAGAGAGTTATATCTCATAATATAGTTAATAAACAACATTTCCCACATGTCTGCTTTACATCAGCACAATTTTGGAAACATAATTTTTTTTTGTTAGGGAGTTATAAGGGTTAAAAGTTGACCAGCGATTTCTAATTTTTGCAAGAAAATTTGCAAAACCATTTTTTTTACGGACCACCTCACACTTGAAGTGACTTTGAGGGGTCTATATGACAGAAAATGCCCAAAAGTGACACCATTCTAAAAACTGCACCCCTCAAGGTACTCAGAACCATATTCAAAAAGTTTATTAACCCTTCAGGTGCTTCACAGGAATTTTTGGAATGTTTAAAAAAAATTGAACATTCAACTTTTTTTTCACAAAATTTTTTACTTCAGATCCAATTTGTTTTATTTTACCAAGGGTAACAGGAGAAATTGGACCAAAAAAGTCGTTGTACAATTTGTCCTGAGTACGCCGATACCCCACATGTTGGGGTAAACCATTGATTGGGCACATGGCAGAGCTCGGAAGGGAAGGAGCACCATTTGACTTTTCAATGCAAAATTGGCTGGAATTGAGATCGGAACCCATGTCGTGTTTGGAGAGCCCCTGACGTGCCTAAACAGTGGAAACCCCCACAAGTGACACCATTTTGGAAAGTAGACCCTCTAAGGAACTAATCTAGATGTGTGGTGAGCACTTTGAACCTCCAAGTGCTTCACAGAAGTTTATAATGTAGAGCCGTAAAAAAAAAATCATATTAATTTTCACAAAAAATGATCTTTTTGCCCCAAATTTTTTATTTTCCCAAGGGTAACAGGATAAATTGGACCCCAAAAGTTGTTGTGCAATTTGTCCTGAGTACGCTGATACTTCATATATGGGGATAAACCACTGTTTGGGCGCATGGCAGAGCTTGGAAGGGAAGGAGCGCCATTTGACTTTTCAATGCAAAATTGGCTGGAATTGAGATCGGAACCCATGTCGTCTTTGGAGAGCCCCTGACGTGCTTAAACAGTGGAAACCCCCACAAGTGACACCATTTTGGAAAGAAGACCCCCTTAGGAACTTATCTAGATGTGTGGTGAGCACTTTTAACCCCCAATTGTTTCACTAAAGTTTAGAATGTAGCGCTGTGAAAATTAAAAAATCATTTTTTCTTTCCACAAAATGATGTTTTAGCCCGCAATTTTTTTTTTCCCAAGGGTAACAGGAGAAATTGGACCACAAAAGTTATTGTCCAATTTGTCCTGAGTACGCTGATACCCCATACATTGGGGGGAACCACTGTTTGGGCTCACGGCAGAGCTCGGAAGGGAAGGAGCGCCGTTTGAATTGCAGACTTAGATGGATTGGTCTGCAGGTGTCATGTTGCATTTGCAGAGCCCCTGATGTACCTAAACAGTAGAAACCCCCCACAAGTGACCCCATATTGGAAACTAGACCCCCCCCGAGGAACTTATCTAGATGTGTTGTGAGAACTTTGAACCAACTAGTGTTTCACTACAGTTTATCACGCAGAGCCGCGAAAATAAAAAATATTTTTTTTCCACAAAAATGATATTTTAGCCCCCACGTTTTTATTTTCCCAAGGGTAACAGGAGAAATTGGACAACAAACGTTGTTGTCCAATTTGTCCTGAGTACGCTGATACCCCATATATGGGGGGGAACCACTGTTTGGGCGCACGGCAGAGCTCGGAAGGGAAGGAGCGCCGTTTGAATTGCAGACTTAGATGGATTGGTCTGCAGGTGTCATGTTGCATTTGCAAAGCCCCTGATGTACCCAAACAGTAGAAACCCCCCACAAGTGACCCCATATTGGAAACTAGACCCCCCAGGGAACTTATCTAGATGTGTTGTGAGAACTTTGAACCAACAAGTGTTTCACAACAGTTTATCACGCAGAGCCGCGAAAATAAAAAATATTTTTTTTTTCCACGAAAATGATATTTTAGCCCCCATGTTTTTATTTTCCCAAGGGTAACAGGACAAATTGGACCCCAAAAGTTGTTGTCCAACTTGTCCTGAGAACGCTGATACCCCATATGTTGGGGGGAACCACTGTTTGGGCGCACAGGAGAACTCGGAAGGGAAGGAGCACTGTTTTAGTTTTTCAAAGCAGAATTGGCTGGAATTGAGATCGGACGCCATGTTGCGTTTGGAGAGCCCCTGATGTGCCTAAACAGTGAAAACTCCCCAATTCTAACTGAAACCCTAACCCCAACCCTAACCCCAGCCCTAACCCTAGCCCTAACCCCAACCCTAGCCCTAACCCTAGTCCTAACCCTAGCACTACTTTCACACTAGCGTTTTTTTTGCATACGTCGCAATGCATCGTTTTGGCAAAAAAACGCATCCTGCAAAGTCATCTGCAGGATGCGTTTTTTCCCCATAGACTAACATTAGCGACGCATTGCGACGTATTCACACACGCGTCGTGTTGTGGCTGACCGCCGGCAGCAAAAAACGTTACATGTAACTTTTTTTGTGCCGACGGTCCACCATTTCCGACCGCGCATGCGCGGCTGGAACTCCGCCCCCACCTCCCCGCACCTCACAATGGGGCAGCGGATGCCGTTGTGCGGCGCTTGCACAGCATGCGTCGGTACGTCGGGCCGACGCTAGTGTGAAAGTAGCCTAACGGGAAAATGGAAATAAATATATTTTTTAAAACTTTATTATTTTTCCCTAACTAAGGGGGTGATGAAGGGGGATTTGATTTACTTTTATAGCGTTTTTTAGCGGATTTTTATGGTTGGCAGCCATCACACCCTAAAAGACGCTTTTTATTGCAAAAAATAGTTTTTGCATCACCACATGAGAGCTATAATTTTTCCATATTTTGGTCCACAGAGTCATGTGAGATCTTGTTTTTTGCGGGACGAGTTGATGTTTTTATTGGTACCATTTTCGGGCACATGACATTTTTTGATCGCTTTTTATTCCGATTTTTGGGAGGCGGAATAAACAAAAACCAGCAATTCCTGAAATTCTTTTAGGGGGGGCGTTTATACCATTCCACGTTTGGTAAAAAAGATAAAGCAGTTTTATTCTTCGGGTCAGTACGATTACAGCGATACCTCATTTATGTAATTTTTTTATGTTTTGGCGCTTTTACACAATAAAAACTATTTTATATAAAAAAAATAATTGTTTTTGCATTGCTTTATTCTGAGAGCTATAACTTTTTTATTTTTCTGCTGATGATGCTGTATGGCGGCTTTTTTTTGGCGGGACAAGATGACGTTTTCAGCGGTACCATGGTTATTTATATCCGTCTTTTTGATCGCGTGTTATTCCACTTTTTGTTTGGCGGTATGAGAATAAAGCGTTGTTTTTTGCCTCGTTTTTTTTTTTTTTTTTTTTTTACGGTGTTCACTGAAGGGGTTAACTAGTGATATTGTTTTATAGGTGGGGTCGTTACGGATGTGGCGATACCAAATATGTGTACTTTTATTGTGTGATTTTTTTTATTTAGATAAAGAAATGTATTTATGGGAATATTTTTTTTTTTTTCTTTATTTAGGAATTTTTTTTTTCTTTTTTTTTTTACACATGTGGAAATTTTTTTTTAAACTTTTTTACTTTGTCCCAGGGGGGGACATCACAGATCACCGATCTGACAGACTAGGGCAGAGGCTTGCCGGCGCCTGCTATTAGGAACTCTCTGCAGGCGCCTGCTATTAGGAACTCTCTGCAGGCGCCGGCAAGCTAGGGCATCTCATGACCCGGAAGGAGTTCCGCGGCCATCTTGGATCCGGGGACTCCTTCCAGGTCACCTTCCAGGTCTTATCGCTCTGCTCCGGTGGGAGAGCGCAGGGAGCCCCCGTCCCTGCGCGATCCCCCTCTATGCCGCTGTCACTATTGACAGCGGCATCGAAGGGGTTAAATGCCCACGATCGGCGATAGCGCCGATCATGGGCACTGCTGCGGGGTGTCAGCTGTCATATACAGCTGACACCCGCACCCGATCACCGCGGCGCTCAGCGTGAGACCGTGGTGATCGGGGCGCCGTACTAGTACTGCGGCTGGCACTAATGCAGTGCCGGCAGCACAGTACTAGTACGGCGCATGTCGGGAAGGGGTTAAATACAGATTTGACCTCATTTTTTGCTTTCTATCTCTAATTTCCTTCTCTACAACCTAGGTGCGTCTTCTGGTCCAGTGCATCTTATAGTCCAAAAAATATGGTAAATACATTTCTCCAGGTACATTAGATTATCCATATGTGTTGCTGTGGATGATACTTCACTTCGGCCCCAGTCACTTGGACTTTAGGCTCACTGGAGAACAGTCACCTGTTTATTCTGCAGGCTGATGTGGGTGTAGGTTTGGAGGAACTTCCATTGATCATTTTCTAATTGCCTATCCAATGTACACTGCTCAAAAAATAAAGGGAACACTAAAATCCCACATCTTAGATATCACTGAATAAAATATTCCAGTTGTATATCTTTATTCATTACATAGTGGAATGTGTTGAGAACAATAAAACCTAAAAATTATCAATGTAAATCACAACTAATATCCCACAAAGGTCTGGAGTTGGAATGATGCTCAAAATGAAAGTGGATCCAACTTCAGTGGAAATGCCTCAAGACAAGGAAATGATGCTCAGTAGAGTGTGTGGCCTCCACGTGTCTGTATGACCTCCCTACAATGCCTGGGCATGCTCCTGATGAGGCGGCGGATGGTCTCCTGAGGGATCTCCTCCCAGACCTGGACTAAAGCATCCGCCAACTCCTGGACAGTCTGTGGTGCAATGTGACGTTGGTGGATGGTGCAAAACATGATGTCCAAGATGTGCTCAATCGGATTCAGTCCATAGCTTTAATGCCTTCATCTTGCAGGAACTGCTGACACACTCCAGCCACATGAGGTCTGGCATTGTCCTGCATTAGGAGGAACCCAGGGCCAACCGCATCAGCATATGGTCTCACAAGGGGTCTGAGGATCTCATCTCGGTACCTAATGGCAGTGAGGCTACCACTGGCGAGCACATGGAGGGCTGTGCGGCCCTCCAAAGAAATGCTACCCCACACCATTACTGAACCACTGCCAAACCGATCATGCTGAAGGATGTTGCAGATAGATCGCTCTCCATGGCGTCTCCAGACTCTGTCACATGTGCTCAGTGTGAACCTGCTTTCATCTGTGAAGAGCACAGGGCACTAGTGGCGAATTTGCCAATCCTGGTGTTCTGTGGCAAATGCCAAGTATCCTGCACGGTGTTAGGCTGTGAGCACTACCCCATCTGTGGACATCTGGCACTCAGACCATCCTCATGGAGTCGGTTTCTAACCGTTTGTGCAGAGACATGCACATTTGTGGCTTGCTGGAGGTCATTTTGCAGGGCTCTGGCAGTGCTCCTCCTGTTGCTCCTTGCACAAAGGCTGAGGTAGCGGTCCTGCTGCTGGGTTGTTGCCCTCCTACGGCCCCCTCCACATCTCCTGGTGTACTGGCCTGTCTCCTGGTAGCACTTCCAGCCTCTGGACACTACGCTGACAGACACAGCAAACCTTCTTGTCACAGCTCGCATTGATGTGCCATCCTGGACGAGCTGCACTACCTGAGCCACTTGTTTGGGTTGTAGAGTCCGTCTCATGCTACCATGAGTGTGAAAGCACTACCAACTTTCAAAAGTGACCAAAACATCAGCCAGAAAGCATTGGTACTGAGATGTGGTCTGTGGTCCCCACCTGCAGAACCACTCCTTTATTGAGTGTGTCTTGATAATTGCCAATAATTTCCATCTGTTGTCTATTCCATTTGCATAACAGCATGTGAAATTGATTGTCAAACAGTGTTGCTTCCTAAGTGGACAGTTTCATTTCACAGAAGTTTGATTTACTTGGAGTTATATTCTGTTGTTTAAGTGTTCCCTTTATTTTTTGAGCAGTGTGTCTTGTTCAGGAAAACCCACTAAGGGCTTGCTCACACAAGTGAATAAATTGGATGAGTGCAATCTGATAAAAAATCTGATTGCACTCAACCCAGTGTTATTCTACAGGGCAGATCGCATCTGCGATTATTTTCTCATGCCGATTCGGCATGAGAAAATAATCACAGCATGCTGCGAATGGCTACGAGAATCATATTGCACGCACGTATTCAAGTCTAAGGGTGCGTGTGAAACATCTCACTGCACTCTGATGTCACCAGAGTGCAGTGCGATTTCTGTGGATGCCGGCAATGGAGGAGATGGAGAAATTAACTTCTCCACCTCCTCCACACCTGTGGTCTGATTCTCTCATGTGAGAGGATCTGAGCACAGAGCAATGACACTCGATTTCCGCTTGCAACAGAGCTGATGCCGAGGGTCATTAGCATATCCCATCTGATGTTCTCGCATCCAATGCTATACACTAGTCTAACTCCAGCCTAGAAGTGTAATTGAACTCTAACATCCATATAACTTGAAGAATAGGTCAAGGAGGAGAAGAATATGACTCAGAAGAACCCTTTACTCATTGTCATCTGTAGGGGCCAATGCTTATGGGCATTCCATATGCCAAAGAGCTTTAGATCTACAACCACTTCTTCTGGATGTCAATGTTGGTCTGAGATCCACTTGATCATTTGATGTTGCAATAGGTAAAATATCCCATAGATAGATCTGAATATTTTTATGTTAACAAATACAGAAGAAAGTGTAAAGTTGTATTTAAGAACTTTGACAGCATTGTCTGAGACATTAAATAGGTTTGGTACAGCTGCCTTCCAATATCAGTAGCCGCTCAGTATTGTACTTGTTTTCGTCATCTCCATAGTTATGTCTAGAGGCAATGACTGTCAATATTTGTAAAGAGGCACCTGGCAGGACTGCTGATGGCAATTCTGTCAACTCCAAGATTAAATATTGTCTCTATGATCACGTGAGACATTTAACAATAGAATGAAGTATCTTTTTTAAATGTTTAATAAACCCAACAATCCAGTTTGCAGGCGAGTTCCTTTAATTATTAACCTTTACAGGGAATATATAGTATTTATTTAGTTTTATTGAAGTCTATATAAATAATGAGTTTGTACTGATTTTCTTGAAAACGCTGTAACTATTTTTTTTTCTATAAAGGAAGTAGGTAGTGAGGAGGCATTAAATAAATACAGAAAATTAAATAAATTGTGTAAAAAGCAAATCAAGGCAGTAAAGATTGAGACAGAGAGACTCATTGCCAGAGAGAGTAAAAATAATCCCAAAATATTCTTTAACTATATAAATAGTAAGAAACTAAAAAATGACAGTGTTGGCCCCCTTAAAAATAGTCTGGGTGAAATGGTGGATGAGGATGAGGAAAAAGCCAATATGCTAAATGACTTTTTTTCATCAGTATTTACAAAAGAAAATCCCATGGCAGACAATATGATCAGTGATAACAAAAATTCCCCATTAAGTGTCACCTGCTTAACCCAGCAGGAAGTACGGCGGCGTCTAAAAATAACTAAAATTGACAAATCTCCGGGCCCGGATGGGATACACCCCCGAGTACTGCAGGAACTAAGTACAGTCATTGATAGACCATTATTTTTAATCTTTAAAGACTCCATAATAACAGGGTCTGTACCACAGGACTGGCGTATAGCAAATGTGGTGCCAATATTCAAAAAAGGGGCAAAAACTGAACTCGGTAATTATAGGCCAGTAAGCTTAACCTCTACTGTGGGTAAAATCCTGGAGGGCATTCTAAGGGATGCTATACTGGAGTATCTGAAGAGGAATAACCTTATGACCCAGTATCAGCACGGGTTTACTAGGGACCGTTCAGGTCAGACTAATTTGAACAGCTTCTATGAAGAGGTAAGTTCCGGACTGGACCAAGGGAACCCAGTGGACGTAGTGTATATTGACTTTTCCAAAGCTTTTGATACGGTGCCACACAAAAGGTTCATACATAAAATGAGAGTAATGGGGATAGGGGAAAATATGTGTAAGTGGGTTGAGAGCTGGCTCAGGGATAGGAAACAAAGGGTGGTTATTAATGGAGCACACTCGGACTGGGTTGCGGTTAGCAGTGGGGTACCACAGGGGTCAGTATTGGGCCCTCTTCTTTTTAACATTTATTAATGACCTTGTAGGGGGCATTCAGAGTAGAATTTCAATATTTGCAGATGACACTAAACTCTGCAGGGTAATCAATACAGGGGAGGACAATTTTATATTACAGGATGATTTATGTAAACTAGAATGTTGTGAAATTGGATTCTGGGCTCCCCCGGTGGCCACTTGTGGAATTTAACTTGTGTGCATCATCCCCTCTGTTCACCTGCTCCTATCAGGATGTGGGAGTCGCTATATAACCTTGCTCCTCTGTCAGTTTCATGCCGGTCAACAATGTAATCAGTAGCCTTTCTGTGCTTGTTCCTGCTACTAGACAACTCCCAGCTAAGTTGGACTTTTGTCCTTGTGTGTTTTTGCATTTTGTTCCTGTTCACAGCTGCTGTTTCGTTACTGTGTCTGGAAAGCTCTTGTGAGCGGAAATTGCCACTCTGGTGTTATGAGTTAATGCTAGAGTCTTAAAGTAATTTCTGGATGGTGTTTTGATAGGGTTTTCTGCTGACCATGAAAGTGCCCTTTCGGTCTTCATGCTATCTAGTAAGCGGACCTCGATTTTGCTAAACCTATTTTCATACTACGTTTGTCATTTCATCTAAAATCACCGCCAATATATGTGGGGGCCTCTGTCTGCCTTTTGGGAAAATTTCTCTAGAGGTGAGCCAGGACTATATTTTCCTCTGCTAGGATTAGGTAGTTCTCCGGCTGGCGCTGGGCATCTAGGGATAAAAAAACGTAGGCATGCTACCCGGCCACTTCTAGTTGTGCGGCAGGTTTAGTTCATGGTCAGTATAGTTTCCATCTTCCAAGAGCTTGTTCTCATATATGCTGGGCTATGTTCTCTCGCCATTGAGAATCATGACAGTTTGACCGGCCCAAAAAAGGGTTAAATTACTGGCTGAGTAAGGAGAGAAAAAAGAAGTCTGCTACAATTTTTTTTTTTTTTTTTTTTTCCCTCTAGTTCTGAGTGTGCTCTTAATTGAATCACTTGCTAGTCTGCCTATACTGCAGCCTTCCTCTCTTCCTCTCCTTCTAATCCTTGAATGGCTCTGTGTTCACCTGTTTCAAATGGATCTTCAGAGTGTAGCTACAGGTTTGAATAATCTCGCCACAAAGGTACAAAATTTGCAAGATTTTGTTGTTCATGCACCTATGTCTGAGCCTAGAATTCCTTTGCCTGAATTCTTCTCGGGGAATAGATCTCACTTTCAAAATTTTAAAAATAATTGCAAATTGTTTTTGTCCCTGAAGTCTCGCTCTGCCGGAGACCCTGCACAGCAGGTCAGGATTGTAATTTCCTTGCTCCGGGGCGACCCTCAAGACTGGGCTTTTGCATTGGCACCAGGGGATCCTGCGTTGCTCAATGTGGATGCGTTTTTTCTGGCCTTGGGGTTGCTTTATGAGGAACCTCATTTAGAGCTTCAGGCGGAAAAGGCCTTGATGTCCTTGTCTCAGGGGCAAGATGAAGCTGAAATATACTGCCAAAAATTCCGCAAATGGTCTGTGCTTACTCAGTGGAATGAGTGCGCCCTGGCGGCGATTTTCAGAGAAGGTCTCTCTGATGCCATTAAGGATGTTATGGTGGGGTTCCCTGTGCCTGCGAGTCTGAATGAGTCCATGACGATGGCTATTCAGATCGATAGGCGTCTGCGGGAGCGCAAACCTGTGCACCATTTGGCGGTGTCTACTGAGAAAACGCCAGAAAATATGCAATGTGATAGAATTCTGTCCAGAAGCGAGCGGCAGAATTTTAGACGAAAAAATGGGTTGTGCTTCTATTGTGGTGATTCAACTCATGTTATATCAGCATGCTTTAAGCGTACTAAGAAGCCTGACAAGTCTGTTTCAATTAGCACTTTACAGTCTAAGTTTATTCTATCTGTGACCCTGATTTGTTCTTTGTCATCTATTACCGCGGACGCCTATGTCGACTCTGGCGCTGCTTTGAGTCTTATGGATTGGTCCTTTGCCAAACGCTGTGGGTATGATTTGGAGCCATTGGAGGCTCCGATACCTCTGAAAGGGATTGACTCCACCCCATTGGCTAGTAATAAACCACAATACTGGACACAAGTGACTATGCGTGTTAATCCGGATCACCAGGAGGTTATTCGCTTTCTGGTGCTGTATAATCTACATGATGTTTTGGTGCTGGGATTGCCATGGCTGCAATCTCATAACCCAGTCCTCGACTGGAGAGCTATGTCTGTGTTAAGCTGGGGATGTAAAGGAACTCATGGGGACGTACCTTTGGTTTCCATTTCATCATCTATTCCCTCGGAGATTCCTGAATTCTTGTCTGACTTTCGTGACGTTTTTGAAGAACCCAAGGTTGGTTCACTACCTCCGCACCGGGAGTGCGATTGTGCCATAGACTTGATCCCGGGTAGTAAATACCCTAAGGGTCGTTTATTTAATCTGTCTGTGCCTGAACACGCTGCTATGCGAGAATATATAAAGGAGTCCTTGGAAAAGGGACATATTCGTCCTTCGTCATCTCCCTTAGGAGCCGGTTTTTTCTTTGTGTCTAAGAAAGACGGCTCTTTGAGGCCGTGTATTGATTATCGACTTTTGAATAAAATCACGGTTAAATATCAATATCCGTTACCACTGCTTACTGATTTGTTTGCTCGTATAAAGGGGGCCAAGTGGTTCTCTAAGATTGATCTCCGTGGGGCGTATAATTTGGTGCGAATCAAGCAGGGGGATGAGTGGAAAACCGCATTTAATACGCCCGAGGGCCATTTTGAGTATTTGGTGATGCCTTTTGGTCTTTCAAATGCCCCTTCAGTCTTCCAGTCCTTTATGCATGACATTTTCCGCGATTATTTGGATAAATTTATGATTGTGTATCTGGATGATATTCTGATTTTTTCGGATGACTGGGACTCTCATGTCCAGCAGGTCAGGAGGGTTTTTCAGGTTTTGCGGTCTAATTCCTTGTGTGTGAAGGGTTCTAAGTGTGTTTTTGGGGTTCAGAAGATTTCCTTCTTGGGATACATTTTTTCCCCCTCTTCCATCGAGATGGATCCTGTCAAGGTTCAGGCTATTGGTGATTGGACGCAACCCTCTTCTCTTAAGAGTCTTCAGAAATTTTTGGGCTTTGCTAACTTTTATCGTCGATTTATTGCTGGTTTTTCTGATGTTGTAAAACCATTGACTGATTTGACTAAGAAGGGTGCTGATGTTGCTGATTGGTCCCCTGATGCTGTGGAGGCCTTTCGGGAGCTCAAGCGCCGCTTTTCTTCCGCCCCAGTGTTGCGTCAGCCTGATGTTGCTCTTCCTTTTCAGGTTGAGGTCGACGCTTCTGAAATCGGAGCTGGGGCGGTGTTGTCGCAGAGAAGTTCCGACTGCTCCGTGATGAGACCTTGTGCTTTTTTTTCCCGTAAATTTTCGCCCGCCGAGCGGAATTATGATATTGGGAATCGGGAGCTTTTGGCCATGAAGTGGGCTTTTGAGGAGTGGCGTCACTGGCTTGAGGGGGCCAGACATCAGGTGGTGGTATTGACTGACCACAAAAATTTAATTTACCTTGAGTCTGCCAGGCGCCTGAATCCTAGACAAGCGCGCTGGTCGTTGTTTTTCTCTCGGTTTAATTTTGTGGTGTCTTACCTACCGGGTTCTAAGAATGTTAAGGCGGATGCCCTTTCTAGGAGTTTTGAGCCTGACTCCCCTGGTAATTCTGAGCCCACAGGTATCCTTAAAGATGGAGTGATATTGTCTGCCGTTTCTCCAGACCTGCGGCGGGCCTTGCAGGAGTTTCAGGCGGATAGACCTGATCGTTGCCCACCTGGTAGACTGTTTGTTCCTGATGATTGGACCAGTAGAGTCATCTCTGAGGTTCATTCTTCTGCGTTGGCAGGTCATCCTGGAATCTTTGGTACCAGGGATTTGGTGGCAAGGTCCTTCTGGTGGCCTTCCCTGTCACGAGATGTGCGAGGCTTTGTGCAGTCTTGTGACGTTTGTGCTCGGGCCAAGCCTTGTTGTTCTCGGGCTAGCGGATTGTTGTTACCCTTGCCTATCCCGAAGAGGCCTTGGACGCACATCTCGATGGATTTTATTTCGGATCTGCCTGTTTCTCAGAAGATGTCTGTCATCTGGGTGGTGTGTGACCGTTTCCCTAAGATGGTCCATCTGGTTCCCTTGCCTAAGTTGCCTTCTTCTTCCGAGTTGGTTCCTCTGTTTTTTCAAAATGTTGTTCGTTTGCATGGTATTCTGGAGAATATCGTTTCTGACAGAGGGACCCAATTCGTGTCTAGATTTTGGCGGGCATTCTGTGCTAGGATGGGCATAGATTTGTCTTTTTCGTCTGCTTTCCATCCTCAGACTAATGGCCAGACCGAGCGGACTAATCAGACCTTGGAGACATATTTGAGGTGTTTTGTGTCTGCGGATCAGGATGATTGGGTTGCTTTTTTGCCTTTGGCGGAGTTCGCCCTCAATAATCGGGCCAGCTCTGCCACCTTGGTGTCCCCGTTTTTCTGTAATTCGGGGTTTCATCCTCGATTTTCCTCCGGTCAAGTGGAATCTTCGGATTGTCCTGGAGTGGATGCTGTGGTGGAGAGGTTGCATCAGATTTGGGGGCAGGTGGTGGACAATTTGAAGTTGTCCCAGGAGAAGACTCAGCTTTTTGCCAACCGCCGTCGTCGTGTTGGTCCTCGGCTTTGTGTTGGGGACTTGGTGTGGTTGTCTTCTCGTTTTGTCCCTATGAGGGTTTCTTCTCCTAAGTTTAAGCCTCGGTTCATCGGCCCGTACAAGATATTGGAGATTCTTAACCCTGTGTCCTTCCGTTTGGACCTCCCTGCATCCTTTTCGATTCATAATGTTTTTCATCGGTCATTGTTGCGCAGGTATGAGGTACCAGCTGTGCCTTCCGTTGAGCCTCCTGCTCCGGTGTTGGTTGAGGGTGAGTTGGAGTACGTTGTGGAAAAGATCTTGGACTCTCGTGTTTCCAGACGGAAACTCCAGTATCTGGTCAAATGGAAGGGATACGGTCAGGAGGATAATTCTTGGGTCACTGCCTCTGATGTTCATGCCTCCGATCTTGTCCGTGCCTTTCATAGGGCTCATCCTGATCGCCCTGGTGGTTCTGGTGAGGGTTCGGTGCCCCCTCCTTGAGGGGGGGGTACTGTTGTGAAATTGGATTCTGGGCTCCCCCGGTGGCCACTTGTGGAATTTAACTTGTGTGCATCATCCCCTCTGTTCACCTGCTCCTATCAGGATGTGGGAGTCACTATATAACCTTGCTCCTCTGTCAGTTTCATGCCGGTCAACAATGTAATCAGTAGCCTTTCTGTGCTTGTTCATGCTACTAGACAACTCCCAGCTAAGTTGGACTTTTGTCCTTGTGTGTTTTTGCATTTTGTTCCTGTTCACAGCTGCTGTTTCGTTACTGTGTCTGGAAAGCTCTTGTGAGCGGAAATTGCCACTCTGGTGTTATGAGTTAATGCTAGAGTCTTAAAGTAATTTCTGGATGGTGTTTTGATAGGGTTTTCTGCTGACCATGAAAGTGCCCTTTCTGTCTTCATGCTATCTAGTAAGCGGACCTCGATTTTGCTAAACCTATTTTCATACTACGTTTGTCATTTCATCTAAAATCACCGCCAATATATGTGGGGGCCTCTGTCTGCCTTTTGGGAAAATTTCTCTAGAGGTGAGCCAGGACTATATTTTCCTCTGCTAGGATTAGGTAGTTCTCCGGCTGGCGCTGGGCATCTAGGGATAAAAAAACGTAGGCATGCTACCCGGCCACTTCTAGTTGTGCGGCAGGTTTAGTTCATGGTCAGTATAGTTTCCATCTTCCAAGAGCTTGTTCTCATATATGCTGGGCTATGTTCTCTCGCCATTGAGAATCATGACACTAGAAGCTTGGGCTGATAAATGGCAAATGAGCTTTAATGGGGATAAATGTAAGGTCATGCACTTGGGTAGAAGTAATAAGATGTATAACTATGTGCTTAATTCTAAAACTCTGGGCAAAACCGTCAATGAAAAAGACCTGGGTATATGGGTGGATGACAAACTCATATTCAGTGGCCAGTGTCAGGCAGCTGCTACAAAGGCAAATAAAATAATGGGATGTATTAAAAGAGGCATAGATGCTCATGAGGAGAACATAATTTTACCTCTATACAAGTCACTAGTTCGACCACACTTAGAATACTGTGCACAGTTCTGGTCTCCGGTGTATAAGAAAGACATAGCTGAACTGGAGCGGGTGCAGAGAAGAGCGACCAAGGTTATTAGAGGACTGGGGGGTCTGCAATACCAAGATAGGTTACTACACTTGGGGCTATTTAGCTTGGAAAAACGAAGACTAAGGGGTGATCTTATTTTAATGTATAAATATATGAGGGGACAGTACAAAGACCTTTCTGATTATCTTTTTAATCATAGACCTGAGACAGGGACAAGGGGGCATCCTCTACGTCTGGAGGAAAGAAGGTTTAAGCATAATAACAGACGCGGATTCTTTACTGTAAGAGCAGTGAGACTATGGAACTCTCTGCCGTATGATGTTGTAATGAGTGATTCATTAATTAAATTTAAGAGGGGACTGGATGCCTTTCTGGAAAAGTATAATGTTACAGGGTATATACACTAGATTCCTTGATAAGGCGTTGATCCAGGGAACTAGTCTGATTGCCGTATGTGGAGTCGGGAAGGAATTTTTTTCCCCATGGTGGAGTTACTCTTTGCCACATGGGTTTTTTTTGCCTTCCCCTGGATCAACATGTTAGGGCATGTTAGGTTAGGCTATGGGTTGAACTAGATGGACTTACAGTCTTCCTTCAACCTTAATAACTATGTAACTATGTAACTATATAAGTGACCATATTGAAGGCACACACTTCTCTCACATAGTGCTTGTGTTGACAGTGTAGAAGAACAGATGTGTGCTCTGTAGTAAGTTAATAGAGAAATGAAGAACAGCCGCCTCCCCAGTGACTAGGAAGTACCGGTGGGGGGGGGGGTGTGAATACAGATTAATATCCATGTATATTATTACTAAGCCTCCAGTAATACGAAGCTGTTATTACCATGATATTTGATCATAATGAGATGACTCTGCTCATACCATCACAGTCTATACAGCAAAGCTAGCACATGAACTTCTACCAATAAATATACCCACCACAGGCATGCTTAATATATATTTTTAACACTTCCACTGTCTAATATTGATTAAAAGGGCCAATTAGTAGTGATGAGCGAGCATGCTCGGTAATCCTTGGTGCTTGCCCAAGCATTGCAGTGGTCATGATGCTCGGTGAGCATTTCCGGGGTTGCTCGGCGGGATTTTGGGTCACCGCCCTGCATGTTTGGCACTCTTTAGAGTTCCAGTCAACATGCAGGATTGTCTACCACGCACAGTAATGCCGCAGCCATGTTGGTTGTGGCATCACAATGATAGGCTGGCTGCTCAGCGTCATCAGGTCAATATCAGACCTGGCGCCGCCCTGCTCGTCACAGTCCGCTCCGGACTTAGGCACTGTAGGGAGAGGTGCTGCAGAGATAGGGACAGAATTGATGGTGTAAAAGTTAGTGTGGGTATACCATTATTAAATACACAAATCGAGCTAAACCAACAGCCCTTCTAAGGACTAATTACGGGGTATATAGATATCAGTGCTAAGTAGGCAGGCAGTGTATGTGGCTACAGTATATATATATATATATCAGTGCTAGGCAAACAGTGTATGTGGGTATATGGATATCAGTGCTAGGCAGGCAAGCATTGTATGTGGGTATATGGATATCAGTGCTAGGCAGGCAGTGTATGTGGGTATATAGATATCAGTGCTAGGCAGGCAGTGTATGTGGGTATATAGATATCAGTGCTAGGCAGGCAAGCATTGTATGTGGGTATATAGATATCAGTGCTAGGCAGGCAAGCACTGTATGTGGGTATATAGATATCAGTGCTAGGCAGGCAGTGTATGTGGGTATATGGATATCAGTGCTAGGCAGGCAGGCAGTGTATGTGGGTATATGGATATCAGTGCTAGGCAGACAGTGTATGTGGGTATATAGATATCAGTGCTAGGCAGGCAGGCAGTGTATGTGAGTATATAGATATCAGTGCTAGGCAGACAGTGTATGTGGGTATATAGATATCAGTGCTAGGCATGCAGGCAGTGTATGTGAGTATATAGATATCAGTGCTAGGCAGACAGTGTATGTGGGTATATAGATATCAGTGCTAGGCAGGCAAGCATTGTATGTGGGTATATAGATATCAGTGCTAGGCAGGCAAGGCAGGCAAGCACTGTATGTGGGTATATAGATATCAGTGCTAGGCAGGCAGTGTATGTGGGTATATAGATATCAGTGCTAGGCAGACAGTGTATGTGGGTATATAGATATCAGTGCTAGGCATGCAAGCATTGTATGTGGGTATATAGATATCAGTGCTAGGCAGGCAAGCATTGTATGTGGGTATATAGATATCAGTGCTAGGCAGGCAAGCATTGTATGTGGGTATATAGATATCAGTGCTAGGCAGGCAAGCATTGTATGTGGGTATATAGATATCAGTGCTAGGCAGGCAAGCATTGTATGTGGGTATATAGATATCAGTGCTAGGCATGCAGGCAGTGTATGTGAGTATATAGATATCAGTGCTAGGCAGGCAAGCATTGTATGTGGGTATATAGATATCAGTGCTAGGCAGGCAAGCATTGTATGTGGGTATATAGATATCAGTGCTAGGCAGGCAAGCATTGTATGTGGGTATATAGATATCAGTGCTAGGCAGGCAAGCATTGTATGTGGGTATATAGATATCAGTGCTAGGCAGGCAAGCATTGTATGTGGGTATATAGATATCAGTGCTAGGCAGGCAAGCATTGTATGTGGGTATATAGATATCAGTGCTAGGCATGCAGGCAGTGTATGTGAGTATATAGATATCAGTGCTAGGCAGGCAAGCATTGTATGTGGGTATATAGATATCAGTGCTAGGCAGGCAAGCATTGTATGTGGGTATATAGATATCAGTGCTAGGCAGGCAAGCATTGTATGTGGCATACTTCATTGCATACAGCAAGAGGGTCCATTTCATTACTGTCTGCTGCAGCTGCCTATTACAGATATTTACCGTATATAAATAGCACCAGGTATCAGTTGGCCAGGAATAAATTTTTTTTGCATCTTAATCCTGCTAATTTTATTAAAAAGTAATCCAGATCACACTGTTTTTTTTTCTCCATTTGCTTGTTGGCACTGCAGAATACAGCCAGATCCTTTCCATAGTACAGCATGAAAATCCAGCTATTTCAAACAGGGATTGGGCCTTCACAGTGATCACGTCTGACAGCACAGAATATTCTGCCATTTTTGTGGTACTGTAAAATTTGTTTGAGTGTCTTATACAAGTTCTTGACACATTTTGATGAAAAAAATATTTACCTACAAGGCAGATAATTTAAGAAAGAATAGAGGTACAGAAAGATACATAAAGTGCATGTATACTAATGCCAGAAGCCTCGCTAAAAAAATGGACGAATTAGAATTAATGTTGTTGGAGCATAATTATGACATGGTGGGGATATCAGAGACGTGGCTGGATGAGAGCCATGACTGGGCTGTTAACTTACAGGCTATAGTCTGTTCAGAAATGACCGAACGGATAAGCGAGGGGGTGTGTCTATATGTAAAATCATAGGTGAATATAGGTGAATCTAATGAAAATGTAGAGGCCATGTGGGTGGAGATAAGGGGAGGGGGAAAAATAATAAATTACTGATAGGGGTTAATAGAAGAGACACGGCACTCTGTGATATTAGGAGAATAGGTGCTCAAGTAGGGTATCCAACCCAGTAACCAATCATTAGACAAAAACGTGGCACTCAATAGTTCATAAAGTGAAAATTTATTGATTTTATTGCACGCCCAGAGACAAAACCAATAGTCGTTCCAATGTTTGTTAAACGTTTTCGGTCACGAATGGACCTTCCTCAGAACAGTTATAATTTATCTGGGTTGCTGGATTAGCACATGTAAACAGATGGAACAACCTTCTGGGTTTTCACTGTATGACGTTGCAATGTATGAGTGTTAGGGCTCTTGGCGTGCTATGTCGCTAGGGAGTACCGTGGCCCATGCTCGGCTTGCGAGGTTGCAACTCTAATGATGTTGCCTGACGCTGGTGCAACCCAGATAAATTATAACTGTTCTGAGGAAGGTCCATTCGGGACCGAAAATGTTTAACCCCTTTACCCCCAAGGGTGGTTTGCACGTTAATGACCGGGCCAATTTTTACAATTCTGACCACTGTCCCTTTATGAGGTTATAACTCTGGAACACTTCAACGGATCCTGGTGATTCTGTTTTCTCATGACATATTATACTTCATGATAGTGGTAAAATTTCTTTGATATTACCTGCGTTTATTTGTGAAAAAAACGGAAATTTGGCGAAAATTTTGAAAATTTCGCAATTTTCCAACTTTGAATTTTTATACAATTAAATCACAGTGATATGTCACACAAAATATTTAATAAGTAACATTTCCCACATGTCTACTTTACATCAGCACAATTTTGGAACCAAAATTTTTTTTTGTTACGGAGTTATAAGGGTTAAAAGTTGACCAGCAATTTCTCATTTTTACAACACCATTTTTTTTTATGGACCACATCTCAGTTGAAGTCATTTTGAGGGGTCTATATGATGGAAAATACCCAAGTGTGACACCATTCTAAAAACTGCACCCCTCAAGGTGCTCAAAACCACATTCAAGAAGTTTATTAACCCTTCAGGTGTTTCACAGGAATTTTTGGAATGTTTAAATAAAAATGAACATTTAACTTTTTTACACAAAAAATTTACTTCAGCTCCAATTTGTTTTATATTACCAAGGGTAACAGGAGAAAATAGACTGCAAAAGTTGTTGTACAATTTGTCCTGAGTACGCTGATACCCCATATTTGGGGGTAAACCACTGTTTGGGCGCATGGCAGAGCTCGAAAGCGAAGGAGCGCCATTTGACTTTTCAATGCAAAATTGACTGGAATTCAGATGGGACGCCATGTTGCGTTTGGAGCAGGGGCGGATTATAATAGGGTCAATCTGGGTGGTAGCCCAGGGCCCAGCGGTGTGGGGGGGGGCCCTGGGCTACCGCTCAGATTGCCCGCCGCCAGTCAGGGCATCACTGCCCTGACTGGCGTATGGGCCCGGTGGGCAGAGAGGGGGCCGCATCGGGCCCCTTCTCATCTGCTCACCGGGCCCCTACCGGCGCTGCAGCAGTTTCACCTATTGACCTATTAAGTAATGTGTTCTGTAAGCGGAGCTCTAGATAACTGTGTTATTTCCTGCAGAGAGGAGCCCTGGCTGGAAGAAATGATGGCGGTCTGTGCTGGATGAAAGGTGAAGGACTTCACCTAGAGATGTCACTGGTGAGTCAGTGTTACCTATACACTGACACTATACACTGTATACTATATACAGAGGTCCTGTGTATAATATCACCGGTGATCACTGTATAACCTCTACACTGACACTGCTGTTATGATCCGGTGGTAGGATCACAAAACTGACCTGACCTGTAAACCAGAATATTAGGACAAGTTCTGGGGATGTGGAAGCTATACTGACCGCAATCCTGATCTTATCCACACACACTAAAGGCAGCCGTGGAGCGTTACCTAAAAACCTAGACGCCTCTTCACAGCCTGAGAAACTGGCTACCCCTAGAGAGAAAGCAAAGACCTCACTTGCCTCAGAGAAATAACCCCAAAGTTTTAGACAGCCCCCCACAAATAATAACGGTGAGATAAGGGGAAAATACAAACGTAGAAATGAAACAGGTTTAGCAGATGAGGCCCGCTAACACTAGACAGACTGAAGATAGCTAGGAATCTGTGCGGTCAGTACAAAAACTATCAAAAACAAACCACGCAGAGAATACAAGAACCCCCACACCGACTCACGATGTGAGGGGCGCACTCTGCACCCCAGAACTAACCAGCAAGCGAAAAATCACATTAAAGCAAGCTGGACTGAACTCATCATATACTGAGAAACGTTTTCAAGGAAATAATGAGCAAAATGAACAAGCAAGACTTAGCTTCTCCAGTAGGAGACAGGTCACAAGGAAGATCCAGGAGTGATCAGAATCAGGACTGAATACAACGACAGCAGGCAACAAGTGAAGGTCCAGGTGAGTTAAATAGGAACAGCAAAGCAGGAAATGAAGCCGCTGAACCCAGCCACAGACCAGCCATATCGCTAAAGGACACCAGAGGGAGCCCAAGAACAAACTCACACAGTACCACTCATGACCACAGGAGGGAGCCCGAGAACGGAATTCACAACACTGTCATGGTTCCCATTGGCAAGGGAACGTAAGAAACATATAAGTAACGAACGAGCTCTCGGGTGATGGAAACTCGAGTTGACCGTGAGCTAAATCTACCACACAACTAACAGTAGCCAGGGAGCATACCTACGGCTTCCTATATGCCACGCGCCAGCCGGAGGACTAACTACGCCTGGTAGAGGAAGAAACAGACCTGGCTTACCTCTAGGGAAATACCCCAAAAGATGATAGCAGCCCCCCACATGTAATAATGGTGAATTAAGAGGAAAAGACATACACAGTATGAAAGTAGATTTAGCAAAGAGAGGTCCACTTACTAGATAGCAGAAGGATACAAAAGAGGACTTCACGGTCAACTGAAAACCCTTTCAAAAACCATCCTGAAATTACTTTAAGACTCCTGTGTCAACTCATGACACAGGAGTGGCAATTTCAGCCCGCAAGAGCTTCCAGCTACAGAGAATAACAAAACTGCAAACTGGACAAAAGGTACAAAACAAAAGGACAAAGTCCACTTAGCTGATCAGCAGACTAGTAGCAGGAACATGCAACCGAAGGCTCTGGTTACAATGATGACCGGCAAGGAAAAGACTGGAGAGCAAGGCTAAATAGGAAACTCCCAAACACTGATGGAAGCAGGTGAACAGAAGCAGCAAAGTGCAAACAAGTCACCAGTACCACCAGCAACCACCAGGGGAGCCCAAAAAGCGGATACACAACAGTACCCTCCCCTTAGGAGGGGGCACCGAACCCTCACAAGAACCGCCAGGGCGATCTGGATGAGCCCTATGAAAGGCAAATCCGAGGCATGAACATCAGAGGCAGTTACCCAAGAATTATCTTCCTGACCATAGCCTTTCCATTTAACCAGATATTGAAGTCTCCGTCTGGAAATACGGGAGTCCAAGATCTTCTCTACGACGTACTCCAATTCACCCTCCACCAGCACAGGAGCAGGAGGTTCAGTAGAAGGAACCACCAGTACCTCATATCTCCGCAACAACGACCGATGGAACACATTATGGATAGCAAAAGATGCCGGGAGGTCCAAACGAAAGGAAACAGGGTTAAGAATCTCCAAAATCCTATAAGGACCGATGAACCGAGGCTTAAATTTGGGAGAAGAAACCCTCATAGGGACAAAACGGGAAGACAACCACACCAAGTCCCCAACGCGAAGGTGGGGACCAACACGACGACGACGGTTAGCAAACTGCTGAGTCCTCTCCTGGGACAATTCCAAATTATCCACCACTTGTCCCCAAATCCGATGCAACCGATCCACCACCGCATCCACTCCAGGACAATCCGAAGATTCAACCTGACCAGATGAAAAACGCGGATGAAACCCTGAATTGCAAAAGAAAGGAGAAACCAAAGTGGCAGAACTAGCCCGATTATTAAGAGCAAACTCCGCCAACGGCAGAAAGGCAACCCAATCATCCTGATCCGCAGACACAAAACACCTCAAATAAGTCTCCAAAGTTTGATTAGTTCGCTCCGTCTGGCCATTGGTCTGAGGATGGAATGCAGACGAAAAGGACAAATCAATGCCCAACCTGGCACAGACTGCCCGCCAAAATCTAGACACGAACTGGGTACCCCTGTCAGAAACGATGTTTTCCGGAATACCATGCAAGCGAACCACATTTTGAAAAAACAGAGGGACCAACTCAGATGAGGAAGGCAACTTAGGCAATGGCACCAAATGAACCATTTTAGAAAAACGGTCACACACCACCCAGATGACAGACATCTTCTGAGAAACAGGGAGATCCGAGATAAAGTCCATAGAGATGTGCGTCCAAGGCCTCTTCGGAATAGGCAAGAGCAACAACAACCCACTAGCCCTAGAACAACAAGGCTTGGCCCGAGCACACACATCGCAAGACTGCACAAAAACACGCACATCTCGAGACAGGGAAGGCCACCAGAAGGATCTAGCCACCAAATCTCTGGTGCCAAAAATTCCCGGATGACCTGCCAGAGTAGAAGAATGAACTTCCGAGATGACTCTAGTGGTCCACTCGTCAGGAACAAACAGTCTACCAGACGGACAACGATCAGGTCTATCCGCCTGAAATTCTTGCAAAGCACGTCGCAAATCTGGAGAGACAGCAGACAAAACCACTCCATCCTTAAGGACACCAGCAGGTTCAGAATTCCCAGGAGAGTCAGGCTCAAAACTCCTAGAAAGAGCATCTGCTTTCACATTCCTAGAACCCGGTAAGTACGAGACCACAAAATTAAACCGGGAAAAGAACAACGACCAACGTGCCTGTCTAGGATTCAGGCGCCTGGCAGACTCCAAATAAATTAAATTCTTGTGATCAGTCAAAACTACCACCTGATGTCTGGCACCCTCAAGCCAATGACGCCACTCCTCAAATGCCCACTTCATGGCCAAAAGCTCCCGATTACCAACATCATAGTTTCGCTCGGCGGCCGAAAATTTTCGCGAAAAGAACGCACAAGGTCTCATCACTGAGCAGTCGGAACTTTTCTGCGACAAAACCGCCCCCGCTCCGATCTCGGAAGCATCGACCTCAACCTGAAAGGGAAGAGAAACATCAGGCTGGCGCAACACAGGGGCAGACAAAAAGCGGCGCTTAAGCTCCCGAAAGGCCTCCACGGCAGCAGGGGACCAATTGGCAACATCAGCACCCTTTTTAGTCAAATCCGTCAGAGGTTTAGCAACGCCAGAAAAACCAGCTATAAATCGACGATAAAAATTAGCAAAGCCCAAGAATTTCTGGAGACTCTTCAGAGAAGTAGGCTGCGTCCAGTCGTAAATAGCCCGAACCTTGACAGGGTCCATCTCGATAGAAGAAGGGGAAAAAATATACCCCAAAAATGAAATTTTTTGAACCCCAAAAACACACTTTGAACCCTTTACACACAAAGAATTCTCCCGCAAAACCTGAAAAACCCTCCTGACCTGCTGAACATGAGACTCCCAGTCATCAGAAAAAATCAAAATATCATCCAAGTATACAATCATAAATTTATCCAAATATTCACGGAAAATATCATGCATTAAGGACTGAAAGACAGAAGGTGCATTAGAAAGGCCGAAAGGCATTACCAAATACTCAAAATGGCCCTCAGGCGTATTAAATGCGGTCTTCCACTCATCCCCCTTCTTAATTCGCACCAAATTATACGCCCCACGAAGATCAATCTTAGAGAACCACTTAGCCCCCCTTATGCGAGCAAACAAATCAGTCAGCAAAGGCAACGGATACTGATATTTGACTGTAATTTTATTCAGGAGACGATAATCAAAACAAGGCCTCAGAGAGCCATCCTTTTTAGAGACAAAGAAAAAACCAGCTCCTAAAGGAGATGAAGAAGGACGAATGTGTCCCTTTTCCAGGGACTCCTTAATATACTCGCGCATAGCAGCATGTTCAGGTACAGATAGGTTAAACAAACGACCCTTTGGAAATTTACTGCCAGGAATCAGATCTATGGCGCAATCACAATCCCTGTGAGGAGGGAGTGAACCAATCTTAGGCTCTTCAAAAATATCACGATAATCAGACAAAAATGCCGGAATCTCAGATGGAATAGATGACGAAATGGACACCATAGGAGTGTCCCCATGAGCCCCCCGACATCCCCAGCTTAACACAGACATAGCCTTCCAGTCAAGGACTGGGTTATGAGACTGTATCCATGGTAATCCAAGCACCAAAACATCATGTAAATTGTACAACACAAGGAAGCGAATCACCTCCTGATGGTCTGGAGTCATACGCATAGTCACTTGCGTCCAGAACTGTGGTTTATTACAATCCAAAGGTGTAGAATCAATACCCTTCAGAGGTATAGGGACTTCCAGAGGCTCTAAATCAAACCCACAGCGCCTGGCAAAGGACCAGTCCATAAGACTCAGAGCGGCGCCAGAGTCCACATAGGCATCCACGGTAATAACTGATAATGAACAAATCAAGGTTACAGACAAAATAAATTTGGACTGTAAAGTGCCAATTGAAATGGACTTGTCAACCTTCCTAGTACGCTTAGAGCATGCTGATATAACATGAGCAGAATCACCACAATAGAAGCATAACCCATTTTTACGCCTATAATTCTGCCGCTCGCTTCTGGACATAACTCTGTCACATTGCATTTTCTCTGGCGTCTCTTCAGAAGATACCGCCAAATGGTGCACGGGTTTGCGCTCCCGCAAACGCCGATCAATCTGAATTGCCATTGTCATGGACTCATTCAGACCTGTAGGCGCAGGGAACCCGACCATAACATCTTTAACGGCATCAGAAAGGCCCTCTCTGAAATTTGCCGCTAAGGCGCACTCATTCCACTGAGTAAGCACAGACCACCTACGAAATTTTTGGCAGTATATCTCCGCTTCATCTTGCCCTTGAGATAGGGCTATCAAAGCTTTTTCAGCTTGAATCTCCAAATTAGGTTCCTCATAAAGCAACCCTAAAGCCAGGAAAAACGCATCCACATTGAGCAACGCAGGATCCCCTGGTGCCAATGAAAATGCCCAATTTTGAGGGTCACCTCGCAGCAAAGAGATTACAATCTTAACCTGCTGGACAGGATCTCCTGAGGAGTGAGGTCTGAGAGAAAGGAATAATTTACAATTATATTTGAAATTCAAAAACCGAGATCTATCTCCGGAAAACACCTCTGGTGTAGGAATTTTAGGTTCAGAAATAGGAGTATGCATAACAAAATCTTGTAAATTTTGAACCTTCGTAGCAAGATTATTTAAACCTGCAGCCAAACTCTGAGGATCCATCTTTAAACAGGTGAGCTCAGAGCCATTCAAGGATTAGAAGGAGAGAAAGGCAAAGGCTGTAATTAGAGCTGAAATACAACTGATCCAACTATGGAGCAAACATAGGAAAAAAAAAAAATCTACAGACTTCTTTTTTCTCTCCTTTCTTCTGCCAATAAGTTTAACACAGGCCGGTCATACTGTCATGGTTCCCAATGGCAAGGGAACGTAAGAAACATATAAGTAACGAACGAGCTCTCGGGTGATGGAAACTCGAGTTGACCGTGAGCTAAATCTACCACACAACTAACAGTAGCCAGGGAGCATACCTACGGCTTCCTATATGCCACGCGCCAGCCGGAGGACTAACTACGCCTGGTAGAGGAAGAAACAGACCTGGCTTACCTCTAGGGAAATACCCCAAAAGATGATAGCAGCCCCCCACATGTAATAACGGTGAATTAAGAGGAAAAGACATACACAGTATGAAAGTAGATTTAGCAAAGAGAGGTCCACTTACTAGATAGCAGAAGGATACAAAAGAGGACTTCACGGTCAACTGAAAACCCTTTCAAAAACCATCCTGAAATTACTTTAAGACTCCTGTGTCAACTCATGACACAGGAGTGGCAATTTCAGCCCGCAAGAGCTTCCAGCTACAGAGAATAACAAAACTGCAAACTGGACAAAAGGTACAAAACAAAAGGACAAAGTCCACTTAGCTGATCAGCAGACTAGTAGCAGGAACATGCAACCGAAGGCTCTGGTTACAATGATGACCAGCAAGGAAAAGACTGGAGAGCAAGGCTAAATAGGAAACTCCCAAACACTGATGGAAGCAGGTGAACAGAAGCAGCAAAGTGCAAACAAGTCACCAGTACCACCAGCAACCACCAGGGGAGCCCAAAAAGCGGATACACAACACAACACACTGCATACTAAGTACAGATCTCCTGTGAATACTGGCACTTATGGTGATAGTGTGTTTTTTTTGTTTTTTTATCACTGATCAGTATTGTAGTATTCAGTCACTATGTGGTGGTAACATGTGGTCTGGAAATGGTGTTGCGGTATTTGTCCCTTGTATGTGCTATTTGGTCACCAAGTGGTGGTAATATGTGGTCTTGACATGGTGTAGCGGTATTTGTTCCCTGTATGTGATATTATTCGATCACTGTAGTTGTAATATGTGGTCTGGTCATGGTGTGGTGGTATTTGTTCCTTGTATGTGATATTATTGGTCATTTTAAAAATTGAAAAATAAATCAAAATATACTTCAATTGTATTGTATATTTTAACAAATATTTAATAGGTTACAGTAGAGTAGGGCCCGGCCAAAAGTGTCTACCGTGTTATGGTGGCGGCTTACAAAATCTTTGTCACATGACCCCGTCACATGACCCCGTCACATGACCCGTCACATGACGGGGGGGGGGGGGCCACAGTGTCTGAACAGCCCGGGGCACTGGCTACCCTTAATCCACCCCTGGTTTGGAGAGCCCCTGATGTGCCTAAACATTGAAACGCCCCACAAGTGACACCATTTTGGAAAGTAGACCCCCTAAGGAACTTATCTAGATATGTTGTGAGAGCTTTGAACCCCCAAGTGTTTCACTACAGTTTATAACGCAGAGCCGTGAAAATAAAAATTCTTTTTTTACCCCACAAAAATTATTTTTTAGTCCCCAGTTTTGTATTTTCCCAAGGGTAACAGGAGAAATTGGACCCCAAAAGTTGTTGTCCAATTTGTCCTGAGTACGCTGATACCCCATATGTTGGGGTAAACCCCTGTTTGTGCGCACGGGAGAGCTCGGAAGGGAAGGAGCACTGTTTTACTTTTTCAACGCAGAATTGGCTGGAATTGAGATCGGACGCCATGGAGAGCCCCTGATGTGCATTAACAGTGGAAACCCCCCAATTATAACTGAAACCCTAATCCAAACACACCCCTAACCCGAATCTCAACAGTAACCCTAACCACACCCCTAACCCTGACACATCCCTAACCCTAATCCCAACCCTATTCCCAACCGTAAATGTAATCCGAACCCTAACTTTAGCCCCAACCCTAACCCTAACTGTAGCCCTAAACCTAGCCCCAACCCTAAACCTAGCCCTAACCCCAACCCTAACCCTAGCCCTAACCCTAGCGCTAACCCTAGCCCTAACTCTAGCCCTAACCCTATCCCTAACCCCAACCCTAGCTCTAACCCTAACCCTAATGGGAAAATGGAAATAAATACATTTTTTAAATTTTTTAATTTTTCATAACTAAGGAGGTGATGAAGGGGGGTCTGATTTACTATTTATAGCACGTTTTCTAGCGAATTTTGGATTGGCAGCCGACACACACTAAAAGACGCTTTTTATTGCAAAAAATGTTTTTTGCGTTACCACATTTTGAGAGCTATAATTATTCCATATTTTGGTCCACAGAGTCATGTCAGGTCTTGTTTTTTGCAGGACGAGTTGACGTTTTATTGGTAACATTTTTGGGCACGTGACATTTTTTGATTGCTTTTTATTCCGATTTTTGTGAGGCAGAATGACCAATAACCAGCTATTCATGAATTTCTTTTTGGGGGGGCGTTTATACCGTTCCGCGTTTGGTAAAATGTATAAAGCAATTTTATTCTTCGGGTCAGTACGATTACAGCGATACCTCATTTATATCATTTTTTTATGTTTTGGCGCTTTTATTCGATAAAAACTATTTTAAAGAAAAAATTATTATTTTTGCATCGTTTAATTCTGAAGACTATAACTTTTTTATTTTTTCGCTGATGATGCTGTATGGCGGCTCGTTTTTTGCGGGACAAGATAATGTTTTCAGCGGTACGATAATTATTTATTTCTGTCCTTTTGATCGCATGTTATTCCACTTTTTGTTCGGCGGTATGATAATAAAGCGTTGTTTTTTGCCTCGTTTTTTTTTACGGTATTCACTGAAGGGGTTAACTAGTGGGACAGTTTTATAGGTTAGGTTGTTACGGACGCAGCAATACTAAATATGTGTACTTTTATTGTTTTTTTATTTAGCTAAAGGAATTAATTTATTGGAACAATATTTTTTTATTATTATTATTATTTAGATTTAAATTAGATTTAATTTTTTTTTTTTTTTTTTACACATGTAAATTTTTTATTTTTACATTTTTACTTTGCCCCAGGGGGGTCATCACAGTAAAGTGACAGATTGCTGATCTGACACTTTGCTGTGCACTGTGTCAGATCAGCGATCTGACATTCACAGCAGGGAGGCTTCCCGGCGCCTGCTCTGAGCAGGCGCTGTGAAGCCACCTCCCTGCAGGACCTGGATGCAGCTCTTCGGCTATTTTGGATCCGGGGCCTGCAGGGAGGAGACGCTCAGTACAAGGTGAGCACATCGCCTTGTGCCGATCGTCTCAGGGAAGCACGCAGTGAGCCCCCTCCCTGCCCGATGTTTCCCTGTACCGCTGGAACACTGCGATCATGTTTGATCACAGTGTGCCAGGGGTTAATGTGCTAGGGGCGGTCCGTGACCGCTCCTGGCACATAGTGCCGGATGTCAGCTGCGATAGTCAACTGACACCCGGCCGCGATCGGCCGCGCTCCCCCCGTGAGCGTGGCTGATCGCACTGGACATACTATTCCGTCCTTGGGAAGTAGGGCCCACCCCACGTGGACAGAATAGCACGTTCAATGGCAGAAAGGGGTTAAGGTGACCCAGGCCCGGACTTTATTAAAAAAAAAAAAAAAACCTGCTCAGGTGCCGCCCTCCCGCATCATCCCACCCTAGGCACGTGCCCTTAAGTGCCTAGTGGCAAATACGGCCCTGGGTGAGTATGAATCATACTGTATGATGTCGGCAAGAAGGCAATCGGGCGGGGGCAGGTTTAAGGTGACCCAGGCCCACACTTTATATAAAAAAAACCTGCTCAGGTGCCGCCCCCCCCGCATTGTCCCGCCCTAGGCACGTGCCCTCAAGTGCCTAGTGGCAAATACGGCCCTGTCGAAGGCATACATAATGATGGCATACATTAAGCAAGCTATAAGATGTCTGATGTTGGCTTATGCTGAAGTTGATGCTAGCCAGGCCCACACTTTATAAAAAAAAAACCTGCTCAGGTGCCGCCCCCCCCCATTGTCCCGCCCTAGGCACGTGCCCTCAAGTGCCTAGTGGCAAATACGGCCCTGTCGATGGCATACATAATGATGGCATACATTAAGCAAGCTGTAAGATGTCTGATGTTGGCTTATGCTGAAGTTGATGCTAGTACAGCTGTACAATGCACCTATTGTTACTTCTTATCCAGAAGATGTTCGATAGCAATTATTTACACACGTTGCAGATTTCCTGCAGATCTGCAGCTTTTTTTTCCGCGCAGAAACGCTGCAGATCTGCAAGTGATTTACAGTACAATGTAAATCAATGGCAAAAAAAAAAATGCTGTGCTGATGGTGCGGAAAAAGCAGCAGATTCAAAAAAAGGACCATGTTACTTCTTTTGTGCAGATCTGCTGCGTTTCTGCACCCATTCCATAATAGAAATCTGCAGGGGTAAAAAAAGGAAGAAATCTGCACAAAAATCTGCAACGTGTGCAAATACCAAAAAAAGGCGCAGATTCTGACCTGAGTTTTCTGCCAAGAAATGCAGAATCTGCACAGAAAATTCCACAGTCAAATCTGTAACATGTGCACATAGCCTAATTAAAAGTCAAAGTCTGTATTTTGTTTCTGTAGCCATTCCATAATCTGTGTGTCCTGCAGAAATTATCCTTCGTAGCTTACATAAATAGTAGTCAGCCATGAAAAGATGGGTTTTAATCTTCAGTATACAGGATTACAGCCTCTGACAGTGTTATTGCCATGTTGCAGGATTGCAGGACAGTTTGACTTTATATCCCTAAGTAGAAAAGCTCTGGCAATATGACCAAACGTTTAATGCCAACCCTACTTACCTACTTAGAAAGCACTGATGAACTAAATAAAAAGAGATATCTACTTTGTAATATTTGGAGCTTGGCAACAGCATATTTCTTTCCTGCAAAAACTTGAGAGCATAAATGCTATTTAGGTGCTGTACGCCTGCACACGAGCTTAGAATAAGGTTGTCACATAGGAGGCATTGTGGGGTCCGGGGTTTTGGAGGAATATAGAAGAGTCGTTTCTGACTTTGTAGATTGTGCCAAACTAACTGTCTAGAACTAAATGTGAAGAAAACCAAGGAGATAGTGGGGAGTTATAGAAGGAAAAAGGATGATTACTTACCGATCACTATTGCTGGCCAGGATGTGGAGATGGTTGAGAGCTACAAATATTTGGGGGTTCACCTTGACGGCAAACTTGATTGGAGGTATTATACGGAGAAGCAGGGCCGGACTGGGACTAAAATTCAGCCCTGGCATTTGAAGGTACACAGGCCCATTTGTCACATGGTGAATATGTAATATATTTGTGCACCTGTATGTTACAAAAAGTGAGGTGCGTGTAACATGACTATATAACATATAATCACAGCTGTGCCCAGTAGGGTTAAGCAAAACGGATCGGACAAATTCAAAAATCGCCGACTTTCGGCAAAGTTGGGTTTCATGAAACCCAACCCGATCCTAGTGTGGGATCGGCCATGAGGTCGGCAATCTTCGCGCCAAAGTCGCGTTTCATATGACGCGTTCAGCACCATTTTTCAGCTAATGAAGGAGGACGCAGAGTGTGGGCAGCTTGATGACATAGGTCTCTGTTGTGAATTTGGTTTCTGGGCTCCCCCGGTGGTCACTGGTGGTACTGAACTTGTGTGCTTCATCGCCTCTGTTCACCTGTTTCCATCAGGATGTGGGAGTTGTCTATTTAGCCTTGCTCCTCAGTCATTTCTATGCCGGACAACAATGTTACCAGAAGCCTTTCTGTTGCATGTTCCTGCTCCTAGACTACTATCAGCTAAGTTGGACTTGTAGTCCTAAGTTTGTTTTGCATTTTTGTTCCAGTTCTCTGTGTTTGAATTTTCTGAGGCTGGAAGCTCTTGTGAGCTGAAATTGCCACTCTGGTGTCATGAGTTGATATTAGAGTCTTAAAGTAATTTCAGGATGGTGTTTTGAAAGGGTTTTCAGCTGACTGTGTAGTTCCCTTTTCTGTCTTCCTACTATCTAGTAAGCGGACCTCAATTTGCTAAACCTATCTTCATACTTCGTATGTCAATTTCCTCTAAAATCACCGACATTATATGTGGGGGCTACTGTCTGCCTTTTGGGGAAAATTTCTCTAGAGGTAAGCCAGGTCTGTATTTTCCTCTGCTAGGGTCAGTCAGTTCTCCGGCTGGCGCTGGGCGTCTAGGGATAAAACGTAGGCACGCTACCCGGCCACTGTTAGTTGTGCGGTAGGTTTAGCTCACAGTCAGCTCGAGTTCCCATCTTCCAAGAGCTAGTCCTTTTGTATGCTTTACTACGGTCTCTGGCCATTGAGAACCATGACAGTTTGGCCGGCCAAGGGTTAAAATAATTGGCAGAAGAAAGGAGAGAAAAGAAGTCTGCAGAGAATTTTTTTTTTTTTTTCCTGAGTTTGCTCATTAGTTGATTCTCTAGCATCTCTGCTTACTGCAGCCTTCGTCTCTCTCTCCTTCTAATCCTTGAATGGTTCTGATTTCACCTGATGAAAATGGATCCTCAGAGTTTAGCTACAGGTTTGAATAATCTCGCTATGAAGGTTCAAAGTTTACAGGATTTTGTAATTCATGCTCCTATATCTGAACCTAGAGTACCTTTGCCTGAATTTTTCTCCGGAGATAGATCTCGCTCCAGAATTTCAAACATAATTGTAAATTATTTTTGTCTCTGAGATCTCGCTCCGCTGGAGATCCTGCACAACAGGTCAGGATTGTAATTTCCTTGCTCCGGGGCGACCCTCAGGATTGGGCATTTGCTTTGGCACCAGGGGATCCTGCGTTGCTCAATGTGGATGCGTTTTTCCTGGCTTTGGGGTTGCTTTATGAGGAGCCTCATTTAGAGATTCAGGCTGAAAAAGCCTTGATGGCCCTGTCTCAAGGGCAAGATGAGGCTGAAATATACTGCCAAAAATTTCGTAAGTGGTCTGTGCTTACTCAGTGGAATGAGTGCGCCCTGGCGGCGAATTTCAGAGAGGGTCTCTCTGATGCCATTAAAGATGTTATGGTGGGGTTCCCTGTGCCTGCAGGTCTGAATGAGTCCATGACAATGGCTATTCAGATTGATCGGCGTTTGCGGGAGCGCAAACCTGTGCACCATTTGGCGGTGTCTACTGAGAAGGCGCCAGAGATTATGCAATGTGATAGATTTCTGTCCAGAAGCGAACGACAGAATTTTAGGCGAAAAAATGGGTTATGCTTCTATTGTGGCGATTCAACTCATGTTACATCAGCATGCTCTAAACGTACTAAGAAGGTTGATAAGTCTGTTTCAATTGGTACTTTACAGTCCAAGTTTATTCTATCTGTGACCCTGATTTGCTCTTTATCGTCTATTACCGCGGACGCCTATGTCGACTCTGGCGCCGCTTTGAGTCTTATGGATTGGTCCTTTGCCAAACGCTGTGGGTTTAATTTAGAGCCTCTGGAAGTTCCTATACCTCTGAAGGGTATTGACTCCACGCCATTGGCTAGTAATAAACCACAATACTGGACACAAGTAACTATGCGTATTAATCCGGATCACCAGGAGATTATTCGCTTCCTTGTGTTGTATAATCTTCATGATGTGTTGGTGCTTGGATTGCCATGGCTGCAATCTCATAACCCAGTCCTCGACTGGAAAGCAATGTCTGTGTTAAGCTGGGGATGTCAGGGGACTCATGGGGACGTACCTTTGGTTTCCATTTCGTCATCTATTCCCTCTGAGATTCCGGAATTTTTATCTGATTATCGTGACGTTTTTGAGGAGCCTAAACTTGGTTCACTACCTCCGCACAGAGATTGCGATTGTACAATAGATCTGATTCCGGGCAGTAAGTTTCCAAAGGGTCGTTTATTTAATCTATCTGTGCCTGAACATGCTGCTATGCGGGAATATATTAAGGAGTCCTTGGAAAAGGGACATATTCGTCCTTCGTCATCTCCCTTAGGAGCCGGTTTTTTCTTTGTATCTAAAAAGGATGGCTCTTTGAGGCCGTGTATTGATTATCGGCTTTTGAATAAAATCACGGTTAAATATCAGTATCCTTTGCCACTGCTTACTGATTTGTTTGCTCGAATAAAGGGGGCCAAGTGGTTCTCTAAGATTGATCTTCGTGGGGCGTATAATTTAGTGCGAATTAAGCAGGGGGATGAGTGGAAAACCGCATTTAATACGCCTGAGGGCCATTTTGAGTATTTAGTAATGCCTTTTGGTCTTTCAAATGCCCCTTCAGTCTTTCAGTCTTTTATGCATGACATTTTCCGTGAATATTTGGATAAATTTATGATTGTGTATCTGGATGATATTTTGATTTTTTCGGACGACTGGGACTCTCATGTCCAACAGGTCAGGAGGGTTTTTCAGGTTTTGCGCTCTAATTCCTTGTGTGTAAAGGGTTCTAAGTGCGTTTTTGGGGTTCAAAAGATTTCGTTTTTGGGGTACATTTTTTCCCCCTCTTCCATTGAGATGGACCCTGTCAAGGTTCAGGCTATTTGTGATTGGACGCAACCCTCTTCTCTTAAGAGCCTTCAGAAGTTTTTGGGCTTTGCTAATTTTTATCGTCGATTTATAACTGGTTTTTCTGATGTTGCTAAACCGTTGACTGATTTGACTAAGAAGGGTGCTGATGTTGCTGATTGGTCCCCTGCTGCTGTGGAGGCCTTTCGGGAGCTTAAGCGCCGCTTTTCTTCTGCCCCTGTATTGCATCAGCCTGATGTTACTCTTCCTTTTCAGGTTGAGGTCGACGCTTCAGAAATCGTAGCTGGGGCGGTTTTGTCGCAGAAAAGTTCCGACTGCTCCGTGATGAGACCTTGCGCGTTCTTTTCTCGTAAATTTTCGCCCGCTGAGCGAAATTATGATATTGGTAATCGGGAGCTCTTGGCTATGAAGTGGGCTTTTGAGGAGTGGCGTCATTGGCTTGAGGGGGCTAGACATCAGGTGGTGGTATTGACCGACCACAAGAATTTGATTTATCTTGAGTCTGCCAGGCGCCTGAATCCTAGACAGGCGCGCTGGTCGTTATTTTTCTCTCGGTTTAATTTTGTGGTTTCTTACCTACCGGGTTCTAAAAATGTGAAGGCGGATGCCCTTTCTAGGAGTTTTGAGCCTGATTCCCCCGGTGGTTGAGGGGGGGGTACTGTTGTGAATTTGGTTTCTGGGCTCCCCCGGTGGTCACTGGTGGTACTGAACTTGTGTGCTTCATCGCCTCTGTTCACCTGTTTCCATCAGGATGTGGGAGTTGTCTATTTAGCCTTGCTCCTCAGTCATTTCTATGCCGGCCAACAATGTTACCAGAAGCCTTTCTGTTGCATGTTCCTGCTCCTAGACTACTATCAGCTAAGTTGGACTTGTAGTCCTAAGTTTGTTTTGCATTTTTGTTCCAGTTCTCTGTGTTTGAATTTTCTGAGGCTGGAAGCTCTTGTGAGCTGAAATTGCCACTCTGGTGTCATGAGTTGATATTAGAGTCTTAAAGTAATTTCAGGATGGTGTTTTGAAAGGGTTTTCAGCTGACTGTGTAGTTCCCTTTTCTGTCTTCCTACTATCTAGTAAGCGGACCTCAATTTGCTAAACCTATCTTCACACTTCGTATGTCAATTTCCTCTAAAATCACCGACATTATATGTGGGGGCTACTGTCTGCCTTTTGGGGAAAATTTCTCTAGAGGTAAGCCAGGTCTGTATTTTCCTCTGCTAGGGTCAGTCAGTTCTCCGGCTGGCGCTGGGCGTCTAGGGATAAAACGTAGGCACGCTACCCGGCCACTGTTAGTTGTGCGGTAGGTTTAGCTCACAGTCAGCTCGAGTTCCCATCTTCCAAGAGCTAGTCCTTTTGTATGCTTTACTACGGTCTCTGGCCATTGAGAACCATGACAGGTCTCGGTCCCCACCACTGGCGTAGCTAGAGCTTTAGCCGCCCGGGGCTGATTCCGAGTTTGCCCCCCCCATTGCCGTCACTCAACGCCGGGCACCGCCCCCTCAGCACTGTTTACCCATGAAATCCGGTGCCTGCGCTGTGTATCGGTGTTTGGTGCAGGTGCAGAGAGCTCTGGCCGTCTGACGTCACAGCCAGGCTTGCAGACTGCGCCTGTGCGGCCACCCACCTTGGTAATCCCAGCCCCGCAGTGTGTTATGCATTATGCAGAGTGCGGGGCTGGGATTCACAAGCAGGGCGGCCGCACAGGCGCAGTGTCCAGCATTGCCCCAGTGTGTCCAGAATTGCCTTAGTGTGTCCAGCAATCTGCCCCAGTGTCCAGAATTGCCCCCAGTGTCCAGCATTGCCCCCAGTGTGTCCAGCAATCTGCCCCAGTGTCCAGCATGGCCCCCAGTGTGTCCAGCAATCTGCCCCAGTGTCCAGCATTGCCCCCAGTGTGTCCAGCAATCTGCCCCAGTGTCCAGCATTGCCCCAGTGTGTCCAGCAATCTGCCCCAGTGTCCAGCATTGCCCCCAGTGTGTCCAGCAATCTGCCCCAGTGCGTCCAGCAATCTGCCCCCAGTGCATCCAGCAATCTGCCCCCAGTGCGTCCAGCAATCTGCCCCCAGTGCGTCCAGCAATCTGCCCCCAGTGCGTCCAGCATTGCCCCCAATGTCCAGCATTGCCCCCAGTGTGTCCAGCAATCTGCCCCAGTGTCCAGCATTGCCCCCAGTGTGTCCAGCAATCTGCCCCAGTGTCCAGCAATCTGCCCCAGTGTCCAGCATTGCCCCCAGTTTCCAGCATTGCCCCAGTGTCCAGCATTGCCCCCAGTGTGTCCAGCATTGCCCCCAGTGTGTCCAGCATTGCCCCCAGTGTGTCCAGCATTGCCCCCAGTGTGTCCAGCAATCTGCCCCAGTGTCCAGCATTGCCCCCAGTGTGTCCAGCAATCTGCCCCAGTGTCCAGCATTGCCCCCAGTGTGTCCAGCAATCTGCCCCAGTGTCCAGCATTGTTGCCCCCAGTGTGTCCAGAAATCTGCCCCAGTGTCCAGCATTGCCCCCAGTGTGTCCAGCAATCTGCCCCAGTGTCCAGCATTGCCCCCAGTGTGTCCAGCAATCTGCCCCAGTGTCCAGCATTGCCCCCAGTGTCCAGAATTGCCCCCAGTGTCCAGCATTGCCCCCAGTGTGTCCAGCATTGCCCCCAGTGTGTCCAGCAATCTGCCCCAGTGTGTCCAGCATTGCCCCCAGTGTGTCCAGCAATCTGCCCCAGTGTCCAGCATTGCCCCCAGTGTGTCCAGCAATCTGCCCCAGTGTCCAGCATTGCCCCCAGTGTGTCCAGCAATCTGCCCCAGTGTCCAGCATTGCCCCCAGTGTGTCCAGCAATCTGCCCCAGTGTCCAGCATTGCCCCCAGTGTGTCCAGCATTGCCCCCAGTGTGTCCAGCATCGCCCCCAGTGCGTCCAGCATTGCCCCAGTGTGTCCAGCAATCTGCCCCCAGTGCGTCCAGCAATCTGCCCCCAGTGCGTCCAGCAATCTGCCCCCAGTGCGTCCAGCAATCTGCCCCCAGTGCGTCCAGCAATCTGCCCCAGTGTCCAGCATTGCCCACAGTGTCCAGCATTGCCCCCAGTGTCCAGCATTGCCCCCAGTGTCCAGCATTGCCCCCAGTGTGTCCAGCAATCTGCCCCATTGTCCAGCATTGCCCCCAGTGTGTCCAGCAATCTGCCCCAGTGTCCAGCATTACCCCCAGTGTGTCCAGCAATCTGCCCCAGTGTCCAGCATTGCCCCCAGTGTCCAGAATTGCCCCCAGTGTGTCCAGCAATCTGCCCCAATGTCCAGCATTGCCCCCAGTGTGTCCAGCAATCTGCCCCAGTGTCCAGCATTGCCCCCAGTGTGTCCAGCAATCTGCCCCAGTGTCCAGCATTGCCCCCAGTGTGTCCAGCAATCTGCCCCAGTGTCCAGCATTGCCCCCAGTGTGTCCAGCATTGCCCCCAGTGTGTCCAGCATTGCCCCAGTGTGTCCAGCAATCTGCCCCCAGTGCGTCCAGCAATCTGCCCCCAGTGCGTCCAGCAATCTGCCCCCAGTGCGTCCAGCAATCTGCCCCCAGTGCGTCCAGCAATCTGCCCCAGTGCGTCCAGCAATCTGCCCCCAGTGCGTCCAGCAATCTGCCCCCAGTGTCTCCAGCAATTTGTCCCCAGTGTGTCTCCAGCATATTGCCCCCAGTGTGTCTCCAGCATATTGCCCCCAGTGTGTCTCCAGCATATTGCCCCCAGTCTGTCTCCAGCATATTGCCCCCAGTGTGTCTCCAGCATATTACCCCCAGTCTGTCTCCAGCATATTGTCCACAGTCTGTCTCCAGCATATTGCCCCCAGTCTGTCTCCAGCATATTGCCCCCAGTCTGTCTCCAGCATATTACCCCCAGTCTGTCTCCAGCATATTGCCCCCAGTCTGTCAGACATAGAGAAAAAAAAAAGAAAAGTAAAATCCTCACCTCTCCCGGTCCCAGCGCAGGTCCCGTGCACTCAGCGTCTCTCCGTCTCTGCAACGCTCAGGACAGAGAGGCTGAGCGCGCAGTGATGACGTCATCGCACCCTCTGCCCTGAGACGTCACAGAGTCAGAGGGCGCTGAAGACGCTGCAGCTGCCGCAGGAACCAGGAGAGGTGAGTATTAAAGGGGGGCCCAATGCCAGCGCTGGCACCGGGAGGGGGGGGGCCTGGTCGTGGCAGCGGTCGGCACTGCCCGAAGATTTAAAGGCCCGCGTCTCTCTCTTTTTTTTTTTTTTTCTTCCTCTTCCTCTCTGGGTCGGAGCCGCCCCCGGCATTGTGCCGCCCGGGGCGGCCCGCCCCCGCCCCCCCGCACCCCCCTTCCTATGCCACTGGTCCCCACCATCTTAGAGAAGGGCATGACAGTGATTGGCTTGCTTTCTGCGGCGTCACAGGGGGTATAAAGGGGCGTGCACGCTGACCGCCATCTTACTTCTGCCGATCTTAGCATAGGGAGAGGTTGCTGCAGCTTCATCAGAAGAAGGGATATAGTTAGGGAGGGAAGATTAACCCCCAAACCACTTGTGCTGTAGTGATTTCCACTGTTCAACACCACCTTTTTTTTGCAGGGACAGTGGAGGCTATATTTTTGTGCATCAGCTCTGTAGCTTATTAGGCTGCCTTATAAGGCTCCCTGATAGCTGCATTGCTGTTTGCACGCTGCTGTGCAAACCAACTGCTTTTTTAAAAGCAAAAATCCTGTTGCTCCTTTCTGCACAGTTATCTTGTTTATTGGTCCACACTTTTGTGTGCAGCAGTCCTTTGTATTGCTGCCATACTTGTCCTGAGTTCATTGTAGGGAGATTGAAATTGTACTACAGTCCTTGTGTTTTTTCATATATCTTCCAGCCACTTTCTGCCACTTACATTGTGTTGTGTTATACACAGGGGTGGGATTCAAATTTTTAACAACAGGTCCTCTAAGTCGCGGCGGCCGGAATTTTGGCCACGCCCATTTTCAATAACCCCGCCCATACTAATAAGCCACGCCCAGTGGCACGATTCATATTTTTGGAAGCAGTTTGTCTCCCTTAATGACAAGAATACGTTGTGACATACGGTATTAAAGTCATTCAAAGAAACAAACGACTAAAGCAAATGTACTGCACAGGACAATTCACTCGTATATCAGCTGAGAATCGCCAATGCAAGTCAATGGGTGCAAAGAAAAAAAATCCTACAGCACTCGCACCATGCGAGTGCTGTCCGATTTTTATGCACCGGCGTCCTTTGAAAAGCCGGTAATTCATGTCCGGTGTACAGTAAGATCACACGGCCTCATTCATTCCCTATGGGACTTGCGGACATGTGCGACACTTGCAGCAACGGAAAAAAAACACTGCTAGCAGTGTTTTTTTGTCTCACCGCAAGTGCCGCACATGTTGGCTAGTAGCCATCACTACCTGTCCCTAGTGAATCAACCACAGGGCATGCTGGGATTTGCAGTCCCTACAGTACCAACCACAGGGCATGCTGGGGATTTGCAGTTTCTACAGTACCAACCACAGGGCATGCTGGGATTTGCAGTCCCTACAGTACCAACCACAGGGCATGCTGGGATTTGCAGTCCTACATCTCCATAATTAGAACGACAGGACATGTAACCTAAAGCTGTAGTTATTCTGCAGCTACAGAATAAAAAAGTCAGGGCGTGAAGGTACAAGTCCCCCTTACACAAAGGCTGGGAATGCTGGAATTTATGGTTCTACAGCAGCTCCAGAATAATAAAAACAAGCCTTGCTGGAAGGTGTACATGGGGCAGGGCGGCCACATACTGCAGAGGCCCCCTAATTGAAGCAGGACATTAACCATGTCCTGATCACTGTGATGTTCCTCTCAGCACCTCCCCCTCTGTTCACAGCCTCATGTCAGCAGCAGGGCACAGGCAGCAGCAGAGGGAATCACAGCGTGAGGCTCCGTGTGATGCTCCTTCCCTCACCGCAGACGGCAGCATCAACAAGAACAGGGCCCCTGTCAGCATAATCTTGTGCAGTCTGTAGCTGAGCGGGCCGGCCTCTCCTGCTAGCGCTGAAGCTGTCGGATATGCTGGGACCAGCAGTTACACACCGAGCACCGGACAACTGACCTGGACACAACAATCCTCACACCATCCTCCCCCGCAGCTGGTGCTCAGGCAGGAACCAACTGAACTTGGCGCCACAGCGAGGAGGGGGCGGGGCCTGCAGTGTGACGTATTTCTCCTCCAGCTCCCGGCCTCCACTGCAGCATATGTGATAGCGCAGCGCAGGGGCCAGAAGAGGGAGATAGGGAAGAGATAGGGAAGAGATAGGGAAGAGAGAGATAGGGAGGGCGGGTGGGTTTGGATGGGCGCTACCCCGCATTATTAAAAAAAAAAAAAACACACCTTGCTCAGGCGCCGCCCCCCCGCATCCTCCCGCCCCTAGGCACGTGGGAAATACGGCCCTGATTACCGGAACGCTGGCAGATAGAAATTTTAGTAAACGGCTGCCCCGTACCGGGTCGTACCGGCTGAATCCCACCCCTGGTTATACTCTGGGCCTGAGTTTTGGTGCAGTCTTCCCCCCCAAAAAAGGGAGATTCAAATTGTCACAAAGTGGATATACGTCAGTTCTGTTAGTTTGTCGTATATCAGCCAGCCACGTTCTGCCACTTACATTGTGTTGTGTTATACTGTACAATGGGCCTGAGTTTTGGTGCAGTCTCCCCCCACAAAAAGGGAGATTCAAATTGTCACAAAGTGGATATACGTCAGTTCTGTTAGATTGTCATATATCAGCCAGCCACTTTCTGCCACTTACATTGTGTTGTGTTATACACTGGGCCTGAGTTTTGGTGCAGACTCCCCAAAAAAAGGGAGATTTAAATTGTCACAAAGTGGATAAACGTCAGTTCTGTTAGTTTGTTGTATATCAGCCAGCCACGTTCTGCCACTTACATTGTGTTGTGTTATACACTGAGCCTGAGTTTTGGTGCAGTCTCCCCTCCAAAAAAGGGAGATTCAAATTGTCACAAAGTGGATAAACGTCAGTTCTGTTAGTTTGTTGTATATCAGCCAGCCACGTTCTGCCACTTACATTGTGTTGTGTTATACACTGGGCCTGAGTTTTGGTGCAGTCTCCCCCCAAAAAAGGGAGATTCAAATTGTCACAAAGTGTATATACGCAGGGACGCCGCTACCATGAGGCGACTTGATCTCTTTGCTTCAGGCGGCAGAAGAGAGGGGGCGGCAGATTCTGTTACTGGATTTGCGCTGCTAGGTTTTTTTTTGTTTTTTTTTAAACTCCGGGGTCAAGTGCCCGCCCCCCCTCCTCCCTCCCCGCCCCCCCTCCTCCCTCCTGCCACCCTCCCTGAAGACGTAATACTCACCTTCCTCCAGCGGTGGCTGCAACTGTGTCTCTGTCTTGTCTCAGCGCCGGCAGTGCATCCTGTCTTCAGCGGTCACATGGTACCGTCATTAAGGTCATGAATATGCGCATATTCATCACCTTAATGAACGCTACCATGTGACCGCTGAAGACAGGAAGGAAGACGCTGCAGAGATGCCGGGAAGTTCTGCGCCGCCCGGTGAGAGGTGAGTATGACAGGGAAAAAGTATGGGGGAGCCACGCACGCAGGGGAGAAGGATGGGAGAGCCATGAATGCAGGGGGGAAGAAAGGGGGAGCCATGAATGCAGGGGAGTAGAATGGAGGAGCCATGAATGCTTGTACTCCGCGTTAGCAGCGCCACAACAGGGCTGCGCCCACATCTAATTGTACCAGTGCCATTCAACCTAGGGCAATCCTTATTACAAGTTTATAGTTAGTGACAACACTCACGCCACCAGTTATCACTTTATGCAACTGATGAAGGTCAGATATGTATGACCGAAACGTTTTGCTATTTGCTGTCACTGTAATCTCCGCTTGGAACCATTAAAAGGCATCTTTATGCAAGTTGAGTGCCAGGTTTTTCTTATAAGTATTATCACGGTTTTGGAACCTACCTGGGCACCATCAGATTTAAGCTGTGCACACGTTCTTTATCTACACCAGGTTTGTAATGAGTCTGCAGTCATTCTTTGTGACTGCAGACTTCTGAGTTCTCACAGTGCGCCCTGCAAGCTGTCAGGATTCTCTCGTGCCGGCGATTTACATACATGCAGTCACGTGCTGACTAGACATGTGTGGCCCCACTCTATGAAAATGAACTGAGTGAGGCCGGGCACATCTAGTCGGAATGTGGTCAGAAGTATACAAATCGCATGCTTGTGCTGATGCAGCACCCCAGAGTCCTGGTCGTTGCAGTACTGATGCTCCGCCGCTAAGGGGGGCTATGGTACGTCTGATGGCACTGAAGGAGTTCACCTGACCAGGTATCACAGACACCAATACATTTCACAGTCTGGCCTCCAGGGGGAGCTAAGGGTACTATGTATTAGGCCACTCCTCACAGTCTGGTAAAACTGGGGGTTAGACAGGAAGTTAGAGAGAAGCTGACTGGGTTGGAGCCAGGCAACATCCTGTGGCAAAGGGTGTTGCAGGGGAAGATTCAGGGGGGTCCCTGTCAGGGGTGAGATCCTGACAGAGGCCTAGCGAACAGAGAGAACATTACGGGACCGCGCCTGCACGAGATAGCGGCGGTGCCCTAAGAAAGGACAAGAAGCGAGGTTTATTGTGCTGAGTGAGAAACGAGATCAACGCAACAAGGAGAAACACCAGTAGGAGTCGTGCTGTAAGACGAGGCAACATCCTACTGAGGCGCGCAGCCGGTGGCCGGAACGCCGAGGAAGTATAGAGCTCCAGGCCTTACTTCAAACCTATGGCAGGACAGTCAGTTATAGGCGGGCTGTCTCACTCAAATCACCTAAGAAGACATAGGGGGCAACAACTGGAGAGGGGCGACACTAGGGTCCCGGAAGAGCTCCGAGCCTACCCGTCATACGGGTGCGTCCTAGCCATATGATCTGGGGGACGAAGAAGAACATCATAATCGAGTTGTGAGGGAACTTCAGAAACAGACACAACAGTTGTGGGGACTATCCCGTAAGCATAGCAGGGGAGGACCACAACACACAAGCGCTAGAAGGTAGGCACAGATTTCCACCTGCAAAGGGAACTCTGGAGGTGCCATCGGACCGGCCAGACTTGCGCAGCCTGGTTAACCATATTCCGGACTGAGGATCCTGAAGCCTTCAGTAAAGAGGTAAAGAGACTGCAACCTGGTGTCCTCGTTATTTACTGTGATCTGCACCGCACCACTACAACATCATCACCACCTTCCACCTTCATTGTACGCCCCTCAGCAGGGTCACGGACCGGGTCTAGCCACCGTGACAACCCCAGAGCAGAGACTCAGAGGCCCAGTACCGGGTACCCCTTGGCCCTGCGGCAGTGGGGGCGCTACAACTTGGCGTCACGAACAGGATCTACTTAAGCCTGAAGAATCAGGTCATGTGTGCCTTGGAACTGTGATTTATTGTGCTTGGACTGTGACTTAGTGCAAAGACTGTGCATTGCCACTGCCGCCAAAAATTCCCACCAAAACCGCCACCATTATAGCACTCCGAGAAGCGCAGAAGAAGGAGAAGGGCGTGGAGTGGGCGTACCTGAGCTGGAGAGTGCGAAAGGCAATGGCCGCCCAGTCTGAATATTTCTGTGTCCTGGGGACGTGCCCGTCAGCATGGGAGATCCGCCTCCTGATCCTCTATGGCGGGCGGAGACCGAGGAAACGAAACTATGACTCAGATGAGGTGGGACTAGAGACCAGAGAAGGCCTGCGAAAGAGGATGGCCCCGCATCGATCCCCGTCACCGGAGGATTATTCCGATATGCCCCTGCTGGAGGATTTGGGCCCGTGGGAGCTGTCGATGGGGCATCCTTTGCCTGCGCGGTCCCCAACCTGTGTGCCTCCCTCAGGAGAGTGGAGTGGCACCAGAGGAGTTACCCCAAGTGGGGGTACTGAGTGCCGCGACCCCCAGGGAGGCCGCCTCACCTCTGCACCAGACCCGGCCGCAGCTGCGACCACTGGTGCCCCAGCGTTCCCGCAGCCTGGCCCCAAAGTACTGGGGGGGCCAGACCTGGGGCCCTTCCCTTGGGGAGAATACAGGAACCACCTGATTGCGGAGTTTTAGCGGGAAGTGGAGCGGGAGGCGCGTGGTGAGTTGCTGGAGGGCTCCCTGCCGAAATGGGGCATCGTAATCGTCTACCAGCCCCAGGAAGGGAAGGGCTTCGTGCAGGAGATTGGAACAACCCTGAGGGTCCGCATCACCCGGGACGAAGTGGAGCCCTGCCTGTGTGGAGACGGCGCCAAGTCCCTACTGAAGCCGGGGGATGTGGTGACGTACCGCCGGCGTCTAAAGGGAAGCAGCTGGTGGGCCCGGGATATGCAGCGCTGTACGGCCGTTCTGGCGGTACCCCAAACCGAGGGGGAGGAGCTTGCCGCTGAAGCCGCTGCTGCAGCCTCTGCCGCCGCTAGCATCATCCATCGACCCATGCAGACACTTATCGCAGCGCATGACCTGGTCGTGCAGAAGACCCGAGCCCACGGGGTACACCTGGCATCGGGAGTAGACTTGGAGTCCGGTCTGCCTGGGCCGCAGAGGGCCACCTGCCAGGTAAAACCTCGGTGGGGGCAGCCAGAAGCTGAGTAAGCAAGAATGCTTCATCAAATGTAAATAGTTAACTGTTTGTTTCCCTTCCTTTTTGCTGCTTTATACCCGTCTAGGGTAACTCTTAAAGGGATCCCTTTGTTTACCCGGGATCCCTTCCTCTGCTTTTGTTTTGTTTCTCGTTTTATCATTGTTGAAAAGAACTGCTGGATCATGAACACTGCATGATTACAAACTTATTGTAAATAGTTTGCACCTTCTTACTGGTTTTACAAAAGAAAGGACTCTTTGCGAAGAAACTGTTCCTGGAAACAGCACCGGAGTCCTTACTGCATACGGACTTGCAGCCTGAGAAGTTGCACTACCTCATAGAGACTTGGTCCCTTCTTAAAGGGGACGTTCATCGATAGCACTTAGAGAATGATGATACTTTAACAGAAGAAGTAATAATGCTGACATGTAGCAGTTATATGTAGTTAGCTAGTTAATTGTAAGGAATGTTTAATAATGTGTTAGAGAATGAGGATGGGAAGTGAACCCGTATGGGGTTAGTCGGTGAGTCCTCCTAGGAGCCATACAGAGATGGCTCGGTGATCCTGAACTGAGAGATGGATGATACGTTCTATACTGTGTACAGTAGCAGAAAGGCAGTAGGCCCGGCGGAAAGGGGCGGTCCTGCAACAGAACGAGAGGCAGTAGGTCTGGGACAGATAGACAGGCGGTCCTGCAGATGTAAAGATGGAAAATGAAGGAAAAGTTGATTAGCCTTATAGTGTTTTATAAGAAGGTCTTTAGTGGATTCAGGTGTACGTCCTTAAAGGCAACGTTAAATTATTGTTCAAAAATTTGCAGTTAGTAGAATACCCGGTTGGGTAAGAAAAAGTTATCTATAGTACGTTATTTAAAGTATTTAACTATGTTTGTAACGTTCAAGTGTCCTCACCTCCCATAAAGGGAAGCTCTGTTCAAATTTGCTTATTGTTATTGCATTTCAAAATTGTATGTCTTTTTGCTGACATGTATTGTTGTTTTCTTCCCAGTCCAGGAGTACTGGATTTAACCGGGGGGAGTGCAGCGCCCCAGAGTCCTGGTCGTTGCAGTACTGATGCTCCGCCGCTAAGGGGGGCTATGGTACGTCTGATGGCACTGAAGGAGTTCACCTGACCAGGTATCACAGACACCAATACATTTCACAGTCTGGCCTCCAGGGGGAGCTAAGGGTACTATGTATTAGGCCACTCCTCACAGCCTGGTAAAACTGGGGGTTAAACAGGAAGTTAGAGAGAAGCTGACTGGGTTGGAGCCAGGCAACATCCTGTGGCAGAGGGTGTTGCAGGGGAAGATTCAGGGGGGTCCCTGTCAGGGGTGGGATCCTGACAGAGGCCTAGCGAACAGAGAGAACTCTACGGGACCGCGCCTGCACGAGATAGCGGCGGTGCCCTAAGAAAGGACAAGAAGCGAGGTTTATTGTGCTGAGTGAGAAACGAGATCAACGCAACAAGGAGAAACACCAGTAGGAGTCGTGCTGTAAGACGAGGCAACATCCTACTGAGGCGCGCAGCCGGTGGCCGGAACGCCGAGGAAGTATAGAGCTCCAGGCCTTACTTCAAACCTACGGCAGGACAGTCAGTTATAGGCGGGCTGTCTCACTCAAATCACCTAAGAAGACATAGGGGGCAACAACTGGAGAGGGGCGACACTAGGGTCCCAGAAGAGCTCCGAGCCTACCCGTCATACGGGTGCGTCCTAGCCATATGATCTGGGGGACGAAGAAGAACATCATAATCGAGTTGTGAGGTAACTTCAGAAACAGACACAACAGTTGTGGGGACTATCCCGTAAGCACAGCAGGGGAGGACCACAACACACAAGCGCTAGAAGGTAGGCACAGATTTCCACCTGCAAAGGGAACTCTGGAGGTGCCATCGGACCGGCCGGACTTGCGCAGCCTGGTTAACCGTATTCCGGACTGAGGATCCTGAAGCCTTCAGTAAAGAGGTAAAGAGACTGCAACCTGGTGTCCTCGTTATTTACTGTGATCTGCACCGCACCACTACAACATCATCACCACCTTCCACCTTCATTGTACGCCCCTCAGCAGGGTCACGGACCGGGTCTAGCCACCGTGACAACCCCAGAGCAGAGACTCAGAGGCCCGGTACCGGGTACCCCTCGGCCCTGCGGCAGTGGGGGCGCTACACTGACATGACCGTCCACCGGCCAGGGAGAATCCTAAAAGTGTGCAGTGCATGAGTTGTGAGAATTCAGAAGCTGCGATGTCAGGATTCAGCTCTGCAGGTTCCAGTAGTCGTCACATGGACACTTCACTCACATGCGATTTTCATACTCATGGTCCTGTGACAACTAGCTTCTCTTCCCGCTTCTCTCAGTTTTTCACTGAACATTGAGAGCATTAGGGAGAGGAGCTCGTGGGTACATGACTGAGTGTGCAAATCGCATATGTCCTTGGTGGAGGGGGGGGAGGGGGGCTAAAATGAATTCTTGCCCCTGGTGCCAGAAACCCTAGATACACCTCTGCTGGTATGCTACTGTGAGCGGCGATTACCGGGTTCGGTGGAGGGAGGCAGGGACTGTGTGTGTGTGGGGGGGGGCGCCATTTTTCCTTTCGCCTCAGGCAGCAGAGAGGCTAGGTTCACCCCTGCACCCGGCCATGCGTTGCTGTAGCTCAGTCTGGTTAAATGGAAAAAAAAAGAAAAGAGAAAATGCACGTTTCCAATATGTTTAATTTTACTATGCACGCTTCTAATATGTTTAATTTTACAGTGCTTGTGAGTATACAGTATTTTTTGTTGTTCCATTGTCTGTGTAGCTATAGAGATTGTCTGGTTTGCCGACTCTAGAACACGCCACGTATAATTGTCCATGTGAGAAGCAATCCGTGTCTAGATCTAAACCGCACAATTTTAAAGATTGGCCCTGAGCTTTGTTGATAGTGATTGCAAATGCCAATCGAATTGGGAATTGCAATCTCCTCTTAAATTTGAATGGCATATCCGTTGGAATCATAGGAATGCGAGGAATAAGGACATCTGCACCTTTGAAAGGTCCTGTCAAGATTCTTGTTTCTACAATGTTGTTCATTAATTTTTTTTACTGTAAGCCGCGTGCCGTTGCAAAGCTTTGGCTGGTTGAGATTTTGCAACATGATTATTGGCACTCCGAATTTCAATTGCAGTATGTACGGTGGCATCTGTGGCAGATTGAGTGAATTCAAAAATTCTGTTGGATAATTAACTGCTTCATCTGCTTCCACAAGAGTGTCGATGGACTTGTATGTGACTGCCTCGCTTTGAATGTTAGACTCAATAATATTGTTAAGTTCGTAGACGTCTTTGTTCTTGGCCGCAAGAATAGCTTGTTCACTGAGACAATCGTGATTCTTATAATTGGTTGGAATATTGGGAAATACTTTTTCAATCAATTCTTCCTTTGACACCACTAAATTGCAGAAGTTATAAGGCAATGAAATTCGTCCTGAGGTCAGATCAACCGGCACCTTTCCCTTTCCAATTTCCAGCAATTGATGTCAGAATATCTCAGCTGATCGATCGTTTTGCAGTTGGACACGCATATTTGTAGTTAATTTTAACATCTTTACCTGTCACCACAAAGTAGAGTATTTCAGGCAAGCATTTATTCCATCCGCTGGTGTCGAGGAATTACAGATAAAGTTTGTCTGAAATCTCTTGCAAGCAATATTATTGCATTCCCAAATGGTCTGATGTTTCGCCGCAAATCTTGCAATGATTGATCAAGAGCTTCGAGCTATTTTTTTTGTGCACTATTGTGCATTTATAATAAGTTTGCATTTCTGCAATACTTTTACCAAGCTGGATGCTTTAGAAATGTTGCACGTGGGAGTTTCAATTAATTGTATGCTCAATGGCAATTTCAAAGCAGAATGAGTAGTCTTTCCACCTGATAGCAATGTCGCAGCTATTCCGGACAATGCAAGAGCTAAGGCTATGTCATTTTGGGATCAAATTGATGCCAGAATCAATCTAATTAAGAATGTTTTACCAGTTCCTCCTGGCGCATCTAAGAAGAAGATTTCTCCAACCCCATTATTGACATTTAGCCTTATCGTAAATGCCTTTTTGCTCAAGCGTTAGCTTAGGAATATTTGATTACAATACGACAAAAGATCATTCGTGTTGTAATTTTGTCCACGACACAATTCTAAATCAAACAAAGCAGCAGTGGATCGATTCTGTGACGGCATTCCCAATTGATTGAGAACTTTGTTCACGATTTCTAAGCACAAATTTTCAATCATTATCAACGCTTCATTGTAGATTTCTGCTGTGAAATCCAAGTTCATATTTGAATTTTTCTTGCGTATTCGACAGAAAATATCTTCAGCTGTGTGCAATTTATATTTCGCCCATAACTCTGTTGGAGATGACGGAGAGCAGGCAGTCAATATGATTGCAGACAATGCACGAAATTGATATGGATGTGACGTGTTGCACGCGTCATTAATGCATATATCCCAGTGTTGGTTGTTCTCCAATAAATTCAGAGCTTGACATGCACTGTGGAAAGTGGCATGTATAATGCCATTGACAACTCTCAATTGCTGGAAAGACGTTGGACCGGGCACATTTACCAACAGCACGTGAAGAAAAAAACATTCATCTTGATTGCGCACTGTACAGTCTTCCTATCGTAGTTTTTTTTAATATGCCAGGTTGTCCGTCAACGGGTTCTCTTTGTTTGCGTCATTCAAATGATTTTCTACTTGCATCCCAAGTGTAATACGTAGGCACTTCCGAATACAGCAGTGTTTTCGCAAATGCATCATTTCGACATAACGTGAAGAAAGCAGTTAATGTTGTAGCCGGTGGATTCAGGGCTATTTGTAGCAGGTTTGCAGCTGTGAAATAAACACGTTGTACATTTTTTAGAAGCACTGCTACGTGAACAGCTTCATTGCTGCTTATGTATCTTCCAGCCTGATACTGTGCAATTTCATCTATATGTATGACCCCATTACTTCTTTCTGGTTGCACACCAAAAACTGTCATGTTGCTGCCTTTATTCACATACTTACAAAAGCATTTGATCGAGTTACAGTATTCCATGTTTATGTATGCTTTGTATGTTTTTGAAAGCAAAGGCTAATATGGAACAACTCACCGGTTATTTACTACGATGTCACGTTTCACATTTGTGTGATTGCTAATTTACTGCCATCTTCTGCTGATCTTCTTCTGTATAAAGGATATCCATTGGTTCTTGTAACTGTGTTAGATACTAATGTATGAGGATAATGCTTAAAGCATTTTCCGTCTATCATGCGTGGTGATTTTGGATTCAGTGTACCGCAAGGTCCGATATTTTTTTTTTCTCGGTTAAGTATTGCATAAGGAAGTGGATGACACCTTCTACATAAATAATAACTAATTACACAATAAACGATCACAATTTAATTGTTTATGCTTTGACTACTCAACATAAACAATGTTGTTGCTTTTACTTCCAACAGATGGCGCTGTTAAAAAAAAAAACATGTTTTTACCTGTCACAGGTGTGCCACCTATATATCATAGGTATATAAAAACATGCTCACATTCGAATGCAACGTTGTGTCAAAATTTCAAAGCAATTGATAAAGAACTTTCATAGATTTAAGATTTTGAACAAACGGACATATGCATTTTTATTTATATAGATTTTGTGTGACATACAGGTGCGTCTCACAAAATTAAAATATTATCAAAAAGGTAATTTATTGTAGATGTTCTATACAAAAAGTGAAACTCCTATATAAAGGTACCTTCACACTCAGCAACTTTACAACGAGAACGACAACGATCCGTGACGTTGCAGCGTCCTGGATAGCGATCTCGTTGTGTTTGACACGCAGCAGCGATCTGGATCCCGCTGTGATATCGCTGGTCAGAGCTAGAAGTCCAGAACTTTATTTGGTCGTCAAGTCGGCGTGTATCGTCGTGTTTGACAGCAAAAGCAATGATGCCAGCAATGTATTACATGGAGCTAACGACCTGTGAGAACGATAAGTGAGTCACCGCTACATCACAGGATCTCTCCTGCATCGTTCTGGAGCTGCTGTGTTTGACGTCTCTACAGCGACCTAAACAGTGACGCTGCAGCGATTGGCTCGTTGTCTATATCGCTGCAGCGTCGCTGAGTGTGACGGTATCTTTAGAGTCCTTACAAACAGAGTTATCTATTGCAATGCTTATTTCTGTTAATGTTGATGATTATGGCTTACAGCCAATGAAAACCCAAAAGTCATCATCTCAGTAAATTAGAACACTTTATAACACCAGCTTGAAAAATTATTTTAAAATTCGAAATGTTGGCTTACTGAAATGTCTAATACCTGTTCGGGCTCCTTTTGCATCAATTACTGCATCAATATGGCGTGGCATGGAAGGTGATCAGCCTGTGGCACTGCTGAGGTGTTATGGAAGCCCAGGTCTGATAGCAGCCTTCAGCTTGTCTGCATTGTTGGGTCTGGTGTCTCTCATCTTCCTCTTGACAATACCCCAGAGATTCTCTATGGGGTTAAAGTCAGGCGAGTTTGCTGGACAATCAAGCACAGTGATACTGCTATTTTTAAACCAGTTATTGGTACTTTTGGCAGTGTGGACAGGTGCCAAGTCCTGCTGGAGAATGAAATTTCCATCTACAAAAAGCTTGTCGGCACAGGGAAGCATGAAGTGCTTTAACTTTTCCTGGTAGACGGCTGCGCTGACTTTGGTCTTGATAACACACAGTGGATCTACACCAGCAGTTGACATGGCTCCCAAAACCATCACTGATTGTGGAAACTTCACACTAGACCTCAAGCAGCTTGGATTGTGTGCCTCTCCACTCTTCCTCTAGACTCTGGGACCTTGATTTCCAAATTAAATGAAAAATTTACCATATTTTTCGGACTATAAGATGCACTTTTTTCCTCCCAAAATATGGAGGAAAATGGGAGGTGTGTCTTATAGTCCAGATATATTGGCTCTAGCTGTGGTGCGGAGGTGGGGCAGCGGTATTGGAGGAGCAGCAGGTCACAGAGGCAGGAGCCGGCGGCTCCAGCTTACTCATGTGCCCGCTGCTAAAGAGAAATGAATATGCACTGCATTCCACGCCCATGGGCGTGGTGGGCAATACATATTTCTTTCTTTCTGGCATCCTGGTATGATTGGCCCCATGAGAAAAGATTAAAAAAACAAACATTATATTTACCTTCCTCCGCTCCCTCGCAGTGTCCTACTCCGGTGCCAGCAGCTGCTGGAATACTCACCAGGACCGTTCATCACAGAGAGCAATGAGTATCCAATCCTCCTCAGTAGCACGCAGTGTCAGCCGGAGCCTTCCTGATGCTGCCGGCGGTCACGTGTGCCGATACTTAAGAGAAATGAATATGAAGCCGCTGGCTGACACTGTGCGCTACTGAAGAGGAATAGATACTCACCGCTCTCTATGATGAACGGTCCTGGTGAGTATTCCGGCAGCTGTGCTCTGCTTGTGAGCAGAGCATGACGTCCCTGTCAGGCGCTGTGTCAGTATTCTTGGTTTTCTAAGTCACCTTGTGAATGATTTTGCCCTTTGTTAAGATGGAGTTTGCTGTTTTTGTCTGCCCTACTTCCTGTTCGTTTGTTTAAAACCCGGGTCAGGTGTCAGCCTCTTTGCTGGAGTATTCTGATTCTGTTCTCCTTCAGCTCAGCTGCTGGTTCTGAATGTGTCTCTACCTTTGGCTCTGGACATTTCTTGCATATGTAAGATACACTCTCTATGTTATCATTAGTCTGCTGACTTGGAACTTAACCCTTGGTTCATTCCTCCTGGTAAGAACTGTGTTTTTGGAACTATGTTTCGGGACTTTGTTTTTGGACTGTGTGTTGCTACTTAATCCTTCATTTACTACCCCCGGTGGGAGCTGTTGGAAACAACACCAGTATAATTCTTTAATGTGAATCTGTTTCTGAACTTACCCGTGTTTATGCCACATCTGGGATCAACTTGTGAACTAGTTTCTGGACTTACCCGTGTTCATGTCACACCTGGGATGAACTTGTGGACTTGTTCTGGACTTCCCTGTGTTTACTTCATACCTGGATTTGACTCTTTCTGTACTGACAGTGTTTGGATCTGCACCACATCACCTGTCACACTCACCTTTTGATCACCTTGCTGAGGACTCTGCCTTAAGAACTCTGCCGATTTGCTGTATATGTTTCAAGGACTCGTTTCATTCCAGGACACTGTGGGTTATCAGTATATTGTTTTGGGTGTTATTGCTGTTGTACAAATACACTATTTGCACTAAAGAAATCCGTCTCTTTCTGTTCATTGCCCCATGCTATCAGAATCCTTGAGTTCCTACAATAGTATTACATGCTGCTTACAAGCATTAAGCAGCTGCTGGCACCGGAGCAGGACGCTGCAACTGCGAGGGAGCGGAGGAAGGTCAGTGTTATGGTTATTTTTTTAAAATCTTTCCTGATGGGGCCATGCATACCAGGAATGGGATGGGGCCAATTATAAAAGAAAAAGGATGGGACCAATCAAACCAGGAACAGGATGGGGCCATTTATACCAGAAAAAGGATGGGACTAATCATACCAGGACCTTGATGGGGTCAATCATACCAGGACCTTGATGGGGTAAATCAAACCAGAATAAGGATGGGACCAATCATACCAGGACCTTGATGGGGTCAATCATACCAGAATAAGGATTGGACCAATCATACCAGGACCTTGATGGGGTCAAATATACCAGAATAAGGATGGGACCAATCATATCAGGAACAGGATGGGGCCATTTATACCAAAAAAAGGATGGGGCCAATCATACCAGGACCGGGATGGTGCCAATCATAGCAGGGTAAGGTTGGGCCATGCATACCAGGATAGGGATGAGGGGGCCATGCATACCAGGATAGGAGATGAGGGAGCCATGCATACCAGGATAGGGATGAAGGACCATGTGTAACAGAATGGGAATGAGGGGACCATATATATACTGTATATCAGGATAGGGGATATTAAGTAGAGAATTGATTATTTTTTTGCTTCAATTTTGTTTTCCTAATTTCCTCCTCTAAAACCTAGGTGCGTCTTATGATCTGGTGCGTCTTATAGTCTGAAAAATACTGTACTTTCATCTGAAAACAATACCTTGGACCACTGAGCAACAGTCCAGTTCTTTTTCTCCTTGGCCCAGGTAAGACGCTTCTGGCGTTGTCTATTGGTCATGAGGGGCTTGACACAAGGAATGCGACACTTGTAGCTCATGTCCTGAATACATCTGTGTGTGGTGGCTCTTGAAGCAATGACTCCAGCAGCAGTACACTCTTTGTGAATCTCCCCCAAATTTTTGAATGGCCTTTTCTTAACCTTCGTCAGGCTGCATAATTTTACAATGTTAACAGGCTGCAGAGGTACAGTTGTACCTTCATATATACCTCCACTGTGGGAAGACTTTCTCCTTTACTTGGTTTCAGAAACTAAAGTTCATTCAGCTACAAATGTTATGCTGATATCTATTGGCCAGTGTTGTTACTGCTCACTTATGTTGCTGTCAATTAAGTTGATTCAAACTGGGAGTGGCTTCTACTTCTCTTCCTGCCTCCCTCCTCTCAGTAGCCATTTTGCTGTTCATCTCATTGCTGTGAGCACACACATTTCTAGGCTTGTGAAGTCTTCAATTTCTTGGATACGAAGGTAGGAAAGTCTCACAGCATCTAACAGCCAGTTATACCTTCATTCGCCTTATGTGGGGACAGAACAGTCAGAAATTGTCTTTGAGCCTGGACTTGGCTTACATATATTTTGTATGAAACTTATCACTATAGGTATGATTTTTATACGAAAAATGGATAATAATTAGTATCTACATATTGTTTTACGATGTTTTACTTATATTCAGCACAAAATAAAGATGGTGGCTCTGTTACAATTTTCCTATTGGTCGAAAAAACAGTCGAAGATGGAATGAAAATTCTGAAACCATGTACGGTTTACATAATATATAAATTACATTTATAAATAATTATCACTAGAAATAATTTACTTTTTTATCTGCACTTTAGAATCGAGTTTCATTCTACTTGCCACATGTTACTGAACTAAATTACGAAGCCAAAATTCATCTACCAAGTCATCATGAGTGATAGTGATGCTGGATCTAGTTTCCGCCATAATCCAAGAAAACGTGTTTGCAGGTTAGTATCATTTTGTGAAAAGCCAATAATGTAGTATTGTGTAGTATTTTGGAAAATTATTTATTTTTCATTTTTTCATATTTACAGATTTACGTCTGACGAAATAATGCGAATGCTAGAAGAATCTGATTCTGAGCATGAGGAAGAACCATATGTTGCATTTGATGATGAAAACTATGTACCACAAGTGGATGTTACTGAAGAAGATTCAGACATTGAACAAGAAATGGTCATAGAGCAGGAAAAAGAATACGACTCAGACGAAAGTGTTGAGGATGAGTCTGTGCCTCAAAGTGCAGGCGACATTTGGACTGCTAAGGATAAAACTCAATGGTGTAGTGATCAACTGCCAAATGCACACACAAAATCTCGTAATGTCCTATGACAAAGAGGTGGCCCTGCAGCAATCAGCAACCTGTATACAGCAAAAGAGCTATTCAAGTCAATCATGACTCCCGAGATGTGTGACATCATATTACGAGAAACGAATTGAAAGACCAAGAGCGTTTGTGATGCTTACAACAACGAACTGGTATAACGTTTTCCTGATTCTTCTGAACGGCCACCACAAAAAACATTCAAGCAATTTACTGAAGCTGAACTCCATGCATTTTTGGGCATGCTGATTGCTGCTGGTGTGCACAGAGACAACAAAGAGAATCTGGAGGAAATGTGGAATGTTGCTGCTCTGCCTCATATACGTGCAGCCATGTCTCGTGACTAGTGTTGAGCATTCCGATACTGCAAATATCGGGTATCGGCCGATATTCGCTTTATAGGAATTCCGAGTTCCGATATTTTTGTGATATCGGAAATCGGAATCGGAAGTTCCTATAACTTCCCAGTGTATGGTTCCCAGGGTCTGGAGGAGAGGAAACTCTCCTTCAGGCCCTGGGATCCATATTCATGTAAAAAATAAAGAATAAAAAAAAAAAAATATGGATATACTCACCCTCGGACGGGCCCTGGCTGTCACCGCTGCAAGCGTCTGCCTCCGTTCCTAAGATTGCAGTGAGTGTAGGACCTGCGATGACGTTGCGGTCTTGTGATTGGTCGCATGACCGCTCATGTGACCAGTCATGTGACCGCGACGTCATCGAAGGTCCTTCACTCACTGCATTCTTAGGAACGGAGGCAGACGCTTGCAGCGGTGACAGCCAGGGCCCGTCCGAGGGTGAGTATATCCATATTTTTAATTTTTATTCTTTATTTTTTTACATGAATATGGATCCCAGGGCCTGAGGGAGTGTTTCCTCTCCTTCAGACCCTGGGAACCATCCAGGATATCTTCCGATATTTGTGTCCCATTGACTTGTATTGGTATTGGGTATCGGTATCGGCGATATCCGATATTTTTTGGATATCGGCCGATCCAATCTGATACCGATACTTTCAAATATCGGAAGGTATCGCTCAACACTACTCATGACCGCTTCAAGATGATACTCAGATTTATCAGATTTGACAACGAAAATACACGTGCAGAACGTGTGCAAACAGATAAAGCTGCACCAATACGGGACATCTGGACAATGCTGAACAGAAATCTGGAGAGACCCTACAAGCCATATAATTGTATCACCGTCGACGAGCAATTATTTCCATTTAGAGGCCATACTAAATTTACCCAGTATAATCCTTCAAAACCAGCTAAATATGGCATAAAGATTTTCTGGGCTTGTGACTCATCAAACGCCTACCCATTACAAGGTCAGCTCTACACTGGGAAACCAACTGATGGTCCTCGACAAGTAAACATTGGTGAACGAACAGTATTGGACCTAGTGAGCTCGTATAAAGGCTCTGGAAGAAATTTCATCACCGATAACTTCTTTACAACCATGGAACTATCTAAGGTATTGAACTCCTGGAACATGACACTAGTTGGTACAGTGAAAAAAAACAAAAGGTTCCTACCTAGCAACATGCAGCCTGCCAAAGAAAGGCCTGTAAACTCGCAAATTTTGCCTACAATCATGATGCAACAGTCTGTTCATATGTACCAAAGAAGAACAAATCAGTCGTGCTTCTATCATCTATGCACATGACGGGAGAAGTTGAAGAGACACTAGCAGCCAAGCCAGAGATAACAAAATACTACAACAAAACAAAAGGCGGAGTTGATGTTATGGATAAAATGTTGGGAGAGTACACTGTGAAACGACAAACATTACGTTGGCCTCTGGCATTTTTCAACAATATGATTGACGTCACTGGGTTAGCATCCTACATCATCTACAGAGAACACAATCCAAGCTTCAGGACAAAGGATCAACGAAGAAAGTTCCTGAAAGATCTTGCAAATCAGCTGTGTATGCCTGCAATTGAAGATCGTAGTACAAACCGAATGATGATGAGAAACCATTTTCTTCGAGGTGCAGTAGAAATGGTGCTTGAACGATGCATTCTGGTAGCATTGCAAGCAGCAGCTGGCCCTCAAATACCTCATGGTAGTCGTGGACCCTCCCCTGTTGTTGGTAGTTGCTATGTCTGCTGAGACCTGAGACGAAAACAACATAAGACTAGAAAGTCTTGTGTGGTTTGTGTGAAACCCATTTGCGATGAACACTCCGTAGCAAAGACAACATGCATTACTTGTGAAGAAAATCATTAAAAAAAGTTTCTTACATTTTCTTTTATAATTTAAATGATCAGTTTTTTTACTTGTTTATAATAATAAAATAGCATTATCATTAAAAAAAAATATTATTCTTTTTTCCTTGCATTATTTTCATTCAAAATATATGAGGGTACATTTGTACCTATGCAGCTTGTTATAAATGGAAAAATATCTCGACCCCTTATCTCGGAAGGGGGTGGAGATATTTTATTGAAATTTGGCCAATATATTCTGGACCAAAACTGCAGAGATGTCACGAAATTTCAGCCCTCTACGGCTTTTCAAAAAAAAGTTATTGCAATTTTAAAACGGAATAGTTACGATTGTACATACTCAGCCGGACGAAGGTTAACAATCATTTCAAGGCTGTTGTTATCCCAGTTGCTTGTACACCTTTTTCTACTACACTTTTTCCTTCCCCTCAACTTTCCATTATATGCTTGGATGCAGCACTCTGTGAACAGACAGCTTCTTTACCAATGACCTTTTGTGGTTTACTCTCCTTGTGGAGTGTTTCAATGACTGCCTTCTAGACATCTGTCAAGTTAGCAGTCTTCCCCGTGATTGTGGAGCATACTAAAACAGACCAATGGACTTTTTTAAATGCTTAGGAAGCCTTTGCAGATGTATTTTGTTAATTAGTCTAATTTACTGAGCTAATGACTTTTGGGTTTTCATTGTTGTAAGCCATAATCATTAACATTAACAGAAATAAACACTTGAAATAGATCACTCTGTTTTTTAATGACTCTATATAATATATGAGTTTCACTTTTTGTATTGAACTGAAATAAATTAACTTTTTGATGATATTCTAATTTTGTGAGAAACACCTGTAACTCTGATTTAAGGGCATAAATGAAAATAATTATTTAAAACAAAAATCTTTACTGTATATCATGGTTATAATTATGGTATATAAAATCATTTGTTTAGAAAAAAAAAAGCAAGTAACCCGGGAAACTCATGGCCTTATGCGTTTCAAACCAACTGATTCTTAATCATAGTTCAGAGAGAGCTATGATTAAGAACCAGTAGGTTTGAGAGGTGTAAAGATTTTTGTTTTTAAATAATTATTCACCAATGGATCTGTTGCTGGATATCTTTCCCTTTTTGATGCCTCTATAAACAGTACCAGCTTTGTGCTCACTGTTAATAGGGTATCAATTAGATCCCTCACTATAAGTGCCTTGGTCCATAAAACACTATAATAAAGGCAAAGCACCTATTAAAAGACAGGGTACCCCATACCATAGTATAGAGACATAAAATATTATAAACCAAGAGCCCAGGGAGGATAATCAAGCTACTTTAGTCTTAATTTGCTTTGCAGACAAATACATGAAATACAGACATATTGTGGTTAAAATATGGAGCACAAGCCATATACACAACTTGGTAAAAAAGCCCAGAAAACCCACTGCCCGTTCTGCTGTTCTGGTGTTCAGATAACTAGAATGGACGGATTTATTTCACATAGGAAAAACATGCTATTTTTACTCATGTAATATATATAAACCAGCACGTCTGACTTCTGACCTAGAGATTGAATGACAAGAGAAATCATACAACACCTACGTTTACCTCTGAGTCATATTCTTTTCCTTGCGCAATATGAGAACATGGAGCTAAAACCCACAGTAGATGCCTACTGACCAGCAGCACAAAGTATAACTGTGATAACTAAGCAACAATTGCAGGAAGATTTGCATGTTTGATGTGTACTCTAAATTAAGGAACAATTTTTCACTTGCAAAACATTCTTCATTAATAAGTCCAATAGTAGCACAAAATCCCTCTCATGGGGTTTAGGTTCCGTCTTTATTTTGCACGATGCGCACTGCCAACAGTCTGTTTAGTAAGAAACACCAAGTAAATACTTAATAAAGTTACTGTTAGCTTTGTAGGAAGGGTGTTTATTGGAGAAATCCTTTTCGACAGAGCTTTGTTTCCAAAGATACTTATGAGTCTATACATGTTTTCCTATAATTCACGGATTTAACCCCCTAGGGGATCGACCTATTTCATATTTCCATCAACAAAGTGTGTCCTGTTGTCTGTAGGATTCGTTGTAGTTTTTACTGCCCCTATTTTGGGGCTCATATCATTTATCTTTTTACAGGGTACTGAAAAAAATGTAATTCTGACAGTTTTTTTTTTTCCACATACCATGCACTTGAACGCAGTTTTATTAATGAGGTGTCTTTGTCATTACAATTGCATTGGTACCATAGTGTTTTGACTATTATTTTAATATATTATTAAAAATATATTTTATATATTTTTTTTTATTTATTTAAAAAATGTACTTTCTCTTTTTTTTCAAGGCTTCAAGCCGAGTTAAGTCTAAGTTGACTAATCTGGGGAAGGTCTACAGAAGCCTCTCCCTGACACAATCCCTTTTACTGACAGATCTCTCCCTGTACATATGTAAGCAGGTGCTAAGATGCAGTAAGCTCGGATTGCAGAGCAGTATGGTATAACAGTACCGTACTTATTTATTGTTTTAACAATAAAGGATAAAGTAGTCTCCTCGCTGGAAGTTAATAAGCAGTGGCAAAGAGTTATTAGAGCAACAAGAATTAAATGAAAATAAGCAGAATGAGTGCAACCGTCTAAGTTTCAAGCAACACTTATTGTAGCTCCTGGTGGGGTCCTTAGTCGTCCACAGTCCGGTGGAGGTAGTAATACCAGCAATAGCCGGTGTAGGGTTCTCCAATGGGGTCCAAGGTTAGGCTACTTTCACACGTCAGGCATAATCTGGCGGCACGCCGGAACGATGGATCCGGCAAAATTAGTGAAAAACTGATGAGACGGATCTGGTTTTACGCTGGATCCGCTAGTCGGATCTGGCAAAAAAAAAAACGGATCCGTTGCACCAGTTCTTCACCAGTTCCGTCCGGTTTTTCATACGTTTTACGACGGATCCGTTTTTTAAAAACACCTGCAGCGCCCCAGAGTCCTGGTCGTTGCAGTACTGTTGCTCCGCCGCTAAGGGGGGCTATGGTACGTCTGATGGCACTGAAGGAGTTCATCTGACCAGGTATCACAGACACCAATACATTTCACGGTCTGGCCTCCAGGGGGAGCTAAGGGTTCTATTTATTAGGCCACTCCTCACAATCTGGTAAAACTGGGGGTTAGGCAGGAAGTTAGAGAGAAAGCTGACTGGGTTGGAACCAGGCAACACCTTGTGGCAGAGGGTGTTGTAGGGGAAGATTCGGAGGGGTCCCTGTCAGGGGTGGGATCCTGACAGAGGCCTAGCAACCAGAGAGAACGTTACGGGACCGTGCCTGCACGATATAGTGGCGGTACCCCAAGAAAGGACAAGAAGCGAGGTTTATTGTGCTGAGTGAGAAACGAGATCAACGCAACAAGGAGAATACCAGTAGGAGTCGTACTGTAAGACGAGGCAACATCCTATTGAGGCGCATAACCGGTGGCCGGAACGCCGAGGAAGTATAGAGCTCCAAGCCAAACTTCAAACCTATGGCAGGACAGTCAGTTACAGGCGGGCTGTCTCACCCAGACCCAGGAAGACACAGGGGGGTAACAACAGGAGTGGGGCGACGCTGGAGTCCCCGAAGAGCTCCGAGCCTCCCCTTCATACGGGTGCGTCCTAACCGTAAGATCAAGGGGACGTAGAGGGAGAACATCAGAATCGAGTTGTGAGGGAACACGAGAAACAGACACAACAGTTGTGGGGACCATCCCGTAAGCACAGCAGGGGAGGACCACAACACACAAGCGCAGGAAGGTAGGCACAGATTTCCACCTGCAAAGAGAACTCTGGAGGTGCCATCGGACCGGCCGGACTTGCGCAGCCCGGTTAACCGTATTTCGGATTGAGGACTCAGAAGCCTTCAGTAAAGAGGTAAAGAGACTGCAAAATGGTGTCCTCGTTATTGACTGCGACCGGCACTACACTGCACCATAACATCAGCACCATACCATCACCTCTTATTGTGCGCCCCTCAGCAGGGTCACGGACCGGGCCTAGCCACCGTGACAATCCCCGAGCAGAGACTCAGAGGCCCAGTACCGGGTACCCCTCGGCCCTGCGGCAGTGGGGGCGCTGCAATTTTGGCGTCACAAACAGGATCTACTTAAGCCTGAAGAATCAGGTCATGTGTGCCTTGGAACTGTGATTTATTGTGCTTGGACTGTGACTTATTGCAAAGACTGTGTATTGCCACTTGCCGCCAGAAGTTCCCGCCAAAACCGCCGCCATTACAGCGCTGAGGAGAGCGCAGGAGAAGAAGAGGGGCGTGGAGTGGGCGTAGACAAGCTGAGAAGCGCGAAAGACAATGGCCGCCCAGTCTAAATATTTCGGCCCTTTGAGGACGTGTCCGTCAGCAGCCGAGATCCGCCTCCTGATCCTCAATGGTGGGCAGAGACAAAGAAAGCGAAACCGCCCACGAAGGAGAGAGCGGGAAAAGGACGAGGAAGAAGAAGCGAACCACGTGGAGAACGCCATGGCGAGCTGCCCGGAACCGGAGCGTGGGGTCGGAGCAGAGGACTCCCCCCAGCTACCCGGAGGGACACTGTGACCAGGCCTCCACCGCTAATACTGACTTCCTGCCGGCCGGAGTGGATGAGCTCAGCGACCAACTCCTGCAGACGCAGCTGAGCACTGAGGCCGGGTGGAAGAAGACCTTCATCGGGAGCCTCACCAGACGTCTGTCGGCAGCCTCGTCTGGTCCGGAGCAAGAAAGAAGTCCCAGCGCTCCGAAGCCAGAAAGCAAGGCTCTGCCGGAAAGCGAGATGCTGCAAACGGAGATGACAACGCCGCAGCGCAAGGCCCTGCAACCAGCGTTCCAGATCCCAGCGGAGACGGAGCAGATCGGCACCGGAGGGACCGCGTCTGAAGCAGGTATGAAGAACGACCCTGCCTCGCCAGCAGAGGACTTGCTGATAGGCCCCGTCGCGGTACCCCCTCTCCCTGGGACCTATAGACTCCGGCGCCTTACACCCTGGGATCAGGCCCCGGGTATGGAGCACTTCTTAAAGGCCCCGATCTCGCCGATCACCTTGCCGAGCGAGGTCTATGCGGAGCTATGGCCGCCAGAGCGAGAGTAAACCTCGATGCCATGGATATGTAAATAGTTAACTGCTTGTTTCCCTGCTTTTTGCTGCTAATACCCGACTAGGGTTATTATTAAAGGGATCCCTTTGTTGACCCGGGATCCCTATTGTTTTTGTTTGTTTTCTACTTTTGCTCAGTTATCAAAAGACTGCCGAATCATGGACGGTGAATGATTCAAAAACTGATTTTGTAAATAGTTTGCACCTTCTTAAAGGTGCTCTCTACTGGTTTTACATAAAGAAAGGACACTTTGCGAAGATACTGCTTTTGAAAACATTACTGGAGTCCTTATTGCGAACAGACTTGCAGCTTGAGAAGTTGCACTACCTCATAGAGACTTGGTCCCCTCTTAAAGGGGATGTTCATTGATAGTACTTAGAGAATGATGATGCTCTAAAAGAGAAAGTACTAATGCTGATATGTGAAAGTTGAATGTAACTAACTAGTTGATTGTAAGAAATGTTTAATGATGTTGATAGAAGAACGAGGACAGGAAGTGAACCCGTACGGGGTTAGTTAGTGAGTCCTCCTAGGAGCCATACAGAGATGGCTCAGTGATCTTGAACTGAAAGAAAAATGATATGTTCTATACTGTGTATAGTAGTGGAAGGACAGTAGGCCCTGGCGGAAAGGGGCGGTCCTGTACAGAAAGGAGAGGCAGTAGGTCTGGAGCAGTTAGGACAGGCAGTCCTGCAGACGTAAAGTAGGAGAATGCAAAAACGTTAAGTAGCCTTATAATGTCTTATAAGAAGGTCTTTAGTGGATTTAGCGAGTACGTCCTTAAAGGCAATGTTAAATTATTGTTCAAAGATTTTGCACTTAGTAGAATACCCGATTGGGTAAGAGAAGTTATTTATAGTCTATTATTGAAAGTTTTTAACCATGTTTGTAACGTTCAAGTGTCCTCACCTCCCATAAAGGGAAGCTCTGTTAAAAAGTTTACTAGTACTTGCATTTTCAAAATTGTATGTCTTTTTGCTGACATGTATTGTTGTTTTCTTCCCAGTCCAGGAGTACTGGATTTAACCGGGGGGGAGTGCAGCGCCCCAGAGTCCTGGTCGTTGCAGTACTGTTGCTCCGCCGCTAAGGGGGGCTATGGTACGTCTGATGGCACTGAAGGAGTTCATCTGACCAGGTATCACAGACACCAATACATTTCACGGTCTGGCCTCCAGGGGGAGCTAAGGGTTCTATTTATTAGGCCACTCCTCACAATCTGGTAAAACTGGGGGTTAGGCAGGAAGTTAGAGAGAAAGCTGACTGGGTTGGAACCAGGCAACACCTTGTGGCAGAGGGTGTTGTAGGGGAAGATTCGGAGGGGTCCCTGTCAGGGGTGGGATCCTGACAGAGGCCTAGCAACCAGAGAGAACGTTACGGGACCGTGCCTGCACGATATAGCGGCGGTACCCCAAGAAAGGACAAGAAGCGAGGTTTATTGTGCTGAGTGAGCAACGAGATCAACGCAACAAGGAGAATACCAGTAGGAGTCGTACTGTAAGACGAGGCAACATCCTATTGAGGCGCATAACCGGTGGCCGGAACGCCGAGGAAGTATAGAGCTCCAAGCCAAACTTCAAACCTACGGCAGGACAGTCAGTTACAGGCGGGCTGTCTCACCCAGACCCAGGAAGACACAGGGGGGTAACAACAGGAGTGGGGCGACGCTGGAGTCCCGGAAGAGCTCCGAGCCTCCCCGTCATACGGGTGCATCCTAACCGTAAGATCAGGGGGACGTAGAGGGAGAACATCAGAATCGAGTTGTGAGGGAACACGAGAAACAGACACAACAGTTGTGGGGACTATCCCGTAAGCACAGCAGGGGAGGACCACAACACACAAGCGCAGGAAGGTAGGCACAGATTTCCACCTGCAAAGAGAACTCTGGAGGTGCCATCGGACCGGCCGGACTTGCGCAGCCCGGTTAACCATATTTCGGATTGAGGACTCAGAAGCCTTCAGTAAAGAGGTAAAGAGACTGCAACCTGGTGTCCTCGTTATTGACCGCGACCGGCACTACACCGCACCATAACATCAGCACCATACCATCACCTCTTATTGTGCGCCCCTCAGCAGGGTCACGGACCGGGCCTAGCCACCGTGACAATCCCCGAGCAGAGACTCAGAGGCCCTTTACTGGGTACCCCTCGGCCCTGCGGCAGTGGGGGTGCTGCACACCCATGGGAGGAGGCTCCCAAACGTGATTGGCTACTGAAAACCTATATACACTCACCGGCCACTTTATTAGGTACACCTGTCCAACTTCTTGTTAACACTTAATTTCTAATCAGCCAATCACATGGCGGCAACTCAGTGCATTTAGGCATGTATACATGGTCAAGACAATCTCCTGCAGTTCAAACCGAGCATCAGTATGGGGAAGAAAGGTGATTTGAGTGCCTTTGAACGTGGCATGGTTGTTGGTGCCAGAAGGGCTGGTCTGAGTATTTCAGAAACTGCTGATCTACTGGGATTTTCACGCACAACCATCTCTAGGGTTTACAGAGAATGGTCCGAAAAAGAAAAAAAATCCAGTGAGCGGCAGTTCTGTGGGCGGAAATGCCTTATTGATGCCAGAGGTCAGAGGAGAATGGGCAGACTGGTTCGAGCTGATAGAAAGGCAACAGTGACTCAAATCGCCACCCGTTACAACCAAGGTAGGCCTAAGAGCATCTCTGAACGCACAGTGCGTCGAACTTTGAGGCAGATGGGCTACAGCAGCAGAAGACCACACCGGGTACCACTCCTTTCAGCTAAGAACAGGAAACTGAGGCTACAATTTGTACAAGCTCATCGAAATTGGACAGTAGAAGATTGGAAAAACGTTGCTTGGTCTGATGAGTCTCGATTTCTGCTGCGACATTCGGATGGTAGGGTCAGAATTTGGCGTAAACAACATGAAAGCATGGATCCATCCTGCCTTGTATGGAGCATCTTTGGGATGTGCAGCCGACAAATCTGCGGCAACTGTGTGATGCCATCATGTCAATATGGACCAAAATCTCTGAGGAATGCTTCCAGCACCTTGTTGAATCTATGCCACGAAGAATTGAGGCAGTTCTGAAGGCAAAAGGGGGTCCAACCCGTTACTAGCATGGTGTACCTAATAAAGTGGCCGGTGAGTGTATACTGTGTTCCTATAGCCCATCTTTGACAGGTTGTAGAGGAGCAAGTGGTTGGAGAGCAAGATGGAAGGCGTTATTGCGAACATTCTGAAGATCAACGTGGATTTTACTGTGGAGGCGAATCGTTTGAAAGCGATTGTTCTGGAGAAGGAGTGAGAGAGACAGCAGCGCATCATGCGTCTGCACCGACGGCATTTGTGGATCCATCCCATCACAGCACAGAGAATGACGTGGGGATTCTTTTCAACTTTATACATGGAGCTACGAGGAGACCCAGAGAAGTTTTTCAGCTATGTGCAGATGAAAGCTGAGAACTTCGACGTGTTGGTGGAATGGATTGGTCACCTCATTGCAAGAAGTGATACCTATTGCTGTTTCTCAGTTTCACCTACAGAGCGTCTGATGGTGACTCTAGGGTAAGCTATTTTTATTGTATCTCCTACTGTGACACCACACTTATAACTGTAATGTTGTTGCTGGTAGTTTTTAAATATTATTTTTTTGTGTCTCCAACTGTTCTAACTGACTCATAACTGTAATGTTATTACTGGTATTTTGTACTAATTTTTCCCTTTTTTGTCACAGATTCCTTGCAACTGGAGAATCCCTTTCGTCACTCCATTTCCAGTTCCGACTTGGGATTTCCACCATATCGGGAATTGTGAAGCACATGTGCCGTGCATTGTGGCACTCTCTACATGCGGAATTTATACCACATCCCACAAAGGAGAGTTGGCTGGAGATCGCGGACAAATTCCTACAAATTTGTCAGTTTCCCAATTGCCTGGGAGCTGTGGATGGGAAACATATCGGCATCGTCAAACCTGCTGGATCTGGATTGGAATATTTTAACTACAAAAAATATTTCTTCATCGTGCTCATGGCCATCGCAGACGCTGAGTACAAATTTGTTGCGGTTGATATTGGGGCCTATGGATGCTCCAATGATTCACAAGTGTTTAAAGTGTCTGCTATGGGGCGTCATCTCTATGGAAACACCTTTGAATTTCCACCTCCAAGACCACTTCCTCAAACCTCTGGGCCACCAATGCCATTTGTTTGTGCTGGAGATGAAGCCTTTCAACTATCGGAGAATCTGCTGAAACCATACTTCAGTAGTGGATTGATGGCAGCTAAACACATTTTTAATTACTGCCTAACATGCGCACGAAGAATGGTGGATCCACTCGGGGCCTGCATCTCTTTGTTGCATTCTTTCTTGAAGCGATTCCTGATTGCCCGCCACCGCTTGACAATTCTTTCGCCTGTAAAGGGAAAGCACAAATTGGTTGGTATTCAACACATTACATCCAGCAACATAACTGAACTGTGAATACTTACGTGCTTGATTCTGGGCCCGAACATCTAGGTCCTCCCAGTTGTCCACAAGCTGTTGGCAGACTTCCTCCCAGAGCCGACGGGTAACACCAAGATCAGCGTGGCGGCGGTCCCCATGTTCCACAGCGGCGCCCGCTCTCGGATTAGATCGATGAGGAGGTCGATGTTTAGACCGGCCTCCTCACAGTCAGTCAGGAGTCCGCTGTGAAGTCTGTTGAAGAAAAAAAAAAAAAAAAGAAAACAGACTCAAATCGATACTAAAAAAGTGGAAAAAAAAATACTTACTCGGTGGTGACCACCACGATGCTCATGCCGACGACCTTGGGAGGCACTTTGAGGACCTCTGGACCGAGCCCCAGAATCGAAAGACTAAAATAAAAAAAAAAATTAGGTGCTTGGATGTTGACTTATGTGTTGTGTGTTCACTGATGCCTGTAATGATCAGTTATGTGTTGTGTGTACTGTGATGTCTGTGATGATGTGCTTCTGTGATGCATTTAGATACTTACTATACGCGCTCCCACTCTGGGTATCTCTCCACCCCTTCCGTCTCCTTCTGGAAGCACCTCTGAATCTGCATGTTCCTGTTAAGAATTAAATAATATTGTTAATTGAACATCACCCACAATAAAAAATATATATATATATATTTACCTCTAAGCGCTGATGATGCGTGGGAGGGCTCCCAGAAGAAGACATGGCTGCTGTAGCTGGCTGTGGTTGTAGCTCGCTGATCCTGGCTGTAGCTGGCTGGAGCTGGCTGTGGCTTGCTGGAGCTGGCTGTGGCTTGCTGGTGCTGGCTGTGGCTGGCTGGAGCTGGCCGTGGCTGGCTGTGGCTTGCTGGAGCTGGCTGTGGCTGGCTGGAGCTGGCTGTGGCTGGCTGGAGCTGGCTGTGGTTGGCTGTAGCTGGCTGGCTCTGGGTCCAGTGGCAGGTTCAGCTCTGGTGACTCCGGTGGCAGATTCAGCTCTGGTGGCTCCGGGGGCAGGTTCAGCTCTGGCTCTGGTGACAGGTTCAGCTCTGGCTCGAGTGGCAAGTTCAGCTCTGGCTCCGATGGCAGATGTTCTCTTGCTGGCAGGTAAATGGATGAAAGAAGGCCTACTTGGCTGGTTTTATATATGTTTCCAAATTGGGGGCTGGCCAATTGTTTCTGAGCATGCTCAGTTAAAATAAACGGAATCCGGCGCCGGAATCCGTCATTTGCCTTCCGGCGCCCATAGGCTTCCATTCTAGCAAAAAAACGTAAGCGCTGGATCCGGCGGTTCCGGCTTTTTCGCTGGAGACAAAAAAGTTACTGTGTACGTTTTTCCCAGACGCCAGAAATGACAGTTATCCGGCAAAAAACGGACGAAACGTAAGGCCCATCCGGCACAGTCCGGCGCTAATACAAGTCTATGGGGAAAAACCAGATCCGGCGGCATCTTTTGCCAGATCTAGTTTTTTCTAAATTTGCCAGATTATGCCTGACGCCAAAAGACGGATGTGTGAAAGTAGCCTTAGCGATCCGTCTTCTGACAGCAGCGGGTGGTCTCTGGTTTTACTCGCTGAGCCTCCAGTCCATAAGCCCGTGCAATCAAGGCGGGAAAAGATGCAGAAGCCTCTGTACCGACCGTGGGGTGATGCATGCTAGCCAGCAAATGGAACCGCACTTCAATGTCCTGTAACTGGTCCACGCTTCTCTGCATGTGCGCGGTCTTATGCTTAGCCGGGCACGCGGTCTCATGCTTAGCCGGGTGTGCGGTGCTTCCCACACTCACTGTCCTGGTGGAGCGCTCAGGAGATGTCAGCTGCTGCTAGGAGCGGATAGCACACTTCTCCCTGCCCTGCACTCTCTGATGGTGGGAAACGGCCTGCTGCTTCGTGCGCTTTCCTCTCTGTCCTCACTCTTAACACGCCCCCTCTTTCCGGGTCATGGGGTTTGTACAGTCCCCTATTCCTTCCCCCGGGCAACATGGGAGGCAGCCCCGACAGTTCTGGACCCAGCTCAGCCCAGGTACCCGCAGCCCAGTCTTCCTCCTACACATACACTTAGGGAGTGGTCTGTCAGTCAACTGGAGCAGTTCATGAGGGAAGCCGGCTAGGACTTGCTTCAAACTAGTCAGCTGATAGCCAGCTTTTAATTGTGTGTCTTCTCTGAAATGCTGCAGCATTTTAGAGTGTAATATAGCTGGCTGCCATTGATGCAGCCAGTGTCTGATTCCTGCTGCCCATGGTTGAGCTGCATGAATCTGATCACAGTTTTCCTTTAAGGGTGTATTTCAAATATAGACAATTATGGCATATTTCACCTCTGCAACCCAAACCTACCTCAACTACAGGTATCTTCTAGCTCACACACAGGGAAAAAATATATATGTTTTTTTGGAAAGGCAGTAAGTTGCCACCTAGAAATACTGCCAGGTTTAGGAGACACTTACATGAGTCAGTTATCAAGGTTCCATCCCTCATTATGTCCTAGGGATGCTGTGAGTGGCAACTCAGCCGCCCTATAGGATCTGGAGCATGCTGGTCTGTCATTATGGTGAGTGACAGCCCAGTCATCCAGTCTGATTCTGGGGCATGCTGGGCTGTCAGTATTTTGATCGAGAGCCATGCTGCTCAATCTGGCCTAGCCTGTGGGCTTTCCTTCCAGTGTCTCCCGTTCTTGGTAATTCGCTAGCTATTTAACTGACTAGCTATGAGCAGACCATTTTCAGTTGTAGCTTTGCTCGTTGGAGTGTGTGCTCAGTGCTCTGTGTCTGATTTTCTGATCTTGTTGCCAGAGCTTGGATTCATCTTGACTATTTATGTGTTATTCCTTTTGCTCTTGACGCTTTCTGACCTCCGGTTCCTGACCCCAGACTTGGCCTTTGACTGTCCATTTCTCTTACCCCTTTACCTGGATTTACCCTCCTGGCTAGTGTTGAGCATTCCGATACCGCAAGTATCGGGTATCGGCCGATACTTGCGGGTATCGGAATTCCGATACCGAGATCCGATACTTTTGTGGTATCGGGTATCGGTATCGAAACAACATTAATGTATAAAATAAAGAATTAAAATAAAAAAATAGGGATATACTCACCCTCTGACGCGCCCTGGACTTTACCGCCGTAACTGGGAGCCTTCTTTGCTTCAAATGCGCGCGTTTTCTTCATTCCGTGACGTCACGGCTTGTGATTGGTCGCGTGCCGCCCATGTGGCCGCGACGCGGCCAATCACAGCAAGCCGTGACGTAAATTTCAGGTCCTTCTAGGCATTCAGTAGTTTAAAATTACGTTCCGGCTTTGTGATTGGTCGCGTCGCGGTCACATGGGCGACGCGACCAATCACAAGCCGTGACGTCACGGGAGGCAGGACACGCGCGCATTTTAAAATGCGCGCGTGTCCAGCCTCCCGTGACGTCACGGCTTGTGATTGGTCGCGTCGCCCATGTGACCGCGACGCGACCAATCACAAGCCAGAACGTAATTTTAAAATCCTGAAGGACCTAAAATTACGTCACGGCTTGCTGTGATTGGTCGCGTCGCGGCCACATGGGCGGCACGCGACCAATCACAAGCCGGGACTTCACGTAAGGAAGGAAAAGCGCGAATTTTAAGCAAACAACGCTGCTGGTTCCCTCGGTGAGGTCCAGGCTGCATCGGAGAGGTGAGTATAGCAATATTTTTTATTTTAATTCTTTATTTTACACATTAATATGGTTCCCAGGGCCTGAAGGAGAGTTTCCTCTCCTTCAGACCCTGGGAACCATCAGGAATACCGTCCGATACATGAGTCCCATTGACTTATATTGGTATCGGGTATCGGTATCGGATTAGATCCGATACTTTGCCGGTATCGGCCGATACTTTCCGATACCGATACTTTCAAGTATCGGACGGTATCGCTCAACACTACTCCTGGCATTTCACCCCGGACTGTGACTTGACCATGCCTTGGTCTTGCCCCTCTGTACAATTAACTCTCTTCGTATCTGACTTTGAATCTTCTGGCTACCCTGTCACACAGCTTATCCATGAATAGTGGCTTAGCATCACATCAGTTTTGTTTCTTTCTCGTATCACAGAAAATATGAAAGTACAAGCAGACCTTTGAGTTGAACATAGTCTCCAAACTTCATCTTGTCCTGATGCCGCAAATATTCCTAGGGCTTGGCAGCCTGGCAAATAAGGAATATTCAACCCAAACAAGCAGCAGCAGCCTGATTGTGCATGCAGTCCCTAGTTTAGGCCTGTTTCACAAATCCATGAGTACAGTATGAGATGTTTAGACCAGTCATGGGTTGAGGACTTGTGAGCAAGAGATGGGAATCCAATGCTGATTTTATGATAAGTACAATGACCACTGCCATTACCTGAATGCAGTGTAGGGGTAGTCAGGGTAGCCACCTGCCTAGGGTGCTACCTCCTGCCTCTCCAAGGGGGGGCGCACTTTGGGGAGAAAAAAGTGACATGACTACATGCTTGTGGCTGCCTAGTGTCTTCCTCTGGCCACAGACATTCAGCACAGTTAAGGCAGGGACACGGGCACACAGGTGACGTTGCTCACCCCTCTCTCTGCCTGCACCCTAGTCATTGCTCCCTCCCTGCACTCATTGTATTCATGCCAGTGCGATGCAAATATAATTGCGGGACAGAGGAGCTATAATCAGCTTCCTGCCCTGCCACAAATTCCAGCAGAATGCAGGCCACTTCTGGCCTGCACCCTGTTGGAGATGGTGCACGCATGGGATGTCGGATTGCATGATATGGTGATATTATTGAGCCACCCAGCGTCCATGGCTGTACAAGAAAGAAGAGGAGATGGTGGTCACGGTGCACAGGGAGCCTGGATTAGGAGAGTATAAGCCTTTTTAATTATTTTCCTGATATGTTGCCAATAAATGGAGACATATGAGAGGCTGGTTGTGGGGGACAAATGAATGACTGACTGTGAGGTAGATACGAGGGGCTGGCTGTGGGGACATTATACTGGGAGCTGTGGGGGAAATTATACTGGGAGCTCTGGGGGACTGTGAGGCAGCGACAGGTGTTTTATGCGAGGGTCGCTATGTGTCCCACAGGATGTGCACAGAAGTGTATTGAGGCCACTGGAGTACATTGGCAATAACCATAAAACTAAGAAAAATGATGGGGGACAAATTAGATTTATATCCATGTACTCTACCGAATGGCATGAATTGACTTCTATTAACAAAAAACATTGGAAAATTCTCCACATGGATCCAATTTTGAAACAAATTTTACCAACTGTCCCCTCTTGTGTAGCCAGATGATCAGCTAATCTCAGAGATCAATTAGTACACAGTCGTTATGACTCCAATAAATTTTCCATCAGATGGAATGTAGCTATGAATGGGTTTTTTCCCTGTGGAAGCTGCAAAGCTTGTCAAAATCTTGTAAAAACTACCACCCTTAGTAACCATGATGGGTACATTCCATATTAGGAAACATATAACTTGCTCCTCAAAAGCTGTTGTCTATCATGTGGAATGCCCATGTCGTAAAATTTTTATGGGATTAACAGCACGTGAACTCAAGATCAGGGTTAGGGAACACGTCAGGGATATTGAAAAGTCCATTACAATACAAGACAATTCTCTCCTAAAGACACTACCCCAACATTTTAAGACCTTTCATGGATGTACAGTAACTATAAAGGCCTAAAAATTAAAGGGATTGACCAGGTCAATCTGGGCTTTCAAGGTGGTGACACAGCAAGGATCCTAGCCCAAATAGAAAGTAAGTGGATATATAGACTGGGCACACGAAGTCCACAGGGTCACAATTAGAGTTTTGGGTTTGCAGCATATTTATAATGGAGGATCATGTATTTTTAGGGGTTGGGGATCTTTTTAGCTTATCTAAGTTATTCATGTTTTTAATTGTTTAAGTTTTATTATCATGCATGTGATATACTCATGTTTATTTGTTTATTTATTTAGTAATATGATGACCTTTGACAGTGGACTTCGCCCTCAAGTTGAGTGGATGGCTTTGAATCCTATACGACGCACCATGTTGCAGGACTATTATCTTTATGCACCTTCAGACGCTGATGAAACCCTATTAAAGAACAAAAGATAAATTTTATTGTGGACTATGGGCTCACCATTGGGTGTTACAATGTTATTGTTATATATTTTTATATTTCTCTATATGGGAATTCCTTTGCTTATTTATTATTTATATATTGTAGCATAGCGCCTACTACGTGTCTTGGGGGACACTCGCTTGGCATGGGATTAACGCACTCGGGCACGGTTTTCTATCAAAACAGAGTCTTTCAGGTTTATTTCTCACAACATAAATCACATCCACAGGAACTTAGTAACAGTTCGAACACCATCTGGACGTATTCAACTTCACCACAGTTCGTCTCTGACCCCGGTCAGCATTACACACGGTTTTCAGACCGTTACCCGTTGGCAACCTTCACGGGTTCCTGGACACCTCTTGGCCTCAGAGGTGCCCCATACACAATGTCTCTCTCTTTTAACCCCGGTTAGCATATCACACGGATCTCCATCCGTTACCTGTTGGTGCCGCACAGGTTCTCGGATACCTCTCTTCACTAGAGGCATCCTTCAGACATTCTTTCACTCTGACCCCGGTCAGTACAACACGGATCTCCATCCGTTCCACAGCCTGGTCTGTGCGAGGTCCAGAGCCCCCGCTATGTGCTCTTCAGGGAGCCGACACTCCCAACACATGGGGCTCTCTCCAGGACCTTCCAGCACAGACCATTCAGGTCCACACTCCAAGACCATGTGACCAGACCTCAGTCACATTATATAGTACTAACCACTCCCACAGGTGGGAGCGTGGATGTGTGGCTGGTTTGTCCCGCCCATCTCACACAACTAGCCTAGTAAGTCTCCCTTACAACTACACCATAGATATACACAACTTGAGGGACTACAGGTCCCAGAACAACAACATTGCATCAGACTTACCACACAGACTCCCTCTGCGACACATATCGGCCATTCACTACACTGCCAGTCACTGTTTTACTACCATTATCACAACAGATATGCCTCAATGCATATCCCAAGGAGCACACACAGCGCCCCCTAGCTGCCACAGGGGTCACTATACTACAATATATATATATATATATATATATATTTTTATTTTACATTTATCACTATCACCAATATTATTATTATATTATTATTATCATTCTCTTTACATAAGGTAGTATAACACTAAACCGTATACATACATTTCCTTGTTCGCTTTTTTCACCATTAACAATATATTATCCAATATTGATGTGTTGTTTCCATGGTTATTATATATAGGGACTCGCTTTCCATATATTTTTATACATTTTAATATAATTGCGATATGGCATCTATAGAGAATATAATACAACCACTGGCCAGCCTTTTTTAATTAGTAACTTTCCCTTAGGGACCTCTCCTTTTTTATGAAAGCTCCAGTCACTTTATTTATTGTCAAGCACATCATGCACTTTTAACCTTGTCCTCAGATATATGGAGACTAACATTTATGCTAAGTAAGACCAATATAATGATTGTATTCACACTTCGGCACGTTATTTGCAATAAATCATTCATTGCTCTTCGTTGTCAGCATCTGCTTATTTTCAAGCATATCGCGTCTTACCCGGGTTTCCATTGGCAGTTCCTATGCGCTGATTTCCCAGACCCCGGCAAACTTCCGGAAGTGCCATTGATGTGACCGCATGCATGCCACGCGAGCGGTTCACTGAGCACATCCCAGGAAGTTACGTTGTACCGGGGGCGCGGCATCTACACCATGTGCCAAAAAGTCAATTCTTCCACTGGGCACGCTTTTCACCTCTATTGGTCATGCACTTGCATAAATAGACACCACCCCTCACCTAGCCATGCCCAAGTAAAAAGCCAGTGGTGAAACGCAAGTCGGGGTGAGGAGACGGTATTCCAGACCTTCCCAGGTACTTTTGGTTCATTTTCTGCTGCAGGCATTGAATATAACTAATGATCTTATGGTTATTTAATCCCTCTTCACTGATGATCATTTGTTTTTGTTTATGGGGCTACCTGTAGATATTACCATTTGTTACATCACTGCTTTCTGCACTATAAACTGTCAGTCATGAATTTACTGGGCGTATATACTTACTAAGATTATTTTAACTACCAGGGCAACATAGCAATATGCTGGATACAGGGCATTAAGAATTTATAAAGAACTAGGCACTTTCTAACATTTACAACCTAATTATTCATGTTACCTTTTTAGCTATTTCTCATGTGGGGATGCCCTTCATATTATATACCGTATTTTCCGGCGTATAAGATGACGTTTTAACCCCTAAAAATTGTCCCAAAAGTCGGGGGTCGTCTTATACGCCGGGTACGCCGTGTGCAGGGAGCGATCCTGGATGTTCCCAGGGTCTGAAGGAGAGGAAACTCCTTCAGGCCCTGGGATCCATATTCATGTAAAAAATAAAGAATAAAAATAAAAAATATGGATATACTCACCCCTCCGAGAAGCCTGGCTGTCACCGCTGCAAGCGTCTGCCTCCGTTCCTAAGAATTGCAGAGCGCGAAGGAACTTCGATTACGTCGCGGTCAGGTGACCGGTCACATGAGCAGTCACGGACCAATCACAAGACCGTGACGTCATCGTAGGTCCTTCACGCTCTGCAATTCTTAGGAACGGAGGCAGACGATTGCAGCGGTGACAGCCAGGCTTCTCGGAGGGGAGAGTATATCCATATTTTTTATTTTTATTCTTTAATTTTTACATGAATATGGATCCCAGGGCCTGAAGGAGTCTCCTCTCCTTCAGACCCTGGGAACCACACGCCGTATAAGATGACTGGGCGTATAAGATGACCCCCGTCTTATACAGCGGGCATATCCCAAATTCCATATTTTATATGGAAAAGTTGGGGGTCGTCTTATACGCCCAGTCGTCTTATACACCAGAAAATACGGTAGGTCCGTTGTCTGATATATTTATATTCATATTTGTGCAATTTATTTCTGGTCTGGGCAGTCTCTGTGAGGCATTCTGCTGTTTTTTAAATTCATGCAATTAGTTTTCAACTATCAATAAAAGTTAATTTTTATTCAAATGGATCTCTTTGTTTCCCCATGCATATTTTTTCCATGGGGCTGGTGGTTATTACATGTCAGTAATTAAGCCTGTAACACTACAGCTCAAGCGTGCTGAAAAGATGGAGGAAATACTCAAGCAGTTAGCCCTCATGCAGCATCAGCAGCTGCAGTTTCAGCGGTAGCAGCAAGAGCATCAGTTGCAGTTCCAGCAGCAACAACAAGAGCAACAGCAGCAGGAGCAGCAACAACGGCAGCAGGAGCAGCTCCAATTGCAGCAGCACAATCACCAGCAGCAGCTGCAGTATCAGCAGCAGCAGAAAACAAATGAGCTGATCCTGCAACAGATTGCGGCTCTGCGAGAGGCGCCCTCACCAGTGACCCCGATCCGTTCTGAGGCCCGGTAAAAAGTTCGGTCCCCGTTGAGGAAGATGAGTCCTGAGGACGATTTGGAGGCTTTCCTCACCGTGTGAACGTACAGCAGAGTGGGATAGCCTGCCGATGACCCAGTGGGCTGAAGTGGTGGTTCCCTTCCTGACTGGAGATGCCCAGAAGGCCTACCTGGACCTCAGTCAGGATGATGCACTGGACTATGAGAAGCTGAGAGGTGAGATCCTTGCCCGACTGGGTGTTAATACATATGTGCTGTGTGAGACAGTGACCAGCATTATTGTGAATGGCCGGTATGTGTCGCAGAGGTGGAGGTCCTCTGCGCTGTAAGTCTGGAAGGTTTCTCTGGGACCTGTAGTTCCATGAGCCTTATTTAGTTTATGAGGGCTGGGCTTGCAGATTAGCCGGAGAGTTGGGTTGGTTTGGCTAACCAACTACCTCCCATCAATGGGTGTGTCTCATGGGATATAATGAGACTGTTGTTGGGTCACATGGTCTCTGTGTTGGAATGTCCTGGAAGAACACAGGCTTTCCTGGAAAGCACATGGAGGATGTCATGTGCCTGCAGGGTCTGGGATGAATATCTGGGGAACTGGGGAAGCTACCGTCCTTTTGTGGGTCTGGAACTGACAGATTGGAGCTTGTCGAGCCAGTCATAGTACGGTCAGTGGTCCCAGCAAGGCAGCTTCCCTGGAAGTCAGGACTGGCTAGAAGTCAGAGTGTGGAGTGGAGCTCCTGTAAGGCAACCTCGGACAAGGGGTTTTTAGGAAAGGCAGACAGGTGTATCTGCTATTGGAACAAGACTGGTAGCCAGAACCTGTGTTGCTGATGTAATGAAATGGACTCTACTTTACGTGGGTTTATGTTGTTTCTAAATAAAACCACATGGGCTATTTAAGTGGAAATTGTTCCTATATGCCTTAATCCCACTGCCAAGTGAATGTTCCTCAACACATTCAGTGAGCGCTATTTCACATATGGTGGAGAATGCGGCATCAGTCCAGGAGGTACCTGGGAGGATTACAGCAGGTGATTGCTGTGGATCGGCGAGTCCACAAAGTTCTGTGGAGGGCCAGCGGCTGTAGCAGGAGCTGTCACAGCACCAGCAGGAGCTGGTGGGGTGTCGTAAGAGGACATTGGTGGACCAGGTCGTACAAACTCTTAAAGGGTCAGTGCAAGCCCAGAGAGATATCAGTGAACTGTGCGAACTGGGGCCTGAGAGTGCTGTGGGGAGTCCACGGGGTGTACCCCAGAGAGGAGGGATGTCCCTAAAAGGGGTGGAATCCCAAAAGGGGCGGTGACCCAAAAAAGGATGGTTGCCCAAAAAGGGGTGGAGTCCCAAAAGGGTGATGTGACCCAAAAGGGGATGGTTGCCCAAAAGGGGGTGGAGTCCAAAAAGGGGGCAGGATGTCCCTAGGCAAAAGGGGCAGCAGTTGTGCCATTGGACAGTTGCTGGGAACAAGGTTCGAACAGTGCATGTCCGGTATCCTGTACTGATTATCCATCTGACAAGACATCACAGAGGTGTTCAGTGGAAGTTAATGGAGAGCGTAACTGGACTTCTAGACTCAGAAACTCGGTGACTCTGGTGAGCACCACACTCCCTGCCTATCTGATTCCCAGAAGGAGATGGAAGTCCACTGCATCTATGGAGTTGCTAGGAATTATCCGGTGTGCAGAGTAATCATTGAGACGCCCACGATTATTAACAGCCATGACATCCCTGTAGTTCCAGACTTGCCATACCCTATTATAATAGGCCGGGACATTGAATTGTTTTGGGATTTGTGAGAGAGAAGGGAAGTGTCTGATTGCTCAGGAGTAGTGTTGAGCGATACCGTCCGATACTTGAAAGTATCGGTATCGGAAAGTATCGGCCGATACCGGCAAAGTATCGGATCTAATCCGATACCGATACCCGATACCAATACAAGTCAATGGGACTCAAGTATCGGACGGTATTCCTGATGGTTCCCAGGGTCTGAAGGAGAGGAAACTCTCCTTCAGGCCCTGGGATCCATATTAATGTGTAAAAGAAAGAATTAAAATAAAAAATATTGCTATACTCACCTCTCCGACGCAGCCTGGACCTCACTGAGGGAACCGGCAGCGTTCTTTGCTTAAAATGCGCGCGTTTACTTCCTTCCGTGACGTCACGGCTTGTGATTGGCCATGTGCCGCCCATGTGGCGACGCGACCAATCACAGCAAGCCGTGACGTAATTTTCAGGTCCTCAATGCCTAATTCTAGGCATTCAGGATTTTAAAATTACGTTCCGGCTTGTGATTGGTCGCGTCGCGGTCACATGGGCGACGCGACCAATCACAAGCCGTGACATCACGGGAGGCAGGAGACGCGCGCATTTTAAAATTACGTCACGGCTTGTGATTGTTTGCGTGCCGCCCATGTGACCGCGACGCGACCAATCACAGCAAGCCGTGACGTAATTTTCAGGTCCTGAATGCAGAATTAGGCATACAGGACCTGAAATTACGTCACGGCTTGCTGTGATTGGTCGCGTCGCGGTCACATGGGCGGCACGCAACCAATCACAAGCCGTGACGTAATTTTAAAATGCGCGCGTCTCCTGCCTCCCGTGACGTCACGGCTTGTGATTGGTCGCGTCGCGGTCACATGGGCGACGCGACCAATCACAAGCCGTGACGTCACGGGAGGCAGGAGACGCGCGCATTTTAAAATTACGTCACGGCTTGTGATTGGTTGCGTGCCGCCCATGTGACCGCGACGCGACCAATCACAGCAAGCCGTGACGTAATTTTCAGGTCCTGAATGCAGAATTAGGCATACAGTACCTGAAATTACGTCACGGCTTGCTGTGATTGGTCGCGTCGCGGTCACATGGGCGGCACGCAACCAATCACAAGCCGTGACGTAATTTTAAAATGCGCGCGTCTCCTGCCTCCCGTGACGTCACGGCTTGTGATTGGTCGCGTCGCCCATGTGACCGCGACGCGACCAATCACAAGCCGGAACGTAATTTTAAAATCCTGAATGCCTAGAATTAGGCATTGAGGACCTGAAAATTACGTCACGGCTTGCTGTGATTGGTCGCGTCGCGGCCACATGGGCGGCACGCGACCAATCACAAGCCGTGACGTCACGGAAGGAAGTAAACGCGCGCATTTTAAGCAAAGAACGCTGCCGGTTCCCTCGGTGAGGTCCAGGCTGCGTCGGAGAGGTGAGTATAGCAATATTTTTTATTTTAATTCTTTCTTTTACACATTAATGTTGTTTCGATACCGATACCCGATACCACAAAAGTATCGGATCTCGGTATCGGAATTCCGATACCCGCAAGTATCGGCCGATACCCGATACTTGCGGTATCGGAATGCTCAACACTACTCAGGAGGGAACCGGAATGACCCTAAGGGAGCCCCACCGCAGCAGGCGACTGAAGGGGTTCCTGGTAGTATGATGTATAAAGAGGAGGTAGCGCCTCCTAAAGTCGATGGCCCAGAGTTAGAGGTGACTGGAAGAAGGTGTGGGTTTGACCAACTCAGGGACTTAGCAGGAGTGACCAACAGTGCGACCATTGGAAATGGGACAGCTCCAGGAAAGAGGTCTGACACCTGGCTAAGTGGGGACTTGTTGTTCCAGGGTGACAGGATGAGTGGTGGTGACTCCCATTCAGACTGTGACTCTAACGCAAGGGAAAGAGAGTGTGGTAAGGTGGAGCCGGCTACAAGTGGCAAGGCTTCCTCTCGTCGTCGGGGACACGGCGGCTGCAGAAAGGCAGGAAAGGCTACACCCTCTGAAAAGAGGCCTGATGAAGAGACAGGGTCAAGTGCAAACCAGGTTAATGTCCTTGATAAGGAGGTCACCTTTCCGCTGACAAACCCCAGCAAAGAGATAGTCAATGATGTGCTGAAAAGAAAACTGACACATGGTGACTGTAGAGATCCATCAGCAAAAATCGCAGTAGGTGAAGGAATACCGAACAGCTCAGGTGGAGTAAAAACCAACAAAGGTCACGGAGAACAGTCTGGTGGTCCCTTCAACTCTGAGGTGGCGGAAAATGACAATGGCATCAAAACTCTTGAAGGGGAAGGGAACTGTATTGAGGCGTGTGACCCCATGACAGTGGGTGGTGAGGACTCCAGAGAACCCAAGGCTCGGGAGATGGAGTATGGGAACGAGAAGATGGAAGCTTCAGAGAACCCACCAGAGATCCGAGAGACAGTAAAAGACCATGTTGAGCAAGGAAAGGTTTTGAGACAAGCGACTGAACACAGAGTGGATGAGCTGGAGAAATAAGTTTCTGAGCTCAGGGATCATCTATCAACGTGTCAAAGAGTGAACAAGGCCATATTGGAAAATATGGAGGTGCTCAAAGAAGCACTGAGTAGACTTTTACAGGTGAAGGAGATGGTGGTCATAGATTTACAGCTGCAGTTCCAGAGTGATAAGGAGGCTGAGCTGAAAATCCCCATCTTGGCGGGGTGTCTTGAAGAGTGGGAAGCTCAGGGAGAGTTTGCGCTAAAGGCTGAACAAGACAGTCACCCAGTCATGGCAGATGACTTGATGGAAACTTCCAAGCTAAAGCAGGAGCCGTCGGCCCCTGAAGAGGATGAAACTTCGCTCTTCAAGTGCGTAGTAGAGGTACCCGAGGACTTGAGAGAAGCTTGTGCCAGTGAGTCTGTGCATGAAGAATTTTGGAAGGCGGTGGAAGCGTGTAGTGTGAACTGGGCGCCAGAGACTAAGCAGTTGGTTATACTGTCAACTAGGGAAGTCACAGTGAAGCGAGTGGCTACCCTGAGTCACATGCACCTATACTGTGTTCTCACGAAACGGATGATCCTATTGAGGAATGAGGAAGCAGCTCGACGTCTGGAGCGTACAAGGAAAGCTCAGAGTCGGTTGGGGTTTGTGGAAGACATTGTTCAAGTGCCCAGAAGTATGGTGAGGAAAGTTATTGGGAGACTTGAAAAAGTAATGCAGGAAATCGTGAATAAGTCCAGTGTGGCGAGAGTGAGGATTCTGATGATGAAGCCTAGGCAGCTGATGAAAATGGGATGGTTCCATTCGCCATTGTCGGATCAATGGAAAGCCTTAGAAATGTCTGAATGCTCCTTGAATATCGTATGGCGTACCTGAGAGAGGTAGAGCAGCTGAGGCTTCACAGACTGCAAATTAATAAACAGTTGCAGAAAATGGAAAGAAGATGGCGACCACTTTCAACCCGAAGTATAGAGAGACGAAGGGGTTCTCTAAAGAGTGGAAGTACTCAATCTGAAGCAAAAACGGAAAGTAGAGATAAATAGAATGATTGGTCTCTGGTTAATAAAGGCAATGGGAGAAGTTGCCAACAGAGAGACAAATGAAGGTGGCCTGATGGAAGAGGACACGGAAGGGTTAAAGGTAGCGACTAGTCTGTTAACTCAGTGCTGAGTAACCCAGGCAGTATCCCCTGTAGCATACTAGATAGGCCAGTGTCAGATCAGACAGTAGGCTTGACTGTATGTGAGTCTCACTGCTTCACAAACAATTAGAGGCGGTCATGGGGAGAGTGGTCTGGTAAAGAGGCGTACTTGAAAAGTGTGGTGACTAAAAAGGGACTGGTGACACCGACAGACTGTGACTCAAGGGCTGAAGTCCAAGGCCAGACAGTAGTTGTGGGTGCAAGGGAGTTGTGCCTACATACTGACCCCTGGGGGTGTAGGAGGCCTAACAAAGTTATGACTCTAAAACGCGAGGCAACAAAGTCCGACAGTGCATTGTTCACAGACAGGAATGTGGTGACAGTGATTGACTATGTTTCAGGAGCTAACGCTCAAAAAAAGACTGAGAAGGCCCTCTCAACTGGTAGGGCAAGGTACGTGGGTGCCCTGTCTCGGGGTCGCTGGTTTATGACAGGTGTTCAACCCCACAAGATTGAACAGAGGGGGGGAATATGTGAGAGGGTATAGGATGTTTCGCCCCCTGCAGTTCTCCCCCAGCAATTCACCCCCAGCAGTTCGCCCCGGGTACATTTCGCTCCCGCACATTTCGTCCCCAGCATTTAATGCTGGGGACGAAATGTGCGGGGGCAAAATGTACCTGGGATGAACTGCTGGGGGCTCTGGGGACAAAATTTGTGGGGGCAAAATGTACCCGGGGCGAACTGCTGGGGGCGAAACATCCAAATCCCATGTGAGACAGTGACCAGCATTATTGTGAATGGCACTTATGTGTCACAGAGGTGGAGGTGCCCTGCGTTGTAAGCCTGGAAGGTTTCTCTGGGACCTGTAGTTCCACAGGCCTTATTTAGTTTATGAGGGCTGGGCTTGCAGGTTAGCTGGAGACTTGGGCGGGTCTGGCTAACCACCTACCTCCCATCAATGGGTGTGTCTCATGGGATATAATGAGACTGTTGTTGTGTCACATGGTCTCTGTGTTGGAAGATCCTGGAAGAACACATGTGCCTGCAGGGTCTGGGATGAATATCTGGGGAACTGGGGAAGCTACCGTCCTTTTGTGGGTCTGGAACTGACAGATTGGAGCTTGTCGAGCCAGTCATAGTACGGTCAGTGGTCCCAGCAAGGCAGCTTCCCTGGAAGTCAGGACTGACTAGAAGTCAGAGTGTGGAGTGGAGCTCCTATAAGGTAACCTCGGACAAGGGGGTTGTAGGAAAGGCAGACAGGTGTATCTGCTATTGGAGCAAGACTGGTAGCCAGAACCTGTGTTGCTGATGTAAAGAAATGGCCTGTACTTTACGCGGGTTTATGCTGTGTCTAAATAAAACCGCATGGAATATTTAAGTGGAAAAATTGTTCCTATGTGACTTAATCCCGCTGCCAAGTGAGTGTTCCCCAACACATTCAGTGAGCGCTATCGCACAGTGGGTTCAGCAGGTGTACCAGTGGTCCTTTGTGGAGTCTCGTACCGCCAGGTCTCAGGCATATGATTCGCTGCAGCTGGTAAAAAAATGGCTTCAGCCTGAGACCTTCACCCCTTTCCAGATGGTAGAGAGGGCGGTGGTCGATCGGCAGGTGAGGGGTTTGCCAACAGCCATACAGCGTTAAGTGGGGCAAGGAGACTCGGGCACTCCGGACCAGGTGGTTGGACTGGCTGAGCGGTATACGGCCACTTAGGACTTTATACGGGACACTGCTCCACTTCGCCTGTCACATTGGGCACATGGAGGCCAAAAAGATGCAGGAGCGCATACTGCGTTTCTTTCGGCCTGGGATTTATGCTGAGGTCCAGAGGTATTGTGAGTCCTGTCCCGAGTGCCAACTTGCCACACCCACTGCGCATTTCCGGAGTCCATTGGTGCCTCTACCCATTATAGAGGTACCATTTGAGCAGATAGCTATGGATCTGGTGGGGCCTATAATGAAACCTGCCCATGGCCATCAGCATATTTTGGTCACAGTGGATTACTCCACGCGGCACCCAGTGTCGATACCTCTCAACCACACCTCGGCAAAACTAATAGCCTGCGAGCTGTTTGCCATATTTGGTCACTTGGGCTACCAAAGGAGATCCTCATAGATCAGGGGACTCCTTTTATGACCAAGGTGACCAAGGAGCTATGTAAGCTGCTCTGGATCAAACAGCTATACACGTTGGTGTACCACCCACAAACTGACGGGTTAGTAGAGAGATTTAATAAGACCCTTAAATCCATGCTTAAAAAGGTAGTCTCCAAGGACTGGAGAGATTGGGACATGTTATTGCCCTATCTAATGTTCGCTGTCGTGAGGTACCACAGGCATCCACAGGTTTCTCCCTTTTGAGCTATTGTATGGCAGGCATCCGAGGGGGCTGCTCGACATAGCTAAGGAGACGTGCAAACAGGAGCCAACTCCGTATCGGAGTGTGATTGAGCAAGTGTCAAGCATACAGGTCCGGATTGCGGTAGTCAGGCCCATAGCGAAGGAGCATCTGAAGGATGCCCAGGCCACGCATCCCTGATTGCCAGAGGCGAATATAAATACAGTGCCTTGCAACAGTGTTTGGCTCCCTGGAACTTTTCAACCTTTTCACACATATCATGCTTCAAACATAAAGATACCAAATGTAAATTTTTGTTGAAGAATCAACAACAAGTGGAACACAATTGTGAAGTTGAACGAAATTTATTGGTTATTTTAAATTTTTTTGGGAAATTCACAAACTGAAAAGTGGGGCGTGCAATATTATTCGGCCCCTTTACTTTCAGTGCAGCAAATTCACTCCAGAAGTTCATTGTGGATCTCTGAATGATCCAATGTTGTCCTAACTGCCTAATGATGATAAATGTAATCCACCTGTGTGTAATCAAGTCTCCGTATAAATGCACCTGCTCTGTGATAGTCTTAGGGTTCTGTTTGAAGCACAGAGAGTATCATGAAGACCAAGGAACACAATAGGCAGGTCCGTGATACTGTTGTGGAGAAGTTTAAAGCCGGATTTGGATACAAAATGATTTCCAAAACTTTAAACATCCCAAGGAGCACTGTGCAAGCGATCACATTGAAATGGAAGGAGTATCATACCACTGCAAATCTACCAAGACCCGGCCGTCCCTCTAAACTTTCATCTCAAACAAGGAGAAGACTGATCAGAGATGCAGCCAAGAGGCCCATGATCACTCTGGATGAACTGCAGAGATCTACAGCTGGGGTGGGACAGTCTGTCCATAGAACATCAATCAGTCGTACACTGCACAAATCTGACCTTTATGGAAGAGTGGCAAGAAGAAAGCCATTTCTCAAAGATATCCATAAAAAGTGTTGTTTAAAGTTTGCAACAAGCCACCTGGGAGACACACCAAACATGTGGAAGAAGGTGCTCTGGTCAGATGACTTTGTAATCACAGAAAAAGATAACCTTTGGGGTCCAATTTAATGACAAAAAATTCACAGAAAAAAACCCAAGTGAAAATATAAAATATTAAAATATATCCTTTATTAAATAATTTCCAAAAAATCTTAAACAGTGCATTATTCAAAACCATCACTATTATTATTATTATTATTATTTATTGTTATAGCGCCATTTATTCCATGGCGCTTTACATGTGAGGAGGGGTATACATAATAAAAACAAGTACAATAATCTTAAACAATACAAGTCATAACTGGTACAGGAGGAGAGAGGACCCTGCCCGCGAAGGCTCACAATCTACAAGGGATGGGTGAGAATACAGTAGGTGAGGATAGAGCTGGTCATGCAGCGGTTTGGTCGATCGGTGGTTACTGCAGGTTGTAGGCTTGTCAGAAGAGGTGGGTCTTCAGGTTCTTTTTGAAGATTTCGATGGTAGGCGAGAGTCTGATGTGTTGTGGTAGAGGGTTCCAGAGTAGGGGTGATACGCGAGAGAAATCTTGTATACGATTGTGGGAAGAGGAGATAAGAGGGGAGTAGAGAAGGAGATCTTGTGAGGATCGGAGGTTGCGTGTAGGTAAGTACCGGGAGACGAGGTCACAGATGTATGGAGGAGACAGGTTGTGGATGGCTTTGTACGTCGCGGTTAGGGTTTTGTACTGGAGTCTCTGGGCAATGGGGAGCCAGTGAAGGGATTGACAGAGGGGAGAGGCCAGGGAATAGCGGGGGGACAGGTGGATTAGTTGGGCAGCAGAGTTTAGAATAGATTGGAGGGGTGCGAGAGTGTTCGAGGGGAGGCCACAGAGCAGGAGGTTGCAGTAGACAAGGTGAGAGATGATGAGGGCATGGACTAGGGTTTTTGCAGATTCTTGGTTTAGGAATGAACGGATTCGTGAAATATTTTTGAGTTGAAGTCGGCAGGAAGTGGAAAGGGCTTGGATATGTGGTTTGAAGGAGAGATCAGCGTCAAGGATTACCCCGAGGCAGCGAGCTTGTGGGACTGGGGAGAGTGGGCAGCCATTTACTGTAATGGTTAGGTTCGTTGGGGGGGTCGCGTGAGATGGGGGAAAGATGATGAATTCTGTTTTGTCCATGTTAAGTTTCAGAAATCTAGCGGAGAAGAAGGATGAAATAGTGGATAGACATTGAGGGATTCTGGTTAGTAGGGAGGTGATATCTGGTCCAGAGATGTAGATCTGTGTGTCATCAGCATAGAGGTGACACTGAAAGCCATGAGATTCTATGAGCTGTCCCAGGCCAAAGGTGTAAATGGAGAAGAGCAGGGGCCCAAGGACTGAACCTTGTGGGACTCCGACAGATAGGGGGCGAGGTGAGGAGGTGGTGTGTGAGTGGGAGACGCTGAATGTCCGGTCTGTTAGGTATGATGAGATCCAGGATAGGGCCAAGTCTGTGATGCCAAGGGATGAGAGGGTCTGTAATAATAGGGAATGGTCCACTGTGTCAAAGGCAGCCGACAGGTCGAGGAGGAGGATGACAGAGTAGTGTCGCTTGCTCTTGGCGGTTAATAGGTCGTTGGTGACCTTAGTTAGGGCAGTTTCAGTGGAATGGTGTGACCGGAAGCCAGATTGTAAGCGGTCAAAGAGGGAGCAAGAAGAGAGATGGGAGGACAGTTCAAGGTAAACGTGTTGTTCCAGTAGTTTGGAGGCATAAGGGAGAAGTGATATAGGGCGATAGCTAGATACAGAGGATGGGTCAAGAGAGGGCTTTTTGAGGATAGGTGTGATGGAGGCATGTTTAAAGCTTGAGGGGAAAACACCAGTTGTTAGTGATTAGTTGAAGAGATGGGTTAGGGTTGGGATGAAGACTGTGGTGAGGTTTGGGATGAGGTGGGATGGGAGCGGGTCAAGCGCACAGGTGGTGAGATTATAAAATACATACAATAGAAAAGGCCAAGGAGGTGCCTGACCCTGTACTGCACTATATGCACCCTACCTATCAGCGGAGGTTGGCACCCTACACCTGCGCAGATGGCGCCCCCACTCATCGTCGTCTATCCCTTCTTCACCTATATAACCCTATGGGTGCGGTAGGGAAAACCAATTGCATGCATACGGTGTGCCCAATGATATATATGTTATACCTAGCGGCCAATAATAGGCAGTCCCTGCTATGATCCTACCTGTCTGCGGAGGTTGGCACCCTATTATTTTGCGTAAATGGCGCCCCCACTCCTCAACGGCTGTCCCCAATATATCCCTAATCTTGTATGTTTGAGGACTTCTTCCAATATAAGGTGCTTTAGTGCCTCAATGTGCAAAAATGGTTACAGTACTGCTGGAATTTTACAAAAGTTTTTACTATGTGGGTCTCCCAAGTGTCCATTCATACACAGCTCAGGAGTAGAGATAACCCCAGATAAATCTCCAAAATAGATAATCTATTTAATATGATTTCTCAGATAGCCAATGATTTTACCCATAACCAAAACCAGCCACTAGTATTTCCACAACAAAAGACTCACAAATATGTCCACAACAACTCGATGCGTTTCCCCTCTAAGCATCAGGAGTAAATAAATACATCTTATGGGACTACTTAGCTTATCCTTAGATGATACACATCGATATATTCCTCAGTACATTAGGGCAGGTCCCTCTCGATATAGTGCCTCTGTGAATTTTTTTTTTCTGGTCAGATGAAACCAAAATCGAATTTTTTGGCAACAATGTCAAACGATATGTTTGGCATAAAGGCAACACAGCTCATCACCCTGAACACACCATCCCCACTGTCAAACATGGTGGTGGCAGAATCATGGTTTGGGCCTGCTTTTCTTCAGCAGGGACAGGGAAGATGGTTAAAATTGATGGGAAGATGGATGGAGCCAAATACAGGACCATTCTTGAAGAAAACCTGTTTGAGTCTGCAAAAGACCGAGACTGGGACAGAGATTTGTCTTCCAACAAGACAATGATCCCAAACATAAAGCAAAATCTACAATGGAATGGTTCACAAATAAACGTATTCAGGTGTTAGAATGGCCAAGTCAAAGTCCAGACCTCAATCCAATCGAGAATCTGTGGAAAGAGCTGAAAACTGCTGTTCAGAAACGATCTCCATCAAACCTCACTGAGCTTGAGCTGTTTGCCAAGGAAGAATGGGCAAGAATTTCAGTCTCTCGATGTACAAAACTGATAGAGACATACCCCAAGCGACTTGCAGCTGTAATCGCAGCAAAAGGTGGCGCAACAAAGTATTAAGTTAAAGGGGCTGAATAATATTGCATGCCCTCTTCAGTTTTGGAATTTCCACAAAAATTTAAAATAACCAATAAATTTAATTCAACTTAACAGTTGTTTTCCACTTGTTGTTGATTCTTCACCAAAAATTTACATTTGGTATCTTTATGTTTGAAGCATGATATGTGGGAAAAGGTTGAAAAGTTCCAGGGAGCCGAATACTTTCTCAAGGCACTGTACCAGTGGGGAGTGGCCAACACTGAACAGCTAAGACCATCAAAGCAGGAAAGCTCCAGGAGCTCACAGCTGAAAAGAGTAAGCCCTGCACTGCTAGCAGAAACCAGCACTGTTTAATATGATGGTGAAGTGCTTCTATTCAGTACAGAAGTACATGAAATCAGACACCGCAGTCTTCTAGCCCATCTCTGCCTCGGCAAACCCATGACACATGGTAACAGATTCCTTTAACATCACAGCCTCTACCACTCTTACTTGCTGCTAACCTCGGGCTGGTTTCAAATACTAGTTAATGAAAATTTTATATTTTATTATGTAGAAGGTAAAAGGCTCCCGGGAGGAAGATTTCCTTATTGCAGTAGAATCCTATCTATTGTAAGGTGACAAGGACAATAAGAGCTCTGTCTGGATAGCTCTTTGTTTGGCAAAGTTCTGTATATTCAAAGGTTGATCTTCACCCTCTTCAAATATTTATACAGCTCAAGGTCATATTCTGTAAAGTCCAAAATCCAAGGTACTGCTTCAGTTCTAGGAGTAAAAAGGAGTAGGAAACAGCTGTAGTTCTTCAGGATAAAATGTGAATTTGTCAGAAATGTGTGTCAGAATTCGCCAGTAAAATCCATGTAAGCATAAAAAGGTTCTTTCAGTGATGGAAAATGAACCTACAAATAGGTTGTAAACTAAACAACTTTTTGACCTTGTACAGCTACTCTGCACAAAATTGAAATGTTATCCTGCAGCCACAGTCACACCTCCTGTTATTGGGCAGGGCTTGTAGTATCTTTATAAACTAAATGACTTATCCTGGCCCTCACTTTTCTTCCTTCTAGGTTTTATTTCTTTACCTACCCGTCTAGTACAAAGGAAGGGAAGACCTATCTTGTTCATGTGGCCAAATGTCGACATGAAGACAACTACAGTACATACACGTGATTGTGCTTCCATGAGGATATTGGGCGGGATAGTTGCAGTGAATGTATATGACGCGCCACAGGGCTGTGGGGTTCTCAGAATCGGGTCCTGCGGTTCACAGGGGGATGTCACGGTGGCGACCCGGTCCGTGGCCCTGGGCATCAACGTTAGGGAATGGGCTTTAAAAGGGAATAAAGATTGTGTTCGTGACGCCACCTGTGGGGACCGACGCTGCTTTAAGGGGTCCTCTGGGGTGATTTTATGGCAGCTAGATGGTATAACTTCCCACAGGTGAAGTATATCCCCAGAGCTCCTGGTGTGTAGATGGAAGATGGTGAGGAGTGCAGTAAAGAATGAGGACACAGGTTTGCAGTCTCTTTACCTTAGATTACTGAAGATTTCAGCATCCGCAGTCCAGAGCACCAGATTACAGGACAGGCAGGGTCTGGCCGGCTTGAAGGCAAGTTAGGAGTCCCCTTACCCAGGTGGAAATCAAAAGCCTTCCTCTATCGCTGTGGTGTTGTAGTTCCTTACGGCTTAAAGCTCCACATAAGGCCCTCACAGTTGTTATCTCTCTCTCTCTCTGTCCCCCGGGTAGGATAGGACATAGCCCATATGACTGGTGGCTTGAGACTGTTTATAGGGACTCTAGCACGCCCCGGCCTCTGAGGGGTGCCACCGTGCCTTCTGGGTGTTAGGTCGGACAGGTAACTTGGAGTTCAGCTGTCCTGCCGGTCTGTGATGTAAGCCATAGAGGTCCTTACACCCTCGGTGTTCCAGCTACCGGCCCCTGCACCTCAGAAGGAGGCAGCCTGCTCTGGGCTGGTCTCCCCCTGGTATTCTCTCCTGTGCTTTGCTCTCCTGCATGCTCTCTGCAATGTATTTGGCTTTCTGTATGTCTCTTTCCAGGAGCTGGAGCACTGCGACTCCACAGCTCCGTAAAACCTTCCGCTGCCTCAGACTGATCCAGTCCATCTCCTGGCTGGACCTTCCTGGAACCGACTAACTTTCCCTACAGACTACCAGTTATATATATATATATATATATATATATATATATATATATATATATATATATATATAGGAAGTCACCTAGTAAGTAGGATCAAAAGTTCCCCCTGGTGGCCTGGAGTGTGAAAGTGTTGCATGTTTGTGGTACCTGGTTGCAGTTATCCCTTCTTGCCTTCAAGCGTAACATCACTCTCCCCGTGAGGAAAGCAATGCTACTGTGACTACCAGGACCCTGGGGCGCCACATATATTATTGCATTTGTTTTTATACTTTGACATAAAATATTATTTAGCTGGATAACCCCAGCCAAACGGAACATGATACAGGAGGAATCATGAATTGGATTTGATACCTTAAAGATCTCTTGACAATATTTCTTCATTTGTCTTTTTTTATCCAGATGGAACTAATATGGAGAACTTAGAGTGTATGTGACCTAATTTCACAATTTAGGATGCACACAATAATATACATATCTTTTAGAACTGATGAGACTGGTGTACTGACGTTGAAATTCCCTGTCAGAATGGCTGTAAACTCCTTCTTGAAAGTTCATAGTCAATCTCCGGTATACATCTGGTTAAAAAAGTGATTTAAAAAAAAATTGTGATACGTTCCATTGCAAGTCATATTACAGAACTATTCTCTCCTAAGGCTCTGTAATAAAGACTAATGATGAGCGAACGTGCTCGCCACTACTCGTAAGATTAGTGATGAGCGAACGTGCTCGCCACTACTCGTTACTCACCCGAATATCACTATGCTCGGTGTACTCGGCGAGCAGTGATCATTTCCGGGATTATTCGGTGGTAACTACAGTCTCCACCCAGCAGTTTTGGTCGGACTTTAAAGACCCAATCACGGTGCAGGGAGTGTCTGCCAGGCCATGAAACGCCGCAGCCATCTTTGTTGTGGCCGTGCAGTGATAGTGCAGCGCCCCAGAGTCCTGGTCGTTGCAGTAACATCGCTCTGCCGCTAAGGGGAGTGATGTTACGTCTGATTGCACTAAAGGAGTTCACCTGATCAGGTAACACTCACATTACACTTCACACTCCGGCCACCAGGGGGAGTGGTTCTGGTGAATTGCTCCAAAAACTTCTAAAAGGGGACCCCTTTGTTTACCCGGGGTCCCCGCTGTTTCAATCACTGAACTGAGAGTCATAAACTGTGCATGACCTAACTTTCGCAACGTTCAAGAAGTCCTCACCTCCCATAACGGGAAGCACTGTTATGCTTAATTGTTTATGATATTTCAAATTGTTGTGTGTTTCCTGTTAACATGTATTGTTGTTCTTGTTTTCCCAGTCCGGGAGTACTGGATTTAAGCGGGGGGGAGTGCAGCGCCCCAGAGTCCTGGTCGTTGCAGTAACGTCGCTCTGCCGCTAAGGGGAGTGATGTTACGTCTGATTGCACTAAAGGAGTTCACCTGATCAGGTAACACTCACATTACACTTCACACTCTGGCCACCAGGGGGAGTGGTTCTATCTAGTAGGCCACTCCTCACACTCTGGTAAAACTGGGGGTTGGACAAGAAGACAGAGAGAAGTAACTGGGAAGAGCTAGTGAGAGGACCTGTCAGGGATGGGATCCTGGCAGACTCCTAAGAATAGCACAAACCAGTGAGCAACGGGGACACAGCAAAGAAGTGATAGAACCAGAAGGAGTCGTGCTGTAAGATCGAGGCAACATCCTTCTGAGGGGCAACAGTCGGTGGCCGGAACGCCGAGCAAGTAAGGGACTACAAGTATTACTTCAAACCACGGCCGGACAGCCAATTATAGGTTGGCTGTCTCACTAAAACACCTAGCAGACAACGGAGGCAGCTGTGGGAGAGGGGCGACTCTAGAGTCCCGGAAGAACTCCAGGCCTACCCCGTCATACGGTTGCGTCCTAGCCATATTATCTGGGGGACGGAGAGAACGAGCATCAGAGACAGACAGAAGCAGTTGTGAGGACTATCCCAGGGTGCTCAGCAGGGAAGGACTACAACACACAGGCGCTAGAAGGTAGACGCTGATTCCCACCTGTGAAGGGGACTCCTGAAGTGCCTTCGGACCGGCCGGTCTCAGACAGCCCGGTTAACAGTGCCCTGGATTGGACACCTGAAGCCTTCAGTAAAGAGGTAAAGAGACGGCAACCTGGTGTCCTCGTTATTAACTGCGACCGGCACTACACCGCACCATAACATCATCTTATACCATCCACATCTATTACTGTACGCCCCTCAGCAGGGTCACCGTCCGGGTCTAGCCACCATGACAACCCCAGAGCAGAGACTCAGAGGCCCGGTACCGGGTACCCCTCGGCCCTGCGGCAGTGGGGGCGCTACAACTTGGCGTCACGAACAGGATCTACTTAAGCCTGAAGAGTCAGGTCATGTGTGCCTTGGAACTGTGATTTACTGTGCTTGGACTGTACTTTATTGCAAAGACTGTGTGCTGTCACATTCGCCATTGCCGCGCACGGAAGGAGGAGCCTTAGCTTCGTGGGCGGAACCGGCCAAAAGAAGCGCGGAACGGAAAAGCGCGGTAAGGCGCCAATCCCGGAAGAGGAACTCCGACCTCCAGCAGGTTAGTGGGAGGAAGGGACAGCCATGTCCGAGTCGGGAGGAGAGGAGGTGGCAGCCGCAGCAGTGGATGCAGGGGCACCTCCGGTCCCCGCGGCGGACGAAGCCGCGGCCCTAATACCACCACTGGCAGCCCCGGAGCCCGCTGCCCCCATCAGCCAGTCGGACACCGCCGCTACCGCAAAGGCTATAATGCCCTTCTCTATGCCATACCTGCCCGGAGCGGCCTGGCTCCCACGATACTCCGGGGATTCACATACATTCACCGACTTTAAAGAAGGGATCTGCAGCCTGCTTGAGTTCTATCCCCTGACAGAGCCTCAGAAGGTCCATCTGATAACAAACCAACTCTTTGGGGCGGCTCTGAGAGAAATGAAATCCTGGCCCGCCGCGGATAAGGGAACGGCACAGCAGGTTTTTGCAAAGCTTAAAGCCACCTTCGATACCCGCACTGCTACCGAAATTAAACTGACTTTCTATGGGTGCAAGCAGAGGCCGCAGGATAGCTTACGGGATTATGCCCTTAATCTTCAGGAGGCGATGCGGGCCATTAAGCAGAGTGACCCTGACAGCATGCAGGATGAGGATAAACTCCTGAAGGAGCGGTTCATTGAGGGGCTCCTGTGCAGCCACCAAAGGGGTCAACTGCACTTCCTGGCCATGCAAAATCCAGACTTGACTTTTGCGCAATTCAAGGATAAAGCTATCCAGGCATGGCAGGAGCGACAGCCTAGCCGTGCAGCACCTCCCAGGCGTCCCGCTCTCACATACCACCAGGAAGTGGCGTCGGATGTTCCAGTCGCCGCCGAGGCCGATGCCCAGAGCCTAGAAGACGACTCCCCTGCAGGACTCTGCCTTCAGATGCAGGAGCTGACCAAGAGCGTTGCTGCCCTGGCCCGGACGGTGCGGTCCCTACAGGAGGCCCCCAAGGAGAAGATCCAGCTGGCCACCAGAGGATGTTCCCTGGATGCGACAGAGGAGGACCCCGCCGACCAGAGGCCGGTCCGACGATCGCTTCCATGAGGATGGACGACCCATCTGCCGCCGCTGTCATCAGGTGGGCCACCTTGCAAGGTACTGTCCTTTAAACGAGCAACCCCTGGGGCAAAGGGCCAACCCCCAGGAATAGGACGGCCAGGCCCACAGCATTGGAGAGCCAAATACATTGGAGGGTGACCAGTTCTTCCTGTAGTGGTTGACGGCATCCCCCTGAATGCTTTGCTGGACACCGGTTCTCAGGTGACGACTATGCCTTATGTACTCTATAAACGGTATTGGGAGGACACCGATATTACTCGTGCCCCCGATGACGATTTCACCATAATAGCCAGTAATGGTCAGCCATTGCCACAAGTGGGGTATAAAGAGGCCACTATTAAAGTGGGGCGGGTGGAATTGAGAGCCCAGGGGATTGTGATTGTTGATATTGACCGCCGAGAATGTAATCCCATGATGACTATCGGTACCAATGTTATAGAAAATTATCTTGCAGAAGTTATTGTTTTGTTGCAACAGGTAGCCGAAACCGCTGGCCACAGCGAACAACGTGCCCTGCAAAAAGAAATCAGAGCTCTGATGCAGAGACAGCAGGTAGAGCTGACTGGTGGTGAGATTGGCCGTGTCACTGTGAGTGATTCAAACCCCATTGCGATACCCCCCAGGAGTGAAATGTTAATATGGTGTCGGGCAGCCATAGGCCTCAGGGGAAAGGACTACCAGGCCTTGGTAGAACCCGTGTATTCAGACAATAGGCCTACTATTCTGACAGCCCGGGGGGTGGTCGACGTGCGCCAGGGGAGGGTGCCCGTACGTGTCCTCAATTGTGGGGAGGAAGAGCTTCATCTCACCAAGTATGCCACGCTCGCCAAACTTCACTGTCAACAATAGTGTGATACGGACACCTGAACCCTTGGTCCCGTCAAATGTGGTGGAGGACAACGGTTCTGCAGGACACTCGAAAGATTGGTGTCGGGAATTGCATGTGGGCACTGACTCTACCCCATCCCATCAAAAACAAGGGGCTTACAGGGTGGTTCATGAGTACGAGCAGGTATTCAGCAAACACCCCTTAGATTTTGGGCGGGTGAAAGGGATCCAACACCACATCCCCACGGGAGATCACCGACCCATAAAAGAGAGATACCGCCCTGTACCCCCAGCCCATTACCAGTGTGCCAAGGACATGTTGCGAGAAATGAAGGAGGCTGGGGTGGTGAGAGACAGTTGTAGCCCCTGGGCAGCTCCATTAGTCCTGGTTAAAAAGAAGGATGGTACAATGAGGATGTGTGTTGATTATAGACAGTTGAATCGCATTACACATAAAGACGCATACCCACTGCCCAGGATAGAGGAGTCTCTGGCTGCCTTAAAATCTGCTAACTACTTTTCTACCTTAGATCTCACCAGTGGGTACTGGCAGGTTCCCGAGGCATAGGCGGACAAAGAAAAGACGGCCTTCACGACGCCGATGGGGCTCTGCGAGTTCAACTACATGCCTTTCGGATTGTGTAATGCCCCGGGGGCGTTCCAGAGGATGATGGAATGCTGTCTGGGGCACAAGAACTTTGAGACCGTACTGCTGTATTTGGATGATGTCATTGTCTTCTCTAAGACCTACGAAGACCATCTGAAGCACCTGGCCGAGGTGTTTGAAGCCCTGTCCAACTTTGGCTTAAAGGTGAAACTGTCCAAATGTCATCTGCTGAAACCCAAAGTGCAGTACCTGGGCCATGTGGTGAGCGCCGAAGGAGTGGCCCCAGACCCCGACAAGGTCACGGTGATCCAAGACTGGCCGAAGCCCAGCAACCTCCACGAAGTCCGGCAGTTCCTCGGACTGGTAGGCTACTACCGAAGGTTCATCAAGGACTTCACCAAGAAGGCCGCACCCTTGCAAGACCTGTTGGTGGGCCAATCAAAGAAGGCCAAGGGGAAGAACGCCCCATTTGACTGGAACGAGGGGCTGGAAGGATCCTTCACGTGTTTGAAGTCGGCACTGACGGGAGAAGAGGTACTGGCCTATCCTGAATATGACCAACCTATGTGCTGTACACGGATGCCAGCAATGTGGGATTGGGAGCCGTGCTGTCCCAGGTCCAGAAAGGCAAGGAGAGGGTGATCGCTTACGCCAGCAGGAAGCTTCGTCCCACGGAAAGGAACCCTGACAACTATAGTTCCTTTAAACTGGAGTTCCTTGCCATCGTCTGGGCAGTGACAGAGAGGTTCAAACACTACCTGGCCTCAGCGAAATTCACCATCTTCACGGACAACAATCCGCTAACACATCTGGATACAGCCAAGCTCGGGGCCTTGGAGCAGCGGTGGATGGCCCGGCTGTCCAACTACAACTTCACCATCAAGTACCGGGCAGGACACAAGAATGCGAATGCCGATGCCTTGTCTCAGATGCCCAATTTGCCAGAAGCAGAGGAAGACCCGGAGGCACTTGAAGAGGTGGAGCTGCCCGCATTCCATCGCCCTAAAGCCACTCAGAATTCCCATCATGTGAGGAACAGGCATAAGAACCAACCGGATGCTACGCTGAACCCCCTGCCCCATCACGGGTGGGCGGAAACTGTTGTGAATTTGGATTCTGGGCTCCCCCGGTGGCTACTGGTGGAATTGAACTGGTGTCTTCATCTTCTCTGTTCACCTGTTCCCATCAAGATGTGGGAGTCGCTATATAACCTTGCTACTCTGTTAGTTGCTTGCCGGTCAACAATGTTATCAGAAGCCTCTCTGTGCTTGTTCCTGCTCCTAGACAACTACTAGATAAGTTGGACTCTTGTCCATGTTTGTTTTTGCATTTTTGTTCCAGTTCACAGCTGTAGTTTCGTTACTGTGTCTGGAAAGCTCTTGTGAACAGGAATTGCCACTCTGGTGTTATGAGTTAATGCCAGAGTTTTAAAGTAATTTCTGGATGGTTTTTTGATAGGGTTTTCAGCTGACCATGAAAGTGTCCTTTCTGTCTTCTGCTATGTAGTAAGTGGACCTCAAATTTGCTAAACCTATTTTCATGCTACGTTTGTTATTTCATCTTAATTCACCGCCAATACATGTGGGGGGCCTCTGTCTCCTTTCGGGGTATTTCTCTAGAGGTGAGCTAGGACTAATATTTTCCTCTGCTAGCATTATTTAGTCCTCCGGCTGGTGCTGGGCATCTAGAATCAACGTAGGCATGCTACCCGGCCACTGCTAGTTGTGTGTTAGGTTTAGTTCATGGTCAGCTCAGTTCCCATCTTCCAAGAGCTAGTTCCTATATACGCTGATGCTATGTTCTCTTGCCATTGAGAACATGACAGTTTGACCGGCCCACTAAAGGGTTAAAATCCTTGGCTGAGAAAGGAGAGAAATAAGAAGTCTGCTGAGATTTTTTTTTTTTTTTTTTTCTCCTTCTAATCTTTGAATGGCTCTGTGTCCACCTGTTTGTAATGGATCTTCAGAGTGTAACTGCAGGTTTGAATAATCTCGCCACGAAGGTACAAAATTTGCAAGACTTTGTTTGTCATGCACCTGTATCTGAGCCGAGAATTCCTTTGCCGGAATTTTTCTCGGGGAATAGATCTGGGTTTCAGAATTTTCGAAATAATTGCAAATTATTTTTGTCCCTGAAATTTCGCTCTGCCGGAGACCCTGCACAGCAGGTCAGGATTGTGATTTCCTTGCTCCGGGGCGACCCTCAAGACTGGGCTTTCTCATTGACACCAGGGGATCCTGCGTTGCTCAATGTGGATGCGTTTTTTCTGGCCTTGGGGTTGCTTTATGACGAACCTCATTTGGAGCTTCAGGCAGAAAAAACTTTGATGTCCCTATCTCAGGGGCAAGATGAAGCGGAAATTTACTGCCAAAGATTCCGTAAATGGTCTGTACTTACTCAGTGGAATGAGTGCGCCTTGGCGGCGACTTTCAGAGAGGGTCTCTCTGATGCCATTAAGGATGTTATGGTGGGGTTCCCTGTGCCTGCGGGTCTGAATGAGTCCATGACAATGGCTATTCAGATCGATAGGCGTTTGCGGGAGCGCAAACCAGTGCACCATCTGGCGGTGTCCACTGAGAAGTCGCCAGAGAGTATGCAGTGTGATAGAATTCTGTCCCGAAGCGAGCGGCAGAATTTTAGACGGAAAAATGGGTTGTGTTTCTATTGTGGTGATTCTACTCATGTTATATCAGCATGCTCTAAGCGCACTAAAAAGCTTGATAAATCTGTTTCCATTTGCACCTTACCGTCTAAGTTTATTCTATCTGTGACCCTGATTTGCTCCTTGTCATCTATTACCACGGACGCCTATGTCGACTCTGGCGCCGCTTTGAGTCTTATGGATTGGTCCTTTGCCAAACACTGTGGGTATGATTTAGAGCCTTTGGAGACTCCTATTCCTCTGAAGGGGATTGACTCCACCCCATTGGCTAATAATAAACCACAATACTGGACACAAGTAACTATGCGTATTAATCCGGATCACCAGGAGATTACTCGCTTTCTGGTGCTGTATAATCTACATGATGATTTGGTGCTAGGATTGCCTTGGCTGCAATCTCACAACCCAGTCCTCGACTGGAGAGCTATGTCGGTGTTGAGCTGGGGATGTAAGGGGGCTCATGGGGATGTACCTGTGGTTTCCATTTCATCATCTATTCCCTCTGAAATTCCTGAGTTCCTGTCTGACTATCGTGACGTCTTTGAAGAATCCAAGCTTGGTTCGTTACCTCCGCACCGAGAGTGCGATTGTGCCATAGATTTAATCCCGGGTAGTAAATACCCAAAGGGTCGTTTGTTTAATCTGTCTGTGCCTGAACATGCTGCTATGCGAGAATATATAAAGGAGTCCTTGGAAAAGGGACATATTCGTCCATCGTCATCTCCCTTAGGAGCCGGTTTTTTCTTTGTGTCAAAAAAAGACGGCTCTTTGAGACCATGTATCGATTATCGGCTTTTGAACAAAATCACTGTTAAATATCAATACCCATTGCCGTTGCTGACTGATTTGTTTGCTCGCATAAAGGGGGCCAAGTGGTTCTCTAAGATTGACCTTCGTGGGGCGTATAATTTGGTGCGAATCAGGCAGGGGGATGAGTGGAAGACCGCATTTAATACGCCCGAGGGCCATTTTGAGTATTTAGTGATGCCTTTTGGTCTTTCAAATGCTCCGTCAGTTTTCCAGTCCTTTATGCATGATATTTTTCGCGATTATTTGGATAAATTTATGATTGTGTATCTGGATGATATTCTGATTTTTTCGGATGACTGGGACTCTCATGTCCAGCAAGTCAGGAGGGTTTTCCAGGTTTTGCGGTCTAATTCTTTGTGTGTGAAGGGTTCTAAGTGTGTTTTTGGGGTACAGAGAATTTCCTTTTTGGGATATATTTTTTCTCCCTCTTCCATTGAAATGGATCCTGTCAAGGTTCAAGCTATTTGTGATTGGACGCAGCCCTCTTCTCTTAAGAGTCTTCAGAAATTTTTGGGCTTTGCTAACTTTTATCGTCGATTTATTGCTGGTTTTTCGGATATTGCTAAGCCATTGACCGATTTGACTAAGAAGGGTGCTGATGTTGCTGATTGGTCCCCTGACGCTGTGGAGGCCTTTCGGGAGCTTAAGCGCCGTTTTTCCTCTGCCCCTGTGTTGCGTCAGCCTGATGTTGCTCTACCTTTTCAGGTTGAGGTCGACGCTTCTGAGATCGGAGCTGGGGCAGTGTTGTCGCAGAAAAGTTCTGACTGCTCCGTGATGAGGCCTTGTGCCTTCTTTTCCCGTAAATTTTCGCCCGCTGAGCGGAATTATGATGTTGGGAATCGGGAGCTTTTGGCCATGAAGTGGGCTTTTGAGGAGTGGCGCCATTGGCTTGAGGGGGCCAGACATCAGGTGGTGGTATTGACTGACCACAAAAATTTGATTTATCTTGAGACCGCCAGGCGCCTGAATCCTAGACAGGCGCGCTGGTCATTATTTTTCTCTCGGTTTAATTTTGTGGTGTCATACCTACCGGGTTCTAAGAATGTTAAGGCGGATGCCCTTTCTAGGAGTTTTGAGCCTGACTCGCCTGGTAACTCTGAGCCCACAGGTATCCTTAAGGATGGAGTGGTTTTGTCAGCCGTTTCTCCAGACCTGCGGCGGGCCTTGCAGGAGTTTCAGGCGGATAGACCGGATCGTTGCCCACCTGATAAACTGTTTGTTCCTGATGATTGGACCAGTAGAGTCATCTCTGAGGTTCATTCTTCTGCGTTGGCAGGTCATCCTGGCATTTTTGGTACCAGGGATTTGGTGGCAAGGTCCTTCTGGTGGCCTTCCCTGTCACGAGATGTGCGAGGCTTTGTGCAGTCTTGTGACGTTTGTGCTCGGGCCAAGCCTTGTTGTTCTCGGGCTAGTGGATTATTGTTGCCCTTGCCTATTCCTAAGAGGCCTTGGACGCACATCTCGATGGATTTTATTTCAGATCTGCCTGTTTCTCAGAAGATGTCTGTCATCTGGGTGGTGTGTGACCGTTTCTCTAAGATGGTCCATTTGGTTCCTCTGCCCAAGTTGCCTTCTTCTTCCGAGTTGGTTCCTCTGTTTTTTCAGAATGTTGTTCGTTTGCATGGTATTCCTGAGAATATCATTTCTGACAGAGGGACCCAATTCGTGTCTAGATTTTGGCGGGCATTCTGTGCTAGGATGGGCATAGATTTGTCTTTTTCGTCCGCTTTCCATCCTCAGACGAATGGCCAGACCGAGCGGACTAATCAGACCCTGGAGACATATCTGAGGTGTTTTGTGTCTGCTGACCAGGATGATTGGGTTGCTTTTTTGCCATTGGCAGAGTTCGCTCTCAATAATCGGGCCAGCTCTGCCACTTTGGTGTCCCCGTTTTTCTGTAATTCGGGGTTTCATCCTCGATTTTCCTCTGGTCAGGTGGAATCTTCGGATTGTCCTGGAGTGGATGCTGTGGTGGAGAGATTGCATCAGATCTGGGGGCAGGTGGTGGACAATTTGAGGTTGTCCCAGGAGAAGACTCAGCTTTTTGCCAACCGCCACCGTCGTGTTGGTCCTCGGCTTTGTGTTGGGGATTTGGTGTGGTTGTCTTCTCGTTTTGTCCCTATGAGGGTCTCTTCTCCTAAGTTTAAGCCTCGGTTCATCGGCCCGTATAAGATATTGGAGATTCTTAACCCTGTTTCCTTCCGTTTGGACCTCCCTGCATCCTTTTCTATTCATAACGTTTTTCATCGGTCATTATTGCGCAGGTATGAGGTACCGGTTGTGCCTTCCGTTGAGCCTCCTGCTCCGGTGTTGGTTGAGGGTGAGTTGGAGTACGTTGTGGAGAAAATCTTAGACTCTCGTGTTTCCAGACGGAGACTCCAGTATCTGGTCAAGTGGAAGGGATACGGCCAGGAGGATAATTCTTGGGTGAATGCATCTGATGTTCATGCCTCTGATTTGGTTCGTGCCTTTCATAGGGCCCATCCTGATCGCCCTGGTGGTTCTGGTGAGGGTTCGGTGCCCCCTCCTTGAGGGGGGGGTACTGTTGTGAATTTGGATTCTGGGCTCCCCCGGTGGCTACTGGTGGAATTGAACTGGTGTCTTCATCTTCTCTGTTCACCTGTTCCCATCAAGATGTGGGAGTCGCTATATAACCTTGCTACTCTGTTAGTTGCTTGCCGGTCAACAATGTTATCAGAAGCCTCTCTGTGCTTGTTCCTGCTCCTAGACAACTACTAGATAAGTTGGACTCTTGTCCATGTTTGTTTTTGCATTTTTGTTCCAGTTCACAGCTGTAGTTTCGTTACTGTGTCTGGAAAGCTCTTGTGAACAGGAATTGCCACTCTGGTGTTATGAGTTAATGCCAGAGTTTTAAAGTAATTTCTGGATGGTTTTTTGATAGGGTTTTCAGCTGACCATGAAAGTGTCCTTTCTGTCTTCTGCTATGTAGTAAGTGGACCTCAAATTTGCTAAACCTATTTTCATGCTACGTTTGTTATTTCATCTTAATTCACCGCCAATACATGTGGGGGGCCTCTGTCTCCTTTCGGGGTATTTCTCTAGAGGTGAGCTAGGACTAATATTTTCCTCTGCTAGCATTATTTAGTCCTCCGGCTGGTGCTGGGCATCTAGAATCAACGTAGGCATGCTACCCGGCCACTGCTAGTTGTGTGTTAGGTTTAGTTCATGGTCAGCTCAGTTCCCATCTTCCAAGAGCTAGTTCCTATATACGCTGATGCTATGTTCTCTTGCCATTGAGAACATGACAGGAAACCCAGGATGGTGACCCCGCGGTCCGTCGGGTGAAAGAGCTCTTGACGCAGGCAGGGTTATGTCCCGGCCCAGATGACCCACAGGAAACCCAACAGCTGTGGAAGGGGAGAAGCAAACTGTTTATCCATGATGGCAAGCTGTGCAGGAGAAGCATCGATCCATGTACTCATGAATTGGTGTGGCAGATAGTGGTGCCAAGGCGAGATGCGCCCATGGTTCTGGGAGCCTACCACGATGGAGCCGGACACTTCGGATGGAGGAAGCTAGAGAGGCTGCTCCGAGGGAGGTTCTATTGGATTGGCATGAAGAGAGCCATTGAGAAGTGGTGTCGGGAGTGCAGTCCATGTAGCCTACGCCGGAAGGACCGTGACAGCCAACGGGCTCCCCTGCGGCCTATCATCACCAAACGGCCGCTCGAACTGGTCGCGCTGGATCATGTGAAGCTGACGCCTAGCCGGTCAGGCTATATCTACGCTCTTACCATCGTAGATCACTACTCCAGATTTTTGGTGGTTGTACCTGTCAAGGATCTAACGGCCAGGACTGCCGCCAAGGCCTTCCAGCAGTACTTTTGTAGGCCCCATGGCTACCCGGAGAAAGTACTGACCGATCAGGGACCAGCCTTCGAAGCAGAAGTGTTCCAAGAGTTCTGCCAACTGTACGGGTGTAAGAAGATCAGAACCACACCGTATAATCCTCAAACCAATGGGATGTGCGAAAAGATGAACCAAGTGGTGATTGACTTATTGAAGACCTTGCCCGTAGAGGAACGGAACCAGTGGCCGACAAAGTTGCCTGACTTGGTGGATATATACAATCACATCCCAGTAAATTCTACCAACTGCACTCCAGCGTACCTGATGCGAGGAAGGTCTAGCCAGTTACCCGTTGATCTGGACATGGGGGTCCTAGTCCCCGAAGATACCTCACCGGATGCAGATTGGGATGTAGAAAGGCAGCAAAGGTACCGCAAGGTACAGGAGTGCATAGAGAGGAGTCTCGCCCAGGCTAGGCAAAAACAAGAAAGGGACTACAACCAGCACGCTCCTGCGATTCCCCTGTCACCTGGTGAGCAAGTGCTTAAATGAAAGAGGAGACTACACAAGCTCGATGACCAATGGGAAGCAGAATCGTATACCATCCTGCCATCCGATTTCGACAACACGAAGGTCTGTCTCATCAGCAAGGACAGAGGGGAGACCTCGACAGCGGTATCCAGGGATCACCTTAAGGTCTGCCCCGATAAGTTAAAAGAGAGGGACACGGCCCCAGGAATCTCCCCGCCGGTGGAAAAGGAGAAGATGATCCATACTGTCCTTACTGTCCTTGGTGACTTTCCCCAGTCCTGGACTCAGATAAATCAGGCCATCGTGGTACCTGTTCTAATGTTTCAACAGCCGGACCCACCAGAAACAATGGTGGTACCAGATCATCCGGCCCCGCAACCTCGACAAGCCCTACCTGAAGATGCCATGCCAACCGTTGAACCGGCAAATCCTCCCTCTGCTATCGGTGAGCCTGCCGTACCTACTGTTGCCAGCAGCAGCAGCCCTGAGAGCTTCAGCCTGCCAGTGCTACCCAGACTCACTGAAAGTGTAGCTAGAAGGCAGTACACTACACCAGGGGTAGCAAGTATAGTGGGCCCTGTTAGGCCAGTAGCAACCCCTGTGCTGCGAAGATCCACACGCAGCACTCAGAATCATTCCCCTCCGCTACAAAACTTAGAGATACTAATAAGGGCTGTTATTTAGTTGAAAATGTTTGTGTATATATCTTTTGTTACAGGTTTTAAAATGGACAATAGAGTAATGGACGGTGAATTGCTCCAAAAACTTCTAAAAGGGGACCCCTTTGTTTACCCGGGGTCCCCGCTGTTTCAATCACTGAACTGAGAGTCATAAACTGTGCATGACCTAACTTTCGCAACGTTCAAGAAGTCCTCACCTCCCATAACGGGAAGCACTGTTATGTTTAATTGTTTATGATATTTCAAATTGTTGTGTGTTTCCTGTTAACATGTATTGTTGTTCTTGTTTTCCCAGTCCGGGAGTACTGGATTTAACCGGGGGGGAGTGCAGCACCCCAGAGTCCTGGTCGTTGCAGTAACGTCGCTCTGCCGCTAAGGGGAGTGATGTTACGTCTGATTGCACTAAAGGAGTTCACCTGATCAGGTAACACTCACATTACACTTCACACTCCGGCCACCAGGGGGAGTGGTTCTATCTAGTAGGCCACTCCTCACACTCTGGTAAAACTGGGGGTTGGACAAGAAGACAGAGAGAAGTAACTGGGAAGAGCTAGTGAGAGGACCTGTCAGGGATGGGATCCTGGCAGACTCCTAAGAATAGCACAAACCAGTGAGCAACGGGGACACAGCAAAGAAGTGATAGAACCAGAAGGAGTCGTGCTGTAAGATCGAGGCAACATCCTTCTGAGGGGCAACAGTTGGTGGCCGGAACGCCGAGCAAGTAAGGGACTACAAGTATTACTTCAAACCACGGCCGGACAGCCAATTATAGGTTGGCTGTCTCACTAAAACACCTAGCAGACAACGGAGGCAGCTGTGGGAGAGGGGCGACTCTAGAGTCCCGGAAGAACTCCAGGCCTACCCCGTCATACGGGTGCGTCCTAGCCATATTATCTGGGGGACGGAGAGAACGAGCATCAGAGACAGACAGAAGCAGTTGTGAGGACTATCCCAGGGTGCTCAGCAGGGAAGGACTACAACACACAGGCGCTAGAAGGTAGACGCTGATTCCCACCTGTGAAGGGGACTCCTGAAGTGCCTTCGGACCGGCCGGTCTCAGACAGCCCGGTTAACAGTGCCCTGGATTGGACACCTGAAGCCTTCAGTAAAGAGGTAAAGAGACGGCAACCTGGTGTCCTCCACCATAACATCATCTTATACCATCCACATCTATTACTGTACGCCCCTCAGCAGGGTCACGGACCGGGTCTAGCCACCGTGACAACCCCAGAGCAGAGACTCAGAGGCCCGGTACCGGGTACCCCTCGGCCCTGCGGCAGTGGGGGCGCTACAATTGCCTGGGCCGTACAGCATCATCCCGAGTATAAGAGACCTGGCGCTGCCCTGCTTGCCGCATTCTGTTCCTGTTTCAGCGAGAGTAGGGAGAGCTGCTGCCGAGATAGGGTCAGAATCGTGGTTTTTATAGTTAGTGTAGGTCTGCAACTCTTACATCCACAAATCCTCAGAAATCAACAGTCCTTTTTAGGGCTAATTCGTGGGTCCCGATATTGCAGCGCTAGGTAGGCAGGTCATAGCATATCCACATCAGTGCAAGGCCTGCAGGCACTGTATGTGCGTCCATTGCTCCCACTGCATCCCTCCCAAAGCTTCATAACTACCTGCTGCAGTTTATTTACTGTCTATATACCAATTTTTTTTTTCCAAAAAATCCCCCCCCCCAAAAAAAAATGTACAGTCTGATCTGTTAGACTGAGGCCTGTTGAAAAGTGATAGTTTGTCAGGCATACGTAGCATAGTTGTGTGTGCTACCCTTGTGCCCCTTTTTTTTGGTGTTTTAAATTCACCGAAAAAGGCCTCATATATCTCTGTACTCCAAGTTTGGTCATTGGAGGCCGGTCTACTTATTTTGTGGCTGTGTGATACTCAAATTCTATACAGCGCTATTGAGCCTCTTAAAAAATTGAAAAACCACGATTTGCCAGTGTGGTATTTCCATTACAGCCGTCATATATCTCTGTGCTCCAATTTAGGTCATTGGAGGCCGGTGTACTTATTTTGTGGCTGTGTGATACTCAAATTCTATACATCGCTATTTAGCATCCCAAAAAATTGAAAGGCCACAGATTTGCCAGTGTGGTATTTCAGTTACAGCTGGTGTATATCTCTGTGCTCCAAGTTAGGTAATTGGAGGCCGGTGTACTTATTTTGTGGCTGTGTGATACTCAAATTCTATACAGCGCTATTTAGCATCCAAAAAAATTCAAAGGCCACAGATTTGCCAGTGTGGTATTTCCGTTACAGCCGTCATATATCTCTGTGCTCCAATTTAGGTCATTGGAGGCCGGTGTACTTATTTTGTGGCTGTGTGATACTCAAATTCTATACATCGCTATTTAGCATCCCAAAAAATTGAAAGGCCACAGATTTGCCAGTGTGGTATTTCAGTTACAGCTGGTGTATATCTCTGTGCTCCAAGTTAGGTCATTGGAAGCCGGTGTACTTAATTTGTGGCTGTATGATACTCAAATTCTATACAGATGGTTAAGGCAAGGGACGGGGAAGTGGATGTGATGCTGATGGTGCATCCAGAGGACGAGGCCGTGGGCAAGGTGAAAGTGGGCAACAACAAAGACCCACATCTTCTCGCTCGACCTTCCTGTCCCAGTTTCTGGGGGACCGCAGCACACCACTATTGAAGCCATAGCAGTGTGAAACGGTTGTTGGTTGGATAGCGGATAATGCTTCCAGTCACTTAGCCACCACCACCTTGTCTTCCACATGGTCAAGTCTGAGTAGCCATGAGTGTGGCCAGGATATTCCTCACCCTGATCCTCCTTCCTCCCACCATGCCGAGTGTCCTGAGACAACTGATCCCACACTTGGACACTCTGAAGAGCTGTTCAGTTTTCCATTTAAAGATTCAGAAATCTCGGCCGGTCAACTTGAAGTGGGGAAAGATGAGATCGCATGTAGAGCTGCTCAATGCTTTGACCAGCCCCGGTCACATGAAGGTGATGGTGGGAAAGTGTCACAAGAGGTGGATGATGATGAGACAATTGCCAGAAAGTCAGGAGGAGGAGCAGGGTGCTGATGTGGAAGACAAGGTGGTGGATGACATAATGACTGACCCAACCTGGCAGGAGGACATGCATAGCAAGGACAGCAGCACAAATGGGGAAGGAGGCATATCCCCCCAACAGGCATTAAGAAGCAGTGTGGTGGCCACAGACAGAAGGCATGCATCTATTCCCCATAACACCAACATGAGTGAAGTTGCCATTCCACCTGTGAGATCTTCCAGAGTCTGGCTATTTTTTAAAGACTCTGCCGATAACCCCAAACAGGCCATTTGCAGCACTTGCCATGCTCGCATAAGCAGGGGTAGCAAAACAACCAGCCTGACCACCACCAGCATGATCAGGCACATGCAAGCAAAGCACCCAACTTTGTGGCCCAAACCCCAGGCTCCAGGACCACTGCCTGCTGGTCACACCACTGCTTCTTCAACTGTTTTGCGTGGAAACCAATCCCCAATACACCGTGCATGTGAAGATGCCTCTAGCCCTGCACCTGTTGTGGCCCACAGTCAAGCAGCACTATCAGCAAGCCCGTCCACGTCCTTGTCCCAGCACAGCGTTCAGTTGTCTATGACCCAGTCTTTGAAACGCAAGTGGAAATACCCAGCCAGCGCCACACAGGCCACAGTACTAAATTCTAATATTTCTTTTCTGCTTGCGCTAGAAATGCTGCCTTTTAGGCTTGTTGAGACGGAAGCTTTCCACAACCTGATGGCAGTGGCCATCCCAAGGTACTCAGTCCCCAATCGCCACTATTTCTCCCGGTGTGCCGTACCGGCATTACACCAGTATCCAGTTCCACAACATTACCCGTGCCCTCAACAATGCTGTTACCGGGAAAGTCCACCTAACCATTGACATGTGGACAAGTGCTTGTGGGCAGGGATGGTACATCTCGCTGACGGCACACTGGGTTAACATAGTGGAAGCCAGGACCCAGTCGGACCTTAGGATGGAACACATCCTCCCCACGCCGAGGATTGCTGGCCTTACGTCAATCAGGGTTGCCCCCACAGTCTACAGCTCCTGCACCTCCTCCTCCTCTTCATCCTCCATGTCTGAAATCAACACATCAGTCAGAAGCTGCAAGCACTGCAGCACTGCCTCACCAAGTGGCGACAGGCTGTTCTGAAGCTAATCTGCATAGGTGACAAACCGCACAATGCAGAAGAGTTGTGGACAGCGCTGAAAGAGCAGTCAGATGTTTGGATGACACCGCTGAACCTACAGCCAGGTATGGTCATGTGTGACAATGGCCGTAACCTGGTGGCGGCTCTGAGGCAAGGTGAGCTCACACACGTACCTTGCTTAGCCCATGTGCTTAACCTCGTGGTTCAACGTTTTCTGAAAAGCTACCCGGAGCTGCCGGATCTGCTAGTAAAAGTACGCCGTCTGTCTGCCCATTTCAGAAAGTCAGCTACAGCTTCAGTTGCCCTTGACGTGCTTCAGCAGCGGTTTCAGCTTCCAGCTCACCGACTGTTGTGTGATGTCCCCACCCACTGGAACTCTATGCTGCATATGTTGGAAAGGATTTGTGAGCAGAAGAGGGCCGTTGTTGACTACCAACATCAACAAGGCTGTCAGACTCCACACATAAGACCTCAGGAGTGGACATGGATGTCAGACATATGTAACATCCTCCAAAACTTTGAGGACTGCACCAAGATGGTGAGCGGCGATGACGCCATAATTAGCATCACCATCCCGCTTCTGAAAAACTCTCTGCTCACAATCAAAGAGGATGCATTGCAGGCGGAGCACGAGGACATGGAGCAAGGAAACATAGAGGGGGATTACACTCAGCCCAGCCTCATGTCTTCTCAACGTGGATTGGTAGGCAATGAGGAGGAGGAGGAGGAGGAAGAACAGGAGCTACTTTGATGCGCTATAGACGGTACTACAAACATCTGTATTAGCTTCTGTTCAGTGGGGATGGCCTGAGGACAGGGGGAGGAGGTTGAGGATGAGGAGGAAGAGGACAGCATGGTCAGTTGTCCTGTTGGTGAGGACACGGAAGTCTTGCCTGTTAGCAGTCTGGAACGCATGGCTGACTTTATGTTGTGCTGTATTTCACATGACCCTCAGATTTTCAAAATTTTTAGTGACACTCATTACTGGTTGGTGACACTTCTAGACCCACGCTACAAGGAGAACTTTCAATCTCTTCTGCCTGAGGCAGAGAGGTGTACTAAAATGTTGCAGTACCACAGGGCCCTTGTAGCGGAATTACTTAGAAAATTCTCATGTGAGAACGCTGGCAGCAGACGTCAGAGTTTGTTGTACAACCAAGGACTCCAAGCGAGACAGACAGAAGTACAATCCAGCTCAGGCAGGGGAACAATGGCCAAGTTATGGGACAGTTTTCTCAGACCCTTCCATCGTGGCGGCACAGAGGCAAGGGGTGCTGTCACAAGAAGTACAATGTTTGGGAAGATGGTGAGGGAGTACCTTGCAGATCGTACAAACGTCCTCCGTGATTCCTCTGTGCCTTTTAATTATTGGGTATCCAAGCTGGACACGTGGCATGAACTGGCTCTCTACGCCTTGGAGGTCCTGGCCTGCCCTGCTGCTAGCGTTCTGTCAGAGCGGGTTTTTAGTGCCGCTTGTGGAATTATCACAGATAAGCACATCCGACTGTCAACTGAAAATGCTGACAGGCTGAATCTTGTAAAAATGAACAAGGCCTGGATTGGGAAAGACTTCTGTACACCACCAAGTGAAACCAGTGAAACATAACCATAAATACATTCTCTCTTTTGGGGAGGTGTATTCTCATGCACCTCTTCACAACCACACATGGGTATACGCTTCCACATTTGGTCTGTTTGTTGTTCTCCTCCTCCTTCTCCTCCTCATCATCATCCAGAACCACTAGATGACCAGGGTGAATGTGCTCAGTACTGTTATAGGCCGTGATAGGCATGGGGGTTGTGAAGGCACTATTTAATTTTGTAAAAACAGGACCCCACATTGGGGGAATTGGGCATTACATTAATTGTGCCTACTTCTTAACTCGGTCTCCTGCAATCTGTCCTGTACCTGCCAGTAGATCTCCAGGGTGAACGTGCTCTGTACGGTGCATGTTGGCCAAGGGGCCTGTGATGAAACTCTCTTATTATTTTAAAAAAGGATTTTACATTGGGGAATTGGGCATGACATTACATTGGGCCGACTTCTTAACTCGGTCTCGAGCAATCTGACCTGTACCTGCCAGTAGATCACAAGGGTGAACGTGCTCAGTACTGTTATAGGCTGATGAAGATTGGGCTGGGGGCATGCGATGGCAGTAGTGTATTTTAAAAAAGGTACCCCCATTGGGGAATTGTTTGGCAGATCATACTCTGCATTAAAAGTCTCAGAGACCCACACCACTACATTGGCCCTAATTCTTAACTCCGTCTCCTGCAATATATCTTCCTTATCTCCGACGACATGACCAGGGTGCATGTGCTCAGTACTGTTATAGGACGGTGAATTTTGGGCAAGTGGGCTGTGATGGCACTATATTTTTAAGTCCAAAAAGGACAACACATTGGGGAATTGGGCATGACATTTCTTGGGGCCTACTTCTTAACTCGGTCTCCTGCAATCTGTCCTGTACCTGCCAGTAGATCACCAGGGTGAACGTGGTCTGTACGGTGCATTTAGGTCTAGGGGGCTGTGATGGCACTATTTTAATCAGTCCAAAAAGGACACCACATTGGGGAATTGGGCATGGCATTCCATTGGGCCTACTTCTTAACTCTGTCTCCTGCAATGTCTCTTGAATAACTGCCACTAGATCACCAGGGTGAACCTGCTTTGTACTGTTATAGGCCGGTGCAGTTTGGTCAAGGGGGGCTGTGATGGCACTAGTCTATTTTTACAAAAGGTACCCCCCATAGGTGAAACCACATCCTTGTTGGCAAACACTTTATAACATTTGTGTACCTGAAAGAGCTCACTTGAAAAGCTCCTTTTTGTGTTGCCTGGTTGCTAACATTAGACACAGTACACTTCATATAAATTTGATAAAGCAATGCTGTTACTTTGCCTCAGTAGTTCATTAAAAATATAGCTTTGTACACTATATTTGTTTCTCTCCTTGCAAGCCTTAACTTTGTCTGCCTCAAATGTACAAATGGAGAATATACAAATAGCGATTTGTAAACAAGATTGAAATGCTGTATACCGAATGCATTCAGACAATCACATAGCTGCATTTCTTGTAAAACATTTAGAAATGTGACAGACAATGCTCATAGTGACACAATCTTGATAAATGTTTGTTTATTCACTTCACAAACAGTTCTAAGCCTCTATATGTTTGCTGTTTGTCATTGTAAAACATTAAGGGTACTGTCACACAGTGCCATTTTAATCGCTACGACGGTACGATTCGTGACGTTCTAGCGATATCCATACGATATCGCAGTGTCTGACACGCAGCAGCGATCAGGGACCCTGCTGAGAATCGTACGTCGTAGCAGATCGTATGGAACTTTCTTTCGTCGCTTGATCACCCGCTGACATCGCTGGATCGTTGTGTGTGACAGCGATCCAGCGATGTGTTCGCTTGTAACCAGGGTAAACATCGGGTAACTAAGCGCAGGGCCGCGCTTAGTAACCCGATGTTTACCGTGGTTACCAGCGTAAACGTAAAAAAACCAAACAGTACATACTTACATTCCGGTGTCTGTCCTCCGGCGTCTCAGCTTCTCTGCACTGTGAGCGCCGGCCAGCCAGAAAGCGAGCACAGCGGTGACGTCTGACGTCACCGCTCTGCTTTCCGGCCGCTGTGCTTACACAGTGCAGAGAAGCTGAGACGCCGGAGGACAGACACCGGAATGTAAGTATGTACTGTTTGTTTTTTTACGTTTACGCTGGTAACCACGGTAAACATCGGGTTACTAAGCGCGGCCCTGCGCTTAGTTACCCGATGTTTACCCTGGTTACCCGGGGACTTCGGCATCGCTCCAGCGCCGTGATTGCAACGTGTGACCGCAGTCTACGACGCTGGAGCGATAATCATACGATGCTACGACGTCACGAATCGTGCCGTCGTAGCGATGTAAATGGTACTGTGTGACGGTACCCTTAGGTCTACTGAAACTATGCCGGTGGTGGTTTGATCTAAATCCTTGTGGCTTTTATTCTCTAGGGGTTTATGGCCCCTCGTCTGATGACTCCATGATATCTCAGTTTCATCCAACCTTGAAAAGTGGCCACTTGAAGTTGTGGGTGAAACTAGAGTTACTACATAGTGTTATTCACTATATAAGACCAGAGAAACATGACTTAAATGTTACAATGACATTTCCCAGTGAATGCATTTGTAGTGGTTGAAAGCAATGTTAAAATTGAAAAACGCTTCAAAAACGCTGCGTCTGTACTAAGCCTAAGTGGGAGAGGGAATTTTCGGTCTGGGGTTAACTCTTTGGCCTTACCGGCAAGTCATTAGCCTGCAAAGGATGTACCTTTACATATTTCCAAACAAAAGTTTCATTTTCATGTGTTTTAGTGGCACTGGGAAAAATGGCATGAATCTCGGAAAAAAAATTATTAAGGCTGTGAACTAGGAGTCAGGAATGCTTCCAGTGGCGATCCCCATGAGGTACCTGTGTCATTTGAGCAGTGTTTCCATCATTTTCAGATGTTTTTAGACCTTAAAAGGACCCCCGGGGGGATTGCAGTAAAAATACTCGGGTCCCCCGTAGACTTACATTGGGCTCGTTGTTCTGGCCGAGTACCCGAGTATTCCAATTTGCTCGACCCGAGCATTTTAGTACTCGCCCATCACTAATAAAGACCTATAAGGCCTCCATGTAGGCATCATATCTCAGAGAGTGTTTTCTTATAACACTAATTATGCATTTGCCTTGACATGAGAGCAAGGGCAGGAAAAATGTCTTAGTGTCTTAGGCAGACACTCATTTCTTTGTCTCTCCCTGCTCTTCCCCTCACCCACTAATTTTAAAATACAGATTTTTTTTTATGAATAGTATTATCACCCCTAGTCGCAGACTACCCCCATGTCTGGCCTTCCTTGAGTGTGGTTACTATATACATTTTTATTTTACATGTCATATAATAGGTAACCAAACCTAGTTAAGCTTCCCAAAATACTAACATTTAGATAAAAGTGTTAACAGTCCATAAATGGTAGATTGGGTTACTCTTATATTTAAAGATAGGCTGTAATATGCTCATAATTAAATAATGAATTCCCTCGTTACAAATCTGTATCTGAAGCCAAGACTCTTATAGGAATGACTTGATCAGAAGGGCAGCTGTTAGTCTTGTAGTGTTTCAGTATGCATTATGTCATAAGAAGGCACCTGTCTATCTGACCTCATCCGAATTGTAATTTCAATCCTATAAATTGGTCCCATTATCTTTTTAATTGAAAAGCAGAATGGAAAGTTAAGTTCAGTGTCTAATGGGACATTGTGATCTTTAGTATTGTCCTCCCATAACCCTGTCCATCCTGGGCACCATACAGCTGTTCCCATGTCCCAAAAAACAGCCATATCAGGAATATGACTCTGTTCCGGGATAAGCCACTGAAGTCGCTGTTTCTCATTTTGCTGTAACAAGGATTCCTGAAACTGTTAGATAAGTCAGTAAATTGGAAGTAGAAGAGACTTTAATATAAGTCATTGGGCTAAAACTAAGAGCTGTGCTCAGCTGAGAGCTGTATGGGTCATACTCTTTATGGTTTCAGGAAAGAAGACACAATATGGCAGATGTACTGTTGCAAATAATGCCATCCATTGTGGATGGAGGGGCTTTCAAGTCACAAATGATTTGTAGGCGTGCCTTATTAAGAGGCATGGTGCACAATACACTTTAAATTTCAAATCATGTACCCTAAAGTGATCGTCCAAATAAATATCAGTGCCTAATTTTCCCTACTGCTGTCACTTTCTATTATTTCCACATCTTCAAGATGCTGGTACAGTTGATAGTGCAGTAATCTCATAATCACGAAGTGAGGATGAGCTATGTGTGGTTTGAAACTCGGTGACTGTGTGGTTTGAAACTCGGTGTCTGTCCGTGTTTGTGGTGAAGAAAAAAATTGAGTCTTAAAATAAAGCACAGCTGGCTGGTATGTTAAGAGGTGACATAGTTGGTAGTTACTTTTCTATGGGGCACAACTAGCAAGCACAAAAAGACAGCATTGCTTGTGGAGCCAATGTCAGGCTCTCTTTACAGCAATATGTCTAGCTTTGCTTACAGAGTAACTAATCGACACTATGTGGCAGGTGGAGCAGACAGTTTATATAAACCTATAGGGCTGAGAATGTAGTGATTATGGGGGCAGTACTAGGCTAATGAGGGAGACCACTTTATAAAAGGAACTGTTGGTGTATTTTATATAGAGTTTGGAGACACTTATGGAGCAATTCTGTTGGCATTTTAATGGGTTCCTGTGGCATCAAAATGTGTGTGCTTACTACCAAAGTGCTGGAATTATGTGCTTTCACAGAGTCTAACAATGTGCTGAAATACAGCAGATGGAGCGCCCGCGTAGGGCTAGGGGTACTCGGTACCGAGTCCTTTGGTTCTCAAGGGGGATGTCACGGTGGCTGACCCGGTCCGTGGCCCTCGGGAGGTCCGTTGATAAAAGGGGAAAGATCTTTAAAGGGGAAATGTACGTGATGCCACCTGTGGTATTCGGTCAGGATGACCGACGCTGCTTAGGGGTCCGCTGGGGTGATGTTATGGCAGCTAGATGGTATACCTTCCCACAGGTGAAGTATGTCCCTAGGGCTTCCCAGTGTATAGATGGTGGATGGTGTAAGGCGCAGTGAAGAATGAGGACACAAGGTTGCAGTCTCTTTACCTTTTACTGAAGGCTTCAGCGTCCACAGTCCAGAGCACCAGATCACAGGGCAGGCAGAGTCCGGACGGTCTGAAGGTGAATCCAGAGTCCCCTTATCCAGGTGGAAATCAGTAGCCTTCCTCTAGCGCCTGGGTGTTGTAGTATCTTCCTGCTGAGCTTCTCGGTAGGGTCCTCACAACTGCTGTAGATGTTATGTCTCTCTCTCTGTCCCCCAGATGGATAGGAACAATCCCGTATGACTGATGGCCTGAGGCTTGTTACAGGGACTCTAGCACGCCCCAGCCCACACAAGTTGCCATCGTGCCTCCTGGGTATAGGTCGGGCAGTTAACGTGGAATTAGCTGTCCTGCCAGTCTCTGGATCAAGGCATGGAGGTGGCCTGAATAGGGCAGAACTCCTTCTGGTTTCCTCTCCTTTTGCTATGACTTCATTTCTCACCCTCTACAATACAATTCGCTGTTCTTGTCTCTTTCTTAGGATGCTGCCGCACATGGGGCAGGCGCAGCTCCGTGTCTTTCTGTCTAGGCCTCTGACAGGATCCCACCCCTGTCAGGGACCACCCTGTCGGCAACTGCTAGATGTTCCTCTTTCCTCTCTGCCTGCCTGACAGGTACTGCCTGGGTAAAGCCCAGTCAGCTTCTGACTAACTTCCTATCCAAACCACCAGTTTTACCTAATTGTGAAGAGTGCCCTAATAAATAGGAGCATAGCTCCCCCTGGTGGACTGGAGTGTGAAGTGTGTTGTGTGGTTTGTGATACCTGGTAAAGAGATCTCCTTTACTGCCTTCAAACGTAACATCACTCCCCCTGGTGGAAGAATTACATTACTGCAACGACCAGGACCCTGGGGCGCTGCACAGACTCAGAGGCAATTATTAACTAGAAGAAACCTTTATCATAGTGTGGCCTAAACCAAGACAAAAGAAAAAGTCAGTGACTGGAATAAGGGTTCGTTTACATGACAGATTTTTCCACATTTGCATTTGAATCAATGGATGACATTTGATTCTAACCATATTTTGGATTTGTAGTTTATCTGTGTTTGGCTAGCTGCTTCACTTTCTGGGGCAGAATCCACACAGCAACTGCTTAAAGGGTTATCCAGGACTATTCATTTTTTTCATGGGCCTAAGAACTTACAGCCAGGCGGTTGCTAACTACATACATCCGAGAAGAAAAACAAAAATGAGCATATACTCTACAGCAAATAAAAAAGTAAATAGTAATAGTACTTGTAAATAACATAGTGTATTCAGTTAAAGCTATTTTGATCAAAAAAGCATCCCACCATGATCGGGTGTACCCTTTGGGACGGTCCTAACTTGTCTCTAGTATTAAACTTTACCATGTGTCAAACGACATCAATGTGGATAAGGAGAAAGCAGGATAGAGCTCGACTGAGACATTCATCCATTGGATTAACAAGAACAGTAAAAAGCCAAAAAAAGTTTGTTTGTTTTTTAAATGAAAAAAATAAAAAAATAAAACAGAAGTTCAAAACCCTCCTTTTTCCCCCATTAAAAATAAAGATATAAAAGAATAAAAAATACACATATTTGGTATTACCGAGTTAATAAAAGTCCGATCAATCAAATTACACAGTTATGTGCCAAATATTGGCAGTCTAACATCATGAATGTGTTTAATTACTGTTTTTGGCAGAAAATAGTAATGGCCAATCAACAGAATCAACAGTCATGTCATACACACTGCTATTTGCATGTAATTGACTCATTTAACCCCTTACTGACCTCCGCCGTACTATTACTGCGGAGGTCGGATCCCCTGCTTTGATGTGGGCTCCGGCGCTGAGCCCACCTCAAAGCTGGGACATGTCAGCTGTTTTGAACAGCTGACATGCGCCCTCAATAGCGGTGGGTGAAATCGCGACTCACCCACGGCTATTAACTAGTTAAATGCCACTGTCAAATGTTGACAGCGGCATTTAACCGACGCTTCCGGCCATCAAGGAAATAAGCGCATCGCCGACCCCCGTCACATGATCTCCTTGAGACCTCTATAGTTGCTGATGCCGGCTTGCTGTGAGCACCACCCTGTGGTCGGCACTCATAGCAAGCCTGTAATTCAGCTACATAGGAGCGATCTGATGATCGCTGCTATGTAGCAGAGCCGATCAGGCTATGCCAGCTTCTAGCCTCCCTTTTACCACTTAGATAAAACATAACCTAGAGATGTTTGGTGTCTATGAACTCGTAATGACCTGGAGAATCATAATGGCAGGTCAGTTTTAGCATTTAGTTAACCAAGCAACAAAGCCAAACAAAAAACAAGTGTGGGATTGCACTTTTTTTGCAATTTCTACAATTTCACTGCATTTGGATTTTTTTCCCGTTTTCTAGTACCCCATAGGGGTGGAGCCACATATTCATCCCTGTAATGAGCAGTACCACGTGACCGCTCACACAGAACAAGCTGCCGGCGCTGAGAGGAGGCTTCGCGGGAGCTGGGTGAGTATTTTAATGCAAACGGGCGGGCGCACAGGGGGTGGGAGGCGGGAGGTGACCATGAACTTTATTTTTAACAAAAAAAAAGCAAACTTGATTTTTCATTCCTTCTCTCCAGCGAACGCTGCTGGGGAGAAGGAATGAATGCCGGCTTCAGCACCAAAAGCAGGGGACAGCGCTTAACTCTAGCGCTGTCTCCTGCACGGTCCGTGTGGTCCTCAGTCGGCACACGGGTGCCACACGGCTGCCGCTCGTGTGCCACACTGATGTGCCACGTGAGCACACGGACACACGGACATGGATAACTCCGGTACCAATTTCTCTGGTACCGGAATTATCTGGACGTGTGAGTGCAGCGCCCCAGAGTCCTGGTCGTTGCAGTACTGATGCTCCGCCGCTAAGGGGGGCTATGGTACGTCTGATGGCACTGAAGGAGTTCACCTGACCAGGTATCACAGACACCAATACACTTCACAGTCTGGCCTCCAGGGGGAGCTAAGGGTGCTATGTATTAGGCCACTCCTCACAATCTGGTAAAACTGGGGGTTAGGTAGGAAGTTAGTGAGAAGCTGACTGGGTTGAATCCAGGCAACATCATGTGGCAGAGGGTGTTGCAGGGGAAGATTCAGGGGGGTCCCTGTCAGGGGTGGGATCCCAACAGAGGCCTAGCGAACAGAGAGAACGTTACGGGACCGCACCTGCACCTGATCGCGGCAGGACCCTAAGAAAGGACAAGAAGCAAGGTTTATTGTGCTGAGTGAGAAACGAGATCAACGCAACAAGGAGAAACACAAGTAGGAGTCATGCTGTAAAACGAGGCAACATCCTACTGAGGCGCGCAGCCGGTGGTCGGAACGCCGAGGAAGTATTAGGCTCCAAGCATTATTTCAAACCTACGGCAGGACAGTCAGTTATAGGCGGGCTGTCTCACCCAAAATCACCTAAGCAGACACAGGGGGCAACAATAGGAGAGGGGCGACACTAGGGTCCAGGAAGAGCTCCGAGCCTACCCGTCATACGGGTGCGTCCTAGCCATATCATCTGGGGGACGAAGAAGAACATCATAATCGAGTTGTGAGAGAACTTCAGAAACAGACACAACAGTTGTGGGGACTATCCCGTAAGCACAGCAGGGGAGGACCACAACACACAAGCGCTAGAAGGTAGGCACAGATTTCCACCTGCAAAGGGAACTCTGGAGGTGCCATCGGACCGGCCGGACTTGCGCAGCCTGGTTAACCATATTCCGGACTGAGGATCCTGAAGACTTCAGTAAAGAGGTAAAGAGACTGCAACCTGGTGTCCTCGTTATTTGCTGCGACCTGCACCACATCATAACATCATCACCATACCTCCTCCTTCATTGTACGCCCCTCAGCAGGGTCACGGACCGGGTCTAGCCACCGTGACAACCCCAGAACAGAGACTCAGAGGCCCGGTATCGGGTACCCCTCGGCCCTGCGGCAGTGGGGGCGCTACATGAGACTGGCCTAAAGGTTAGTTCAGTGATTAACAGAAAATCTAAGTCTGGAAACAAATTTCAGATTGTACTGTACATATTCGAGTTTGACAATGCAGACACTGCTATTTTTTTGAGGAGCCTATTATTCATTTTTCAGTTTTAAAATTGACATTTTCATCATGTTTCATTAGTGTATATGGGAACAAATGCTTTTATGAGAATTTAGCTTTCCCTCAGTTCTTTTAAACACACAACTGTAAAAATAATTAACCCAATCCGTAAACACTATAGGGAAAAAAAAAAAATCAAGAAATACAAAATTGCGGGGGGGGGGGTTTGGTCGCTGCTATTCCACAAAAAATGCCAAACAAGCGATCAAAATGTCACATTTATTCCAAAATGGTATATGTAAAAACTTTGTCTTGTCCTGCAAAAAATATGCCATCACACAGCTTCATCGACTGAAAAATAAAAATGTTACGGGTCTCGTAAAATTGTGACACAACTAGTGTTGAGCATTCCGATACCGCAAGTATCGGGTATCGGCCGATACTTGCCGGTATCGGAATTCCGATACCGAGATCCGATACTTTTGTTGTATCGGGAATTGGTATCGGGATTAATATCAATGTGTAAAATAAAGAATTAAAATAAAAAATAGGGATATACTCACCTCTCCGACGCAGCCTGGACTTTACCGCCGTAACCGGGAGCCGTTGTACCTAAGAATGCGCGCTTGAAGGGCCTTAGATGAGGTCACTGCGCTCTGATTGGTCCGTAGTGGTCGCGTGACCGCTACGCGACCAATCACAAAGCCTAAGGTATTTCAAGCGCTTGAAAGACCTTAGGTGACGTCACTGCTTTGTGATTGGTCGCGTAGCGGTCACGCGACCGCTACGGACCAATCAGAGCGCAGTGACCTCATCTAAGGCCCTTCAAGCGCGCATTCTTAGGTACAACGGCTCCCGGTTACGGCGGTAAAGTCCAGGCTGCGTCGGAGAGGTGAGTATATCCCTATTTTTTATTTTAATTCTTTCTTTTACACATTGATATGGATCCCAGGGCCTGAAGGAGAGTTTCCTCTCCTTCAGACCCTGGGAACCAAACAGGATACCGTCCGATACTTGGTGTCCCATTGACTTGTATTGGTATCGGGTATCGGTATCGGATTAGATCCGATACTTTGCCGGTATCGGCCGATACTTTCCGATACCGATACTTTCAAGTATCGGACGGTATCGCTCAACACTAGACACAACACAAAACATTTTTTTGTAAACTTTTTATTTTTTTTTTCCACCACTAAAATGCTAAAAAACTGTACAAGTCTGGTATCGCCGTAATCCTAAAGATGAGCAGTGTCATATTGTCAGGTCATTTTTACCACAAAATGTACACTGTAAAAAAAATTCTCAATAAACAATGTCAGAATTGCCTTTTTTTTCATAATTTTTCCCCACTTGGAATTTTTTTCCTGCTTTCCAGTACACAATGGTGTAAAATGAATAGTGTAATTCAAAACTGCAACTCATCCCACAAAAAAACAGCCCTCGTATGTCTATATGGATAGAAAAAGAGTTAAAGCTCTGGGAAGAAGGGGAGGAAAAAGAATTGAAAAACAGAAATTGGTTGCATGATGAAGGGGTTAAAATCTGAAAGAAAAAAACATGACTTGTTAATTAACCATGAATGCTGCTTATTAGTGTGTGTAGAAATATTGAAATTCAGCCATTTACCATCCTATATCAGGACTAAATGAAGTACTGTGAAATAAGTATACAGGATCTTAGACGTATATACAGTGAGGGAAATAAGTATTTGATCCCTTACTGATTTTGTAAGTTTGCCCACTGACAAAGACATGAACAGTCTATAATTTTAAGGGTAGGTTAATTTTAACATTAAGAGATAGAATATCACAAATAAAATCCAGAAAATCACAATGTATAAAGTATATAAATTTATTTGCATTTTGCAGTGAGAAATAAGTATTTAACTTAATACTTGGTGGCAAAACTCTTGTTGGCAAGCACAGCAGTTAGACATTTTTTGTAGTTGATGATGAGGTTTGTGCACATGTCAGGAGGAATTTTGGTCCACTCCTCTTTGCAGATCATCTCTAAATCATTAAGATTTTGAGGTTATCGCTTGGCAACTCGGAGCTTCAATTCCCTCCATAAGTTTTCTATGGGATTAAGGTCTGGAGACTGGCTAGGCCACTCCATGACCTTAATGTCCTTCTTTTTGAGCCACTCCTTTGTTGCCTTGGCTGTATGTTTTGGGTCATTGTCTTGCTGGAAGGCCCAGTCACGACCTATTTTTAATGGCTTGGGGGAGGGAAGGAGGTTGTCACTCAGGATTTTACGGTACATGGCTCCATCCATTCTCACATTGATGCGGTGAAGCAGTCCTGTTCCCTTAGCAGAGAAACACCCCCAAAACATAATGTTTCCACCTCCGTGCTTGACAGTGGGGATGGTGTTCTTTGGGTTATAGGTAGCATTTCTCTTCCTTCAAACATGGCGAGCTTGAGTTAATGCCAAAGACCTCAGTTTTTTTTCTCATCTGACCACAGCACCTTCTCCCAATCACTCACAGAATCATCCAGGTGTTTATTGGCAAACTTCAGATGAACCTGCACATGTGCCTTCTTGGGGGGGATCTAGAAGGCACTGCAGAATTTTAAACCTTTATGGCATAATGTGTTACCAATAATTTTCTTGGTGACTGTGGTCCCAGCTGCCTTGAGATCATTAACAAGTTCCCCCGTCTAGTTTTAGGCTGATTTCTCACCTTCTTCATGATCAAGGATTCCCCACAAAGTGAGATTTTGTATGGTGCCCCAGATCAATGTCGATTGGCAGTCATTTTGTATTTCTTCCATTTTCTTACTATTTTACCAACAGTTGTCTCCTTCTCACCCAGCATCTTACTTATGGTTTTGTAGCCATTCCAGCTTTGTGCAGGTCTATGATCTTGTCCCTGACATCCTTACAAAGCTCTTTGGTCTTGCCCATGTTGTAGAGGTTAGAGTCTGACTGATTGTCTATGGACAGGAGTCTTTTATAAAGATGACTATGTAAGACAGCTGTCTTTAGTGCAGGTAATGAGTTGATTAGGAGTGTCTAACTGGTCTGTAAGAGTCAGAACTCTTAATGGTTGGTAGAGGATCAAATACTTATTTCTCACTGCAAAAAAGCAAATAATTTTATAGAATTTATACAATGTGATTTTCTGGATTTTATTTTTGATATTCTATCTCTCAATGGTAAAATTAACCTACCCTTAAAATTATAGAGCTTTCATGTCTTTGTCAGTGGGCAAACTTACAAAATCAGCTAGGGATCAAACACTTATTTCTCCCACTGTAAACTTACTGTGGATTACAATGTTTCTCTCAACTTCTGATATGGGTGAAATTGCAAAGTGACTGTAAGGCTATGTGCACACGTAGCAGAATTGCCGCGGAAATTTCCGTGGCAATTCTGCGCCTCCTGCCGCGGGTATATCGCATGCAGAATTTGCATGCATATACCCGAAGAAAACTAGCGTTTAGCAAGCATAATTAGCTTGCAGAATGCTAGCGTTTCCCAAGCGATCTGTAGCATCGCTTGGAAAACTGTTTGACAGGTTGGTCACACTTGTCAAACATAGTGTTTGACAAGTGTGACCAACTTTTTACTATAGATGCAGCCTATGCAGCATCTATAGTAATAGGTAGAATGTTAAAAATAATAAAAAAAATAAAAAAAAAGTTTATACTCACCTCAGCGGCTTCCGTTCCTAATGCTGTGTGTTCAGGACCTTCCATTGACGTAGCGGTCACGTGACCCGCGGTCATGTGACCGTGACGTCATCGCAGGTCCTTCACACACACCACAGAAGCCGTTGAGGAGGTCGGGCCGCCCGAAGGTGAGTATATCGCTATTTTTTATTTTAATTTTTTTTTTTACCACTTATATGGTGCCCAGTCCGTGGAGGAGAGTCTCCTCTCCTCCACCCTGGGTACCAACCGCACTTGATCTGCTTACTTCCCGCATGGTGTGCACAGCCCCGTGCGGGAAGTAAGCAGATCAATGCACTCCTATGGGTGCAGAATCGCCGCGATTCTGCAATTTTAATGAACATGCTGCGTTTTTTTCTGGAATGCGATTCCGCTCAGGAAAAAAATGCAGCATGTGCACAAAAAATGCGGAATGCATTCTATTACATAGGATGCTTAATGTAAGCGTTTAATTTTCGTGCTTTTATAGCGTTTTTATAGCGAAAAACCGCGAAAAAAAACGCGAAAAATATGCTACGTGTGCACACAGCCTAAAACAGGAAACATTGCAATTTATCTTTTGTTATGAATTCTCTCAATTCCCAAGAACAAAGGGATTTTTAACTGTACAGTTTACTGCTTCTTGCCTAAGCTACTGGCCACCGCTGCAGTCTATTAAAAGTGGCTGCTTACCTAGGCAAATAACCCAAACTTACAAGCTCTTTGCTATAGAACTTGTAGGCACTACTCTGAAGCTGTGCGGATCTCTGGATTCAGTTACATACAGAGCTCAAGCGCTTTTTCTATGCTGCAGTAGAACTGCCTCTGCTAACAGCATCCAAGAGAGCACAGTTGGGTGATGGCAGTTCAGCCATGATGCTAATCCAAAATGTCAATCCAAAGGAAAGTACCGCCCCTGGCAAACAGAATGCGGGGAGGTTGGGGTGCGTTGCACTCCTAAAGATATAGAAGTGAAGAACCCTATAATTTTGTATTCGTGTACTCCAACTTCAGGTATGTTGTGTTCATTTTCCCTGGTGTCTGGTTTTCTTTCACACAGTTGATAGCTATGTGGTCATCAGAGAATACTTAGCAGTATTTCTTGCTGTGCTGACATATCCAAAACATCTATTCAATTCCCGAAAAAAGTAAGAAACAATTGAACCAAATCCCCACAGAAATCTTTTTCCCAATGCAATTTAGATATATGCGTAAAATTAATTCTTAGCAGAGCAAATTCCATTTATACCACAACTGAAAACTTTTTCTTGTCTGATTATGCCAACGTACAGAAGTAACAGGAGAACATCAGGGTAATTGCATAATTACCATACATATTTCAACAGATAGCAGGCAATGAATACTAGCTCACTGAAAACCTTTGGATGGGAAATGCAGAAGAAGAGGCTCTCTGGTGTATAGGTTTTGACATTGGGGAAAACATGATGCATTTCAGTTTGGTTAATGGGCTGAAGAAAATCCATATTCGAAAATAGGAGGAGGGAGTTGTGGAAGCTCAGCAGACTATGGTCCCGGTCTTATTTTTCAGCATTACTCACCCAATCCTTTATTGCTGTTGGGAGATTTGGTAAAAGGCTTGTAATGGTTGATATATAGGTACGTGCCCAAGCCTTATAATGCAGCATTAACACCGTCCAATCACTAATATTGAAAATTGCATTGTTTTTCAAGAGGCTTTGAAGACTCATGTAAAAAACATGAACCAGAAACCTCTGCTGCAATGTAAGTGGGAGAGGAAGATAATCAGCCAGCTGGGCTGGAAAATAACAGAGTGCAGCAAATAACAGTATCTGTGCTAACGCCACACGCTAATGCCGAGGACGTCTGCTGCTTGGTGAATGACTTCAAGCATGTATGGAAAAAAAGGAATGAAATCAGCAGAGAGAGAATATTATTCTGTACTGAGATTAAGGAACATGCAGCTGACAACCTTTAGGGGTACTATAAGTCCCTGTATAAGGGGTTGGTTAGAGAACTGTGAGAAAAAATAAAGTTCTACATTTTCTCAGATACAAATTCAACCATGTACTGTTTTTTCTACCAATAAAAGAATATGCAATTAACAAAACATTTTCATTAAAATTGTGTCCTACAAAGAAATCCCTTTCACAAATGGAATCAGGCTGATTTCAGTGAGTGCAGGTTTTCTACGCCACGAAAACGTCATCAATTGAAGTGGACATGTATCAACCATTTCAATGGGTGGTGTCCATCTAAGATGTGTGGCTCATAAACCTTAGGACCCATCTATATAGTGTCCATATGACTTCATCCTCATGCAGACGTCTATTTTTCCAAGTACCTGTCCTGTGTTCTTGATCAAAAGAACAAATACTCATGGAGCTGTTCACATCCCTGTTTTTTGAAGACCATGTGTCAACGAAAAAAATCTTGGAGACAAGTCAATTTTTTATTGGTGTCACAAATTAAAATTACCCATATTAGTCTATGAAGTTAAATCACAGATGACATCAGCGTGCTATTCACAGACCGGCATCAGAGTGCTAACCAATTTTTTCACTGACCCTTAGGGTCTGTGCACACCTTGCATTTTTTTGCGATTTTGTCAAGTTTTTTTTATGCGTAGATTCGTTACAAAACCTGAAAGATTTTCTAATATCAGCAAAGTGAAAAAGAATCCGGAAGTGTCATGCACATGCTGCTTATTTTTTCCTTCTAGATGTGCAGCAGGTTTACATATTTTTCGCACTATAAGGTGCACTTTTTTCCTCCAAAAATGTGGAGGAAAATGGGGGGTGCCTCTTATAGTTCGGATGTACCTGCTGTGGCTGTGGATGGGGAGGTGGGGGAACGGCAGCGGCGGAATATTTATTCCTTTTAGTAGCAGGAAATGTGAATGCCCGACAGCTGCAGGAAGTCGGTGGCTGCAGCTAACATTGTGCATGCTATTAAAGTTCAGTGAATATTCACTGCTCCACACACTCATAGTCCCGGCGTGGGGAGCAGTGAGTATTCTGGCAGCTGTCCTTGGCTTTTAAGCAGCGCATGACGTCACTGCCATTCGCTGATAAAAAAAAAAGCATAAATCAGCTGCTGAGATCAGAACATGGAAGGTAGGTAGAATGGTTTATGCTTTTTTAATGTTTTTCTGATGGGGTCATACATACCAGGATGGTGATGGGGGCCATGCATACCAGGATAGGCATGAAGGGGCCATGTATACCAGGATGGTGATGGGGGCCATGCATACCAGGATAGGCATGAGGGGGCCATATATACCAGGATAGGCATGAGGGGGCCATATATACCAGGATGGTGATGGGGCCATGCATAACAGGATAGGCATGAAGGGGCCATGTATACCAGGATAGGGATGGGGGGCCATGCATACCAGGATAGGGATCATGGCAGGGGCAGACATACCGTATATGCAGCCCGTGTGGCTGCGGGGCCCAGAGGTGGTGGGGGGCCCCTGCAGGGTGGCTAATAATGAGGGCAATCTGGCTTTTTTATAAAGCCCCGAGGCTCCGGGGGGCCCCTGGCCAGATTGCCCTCATATACAGCGGGCTGGGAGAGATCCCTGCAGCTCCACTTTGTAGGCAGCGGAGCAGCAAGAATCCATCCTGCTTCCTGCCCGTGCTGTCTGACACACCAGTCAGCAGCGCAGCTGGATGACATCATCATTCAGAGCTGTGGCCGCTGTGCCAGAGAGAGGAAGCTGCAGGTGACGGTGATGCTGTGGAAGCGTGCGGAGAGGTGAGAGGTGCTGTGTGTGTGTGTGTCTGTCTCTGTGTGTGCCTGTCTGTGTGTGTGTCTGTGTGTGTGTGGAGATGAGTGGTGGTGTGTTGTGAATTTGCTTTTTGCTCCCTCTAGTGGTTACTAGTTTTTTGACTCTGGTTTGTCTGTCATTCCTTTTATCCGCACCTGGGTCGTTAGTTAGGGGTGTTGCTATATAAGCTCCCTAGACCTTCAGTTCAATGCCTGGCAACGTAGTTATCAGAGCTAGTCTGCTGTGCTCTTGTCTACTGATCCTGGTTCCAGTTATTTCAGCTAAGTCTGCCTTTTGCTTTTTGCTATTTGTTTTGGTTTTGTATTTTTGTCCAGCTTGTTCCAAATCTATATCCTGACCTTTGCTGGAAGCTCTAGGGGGCTGGTGTTCTCCCCCCGGACCGTTAGACGGTTCGGGGGTTCTTGAATTTCCAGTGTGGATTTTGATAGGGTTTTTGTTGACCATATAAGTTACCTTTCTTTATTCTGCTATCAGTAAGCGGGCCTCTCTGTGCTAAACCTGGTTCATTTCTGTGTTTGTCATTTCCTCTTACCTCACCGTTATTATTTGTGAGGGGCTTCTATCCAGCTTTGGGGTCCCCTTCTCTGGAGGCAAGAAAGGTCTTTTGTTTTCCTCTACTAGGGGTAGCTAGATTCTCCGGCTGGAGCGTGTCATCTAGAATCAACGTAGGAATGATCCCCGGCTACTTCTAGTGTTGGCGTTAGGAGTAGATATATGGTCAACCCTGTTACCACTGCCCTATGAGCTGGATTTTTGTATTCTGCAGACTTCCACGTACCTCTGAGACCCTCGCCATTGGGGTCATAACAGTTTGCCAGGCCAGTATTAAATGTTTAATGCGTTGCAGAAGAGGGATTATAAGAAAGAAGATTCTGAGTTTTTTTTTTTTTTTCTTTCTTCTTCCCCTTTACCTCAGAGTGGCTATGCTTGCTGCAGACATGAATGTCCAGACCTTGATTACAAGTGTGGACCAGCTGGCTACTCGTGTGCAGGGCATACAAGACTATGTTATCAGAAATCCTAGGTCAGAACCTAAAATACCGATTCCTGAACTGTTTTCCGGAGACAGGTTTAAGTTTAGGAATTTTGTGAATAATTGTAAATTGTTTTTGTCCCTGAGACCCTGTTCATCTGGAGACTCTGCTCAGCAAGTAAAAATAGTTATTTCGTTCTTACGGGGCGACCCTCAGGATTGGGCTTTTTCGCTGGCGCCAGGAGATCCGGCATTGGCTGATATTGATGTGTTTTTTCTGGCGCTCGGTTTACTTTATGAGGAACCCAATCTTGAGATTCAGGCAGAAAAGGCCTTGCTGGCTATGTCTCAGGGGCAGGACGAGGCTGAAGTGTATTGCCAAAAATTTCGGAAATGGTCCGTGCTGACACATTGGAACGAGTGTGCACTGGCCGCTAATTTTAGAAATGGCCTATCTGAAGCCATTAAGAATGTTATGGTGGGTTTTCCCATTCCCACAGGTCTCAATGATACTATGGCACTGGCTATTCAAATTGACCGGCGGTTGCGGGAGCGCAAAACCGCAAATTCCCTCATGGTGTTGTCTGAACAGACACCTAATTCGGTGCAATGTGATAGAAAAACCGCAAATTCCCTCATGGTGTTGTCTGAACAGACACCTGATTTAATGCAATGTGATAGAATCCTGACTAGAAATGAGCGGAAAATTCATAGACGCCGGAATGGCTTGTGCTACTACTGTGGTGATTCTACACATGTTATCTCAGCATGCTCTAAACGTATAGCTAAGGTTGTTAGTCCTGTCACCGTTGGTAATTTGCAACCTAAATTTATTCTGTCTGTAACTTTGATTTGCTCACTGTCGTCTTATCCTGTCATGGCGTTTGTAGATTCAGGTGCTGCCCTGAGTCTTATGGATCTGTCATTTGCTAAGCACTGTGGTTTTACTCTTGAACCATTAGAAAATCCTATTCCTCTTAGGGGTATTGATGCTACGCCATTGGCAGCAAATAAACCGCAGTATTGGACACAGGTTATCATGTGCATGACTCCTGAACACCGCGAGGTGATACGTTTCCTGGTTTTACATAAAATGCATGATTTGGTTGTTTTAGGGCTGCCATGGTTACAGACCCATAATCCAGTCCTGGACTGGAAGGCTATGTCAGTCTCAAGTTGGGGCTGTCGTGGTATTCATGGGGATTCCCTGCCTGTGTCTATTGCTTCTTCTACGCCTTCGGAAGTTCCGGAGTATTTGTCTGATTATCAGGATGTCTTCAGTGAGTCTGAGTCCAATGCACTGCCTCCTCATAGGGACTGTGACTGTGCTATAGATTTGATCCCAGGCAGTAAGTTTCCTAAGGGAAGACTGTTTAATCTGTCGGTACCTGAACATACCGCTATGCGTTCATATATCAGGGAGTCTCTGGAGAAAGGACATATTCGTCCGTCTTCTTCCCCCCTTGGTGCGGGATTCTTTTTTGTGGCAAAAAAGGACGGATCTTTGAGACCTTGTATTGATTATCGGCTTTTAAATAAGATCACTGTCAAATTTCAGTATCCTTTACCGCTGTTGTCTGACTTGTTTGCCCGGATTAAAGGTGCCAAGTGGTTCACCAAGATAGACCTTTGTGGTGCGTACAACCTTGTGCGCATTAAGCAAGGTGATGAATGGAAAACCGCATTCAATACGCCCGAAGGTCATTTTGAGTACTTGGTGATGCCTTTTGGGCTCTCCAATGCGCCTTCAGTTTTTCAGTCCTTTATGCATGACATTTTCCGGAAGTATCTGGATAAATTTTTGATTGTTTATCTGGATGATATTTTGTTTTTTTCTGATGATTGGGATTCGCATGTGGAGCAGGTCAGGTTGGTCTTTAAAATTTTGCGTGAAAATTCTTTGTTTGTCAAGGGCTCAAAGTGTCTCTTTGGTGTACAGAAGGTTCCCTTTTTGGGGTTCATTTTTTCCCCTTCTGCTGTGGAGATGGACCCAGTCAAGGTCCGAGCTATTCTTGATTGGACTCGGCCCTCGTCGGTTAAGAGTCTTCAGAAGTTCTTGGGTTTCGCTAACTTCTACCGTCGTTTTATCGCTAATTTTTCTAGCATTGTGAAACCGTTGACGGATATGACCAAGAAGGGCTCCGATGTAGCTAACTGGGCTCCTGCTGCCGTGGAGGCTTTCCAGGAGTTGAAGCGCCGGTTTACTTCGGCGCCTGTTTTGTGCCAGCCCGATGTCTCACTTCCCTTTCAGGTTGAGGTGGATGCTTCAGAGATTGGAGCAGGGGCCGTTTTGTCGCAGAGAGGCCCTGGTTGCTCTGTTATGAAACCTTGTGCCTTTTTCTCCAGGAAGTTTTTGCCTGCCGAGCGAAATTATGATGTGGGCAATCGGGAGTTGTTGGCCATGAAATGGGCATTTGAGGAGTGGCGTCATTGGCTCGAGGGTGCTAAGCATCGTGTGGTGGTCTTGACTGATCACAAAAATCTGATGTATCTCGAGTCTGCTAAACGCCTTAATCCGAGACAGGCCCGCTGGTCATTGTTTTTCTCCCGCTTTGATTTTGTTGTCTCGTATTTACCAGGTTCAAAGAATGTGAAGGCCGATGCTCTTTCTAGGAGCTTTGTGCCTGATGCTCCTGGAGTCGCTGATCCTGTTGGTATTCTTAAAGATGGAGTTATCTTGTCAGCTATTTCTCCGGATCTGCGACGTGTGTTGCAGAGATTTCAGGCTGATAGGCCTGAGTCTTGTCCACCTGACAGACTGTTTGTCCCGGATAAATGGACCAGCAGAGTCATTTCCGAGGTTCATTCCTCGGTGTTGGCAGGTCACCCGGGAATTTTTGGCACCAGAGATCTGGTGGCCAGGTCCTTTTGGTGGCCTTCCTTGTCAAGGGATGTGCGGTCATTTGTGCAGTCCTGTGGGACTTGTGCTCGAGCTAAGCCTTGCTGTTCTCGTGCCAGCGGTTTGCTCTTGCCCTTGCCTGTCCCGAAGAGACCTTGGACACATATCTCCATGGATTTCATTTCTGATCTTCCGCTATCTCAGGGCATGTCCGTTATCTGGGTGATATGTGATCGCTTCTCCAAGATGGTCCATTTGGTTCCTTTGCCTAAGCTGCCTTCCTCTTCCGATCTGGTTCCTGTGTTTTTCCAGAACGTGGTTCGTTTGCACGGCATCCCTGAGAATATTGTGTCAGACAGAGGATCCCAGTTCGTTTCTAGGTTCTGGCGATCCTTTTGTAGTAGGATGGGCATTGATTTGTCGTTTTCGTCTGCTTTCCATCCTCAGACTAATGGACAGACGGAGCGAACCAATCAGACTTTGGAGGCTTATTTGAGGTGTTTTGTCTCTGCTGATCAGGACGATTGGGTGACATTCTTGCCGTTGGCTGAGTTTGCCCTTAATAATCGGGCTAGTTCCGCCACCTTGGTTTCGCCTTTTTTCTGCAACTCTGGTTTCCATCCTCGCTTTTCTTCGGGTCATGTGGAGCCTTCTGACTGTCCTGGGGTGGATTCTGTGGTAGATAGGTTGCAGCGGATCTGGAATCATGTGGTGGACAACTTGAAGTTGTCACAGGAGAGGGCTCAGCGCTTTGCCAACCGCCGCCGCGGTGTGGGTCCCCGACTACGCGTTGGGGATTTGGTATGGCTTTCTTCCCGCTTTGTTCCTATGAAGGTCTCCTCTCCCAAATTTAAACCTCGTTTTATTGGGCCTTACAAGATATTGGAAATCCTTAATCCTGTATCTTTTCGTCTGGATCTTCCTGTGTCGTTTGCTATTCACAATGTATTTCATAGGTCCTTGTTGCGGCGGTACATTGTGCCTGTAGTTCCTTCTGCTGAGCCTCCTGCTCCGGTGTTGGTTGAGGGCGAGTTGGAGTACGTGGTGGAGAAGATCTTGGATTCTCGCCTCTCCAGGCGGAGGCTTCAGTACCTGGTCAAGTGGAAGGGCTATGGTCAGGAGGATAATTCCTGGGTGGTCGCCTCTGATGTTCATGCGGCCGATTTAGTTCGTGCCTTTCATGCCGCTCATCCTGATCGCCCTGGTGGTCGTGGTGAGGGTTCGGTGACCCCTCACTAAGGGGGGGGTACTGTTGTGAATTTGCTTTTTGCTCCCTCTAGTGGTTACTAGTTTTTTGACTCTGGTTTGTCTGTCATTCCTTTTATCCGCACCTGGGTCGTTAGTTAGGGGTGTTGCTATATAAGCTCCCTAGACCTTCAGTTCAATGCCTGGCAACGTAGTTATCAGAGCTAGTCTGCTGTGCTCTTGTCTACTGATCCTGGTTCCAGTTATTTCAGCTAAGTCTGCCTTTTGCTTTTTGCTATTTGTTTTGGTTTTGTATTTTTGTCCAGCTTGTTCCAAATCTATATCCTGACCTTTGCTGGAAGCTCTAGGGGGCTGGTGTTCTCCCCCCGGACCGTTAGACGGTTCGGGGGTTCTTGAATTTCCAGTGTGGATTTTGATAGGGTTTTTGTTGACCATATAAGTTACCTTTCTTTATTCTGCTATCAGTAAGCGGGCCTCTCTGTGCCTGGTTCATTTCTGTGTTTGTCATTTCCTCTTACCTCACCGTTATTATTTGTGGGGGGCTTCTATCCAGCTTTGGGGTCCCCTTCTCTGGAGGCAAGAAAGGTCTTTTGTTTTCCTCTACTAGGGGTAGCTAGATTCTCCGGCTGGAGCGTGTCATCTAGAATCAACGTAGGAATGATCCCCGGCTACTTCTAGTGTTGGCGTTAGGAGTAGATATATGGTCAACCCTGTTACCACTGCCCTATGAGCTGGATTTTTGTATTCTGCAGACTTCCACGTACCTCTGAGACCCTCGCCATTGGGGTCATAACAGTGGTGTGTGTGTCTGTCTGTGTGTGTGTGGAGGTGTGTGTGTGTGTCTGCGTGTGTGTGGAGATGAGTGGTAGTGTGTGTGTGCATGCATAGCGCTGCGGGGGAACGTACAGAGAGATAAATGGTGCTGTGTGTGTCTGTGTGTTTGTCAGTGGAGGAAAGGGCAATGATGGGTGTGATGGGGAGAAAGCAATGATGGGGTGATGGAGAGGGCAATAATGGGGGTGGTGGGGGAGAAAGCAATGATGGTGATGGTAGAAAGGACAATGATGGGGGGGTGGAAAGGGCAATAATGGGGGTGGTAGGGGAGGAGGAAATGATGGAGGTGGAATGGGCAATAATGGGGTGGTGGGAGAAGGCAATGATGGTGGCAGTGGAAAGGACAATGATGGGGTGGTTGGGGAGAAAGCAATGATGGAAATGGTAGAAAGGACAATGATGGGGTGGTTGAAAGGGCAATAATGGGGGCGGTGGGGAGGAGGAAATGATGGAGGTGGTGAAATGAGCAATGTTGGGGATGGTGGAGGAGGAGGAAATGATGGAGGTGGAATGGGCAATGATGGGGTGGTGGGAGAAGGCAATGATGGTGGCAGTGGAAAGGACAATGATGGAGGTGGTGGGGGAGAAAGCAATGATGGTGGTGGTAGGGAAAAGGCAATGATGGTGGTGGTGGATAAGACAATGATGGTCGTGGTGAAAGGGCAATAATGGGGTGGTGTGGAGGAGGAAATGACAGAGGTGGTGGAATGGGCAATGATGGGGGTTGTGGGGGGAGAAGGCAATGATGGTGGCAGTGGAAAGGACAATGATGGTGTGGTGGGGAAGGAGGCAATGATGGAGGTGGTCGGGAAGAAGGCAAAGATGGAGATGGATGCAATGATGGTGGAATGGGCAATGATGGGGTGGTGGTGGAGGAGGAAATGATGGATGTGGTGGAATGGGCAATGATGGGGTTGTGGGGGAGAAAGCAATGATAGAGGTGAGGAGGGCAATGATGGGGTGGAGAAGAGAACAATAATGGGATGCGGGGGAGGAGGACAATGAGGGGTGTGGGGATTAGGATGGGAGGAAGGGGTATTTATAATGGATTTAGAAACAGGGGGAGGTGGAGGAAGACATTATCACTTATTATGTTTAACACAGTTCATTAGTACATAGTGTACTCACTTATTATACATAGCACATCCCTCAGTATATAGTGTAGTCACTTTTTATGTATAGCACAGTCCCTTAGTATATAGTGTATTCACTTATGTATAGCACAGTCCCTTAGTATATAGTGTACCCAATCATTTTTGTCTAACACAGTCCCTTATCATATAGTGTAATTACTTATGTATAACACAGTCCCTTAGTATATAATGTACTCACTTATTATGCATACCACTGTCCTTAGTTGCATAGTTTCCTCTTTCATCATGTATAACAATGTCCCTTATTGCATACCATCCTCTCTGGCTATATATGGTGCCGTCCCTTATTATATAGCTTTCTCTGCTGTTATGTACAGTGCTGTCTCTTACATAGTGTATTCTTGTTATTCACAGTGCCCTCTTTTATTGCATAGTCCCCTCTCTTGTTAGATATAAAATGATTGCTGATGGAGCAACCGGTGACCAGATGACAAGTCTATCAGCTCCTCCATTAGAAAAGAAGCTTTCCCATGCTCCATCAGCAGTCATTGCATTATACATCTAACAAGAAGATATATACCGTATATACTCGAGTATAAGCCGAGATTTTCAGCCCAAATTTTTGGGCTGAAAGTGCCCCTCTCGGCTTATACTCGAGTCATGATCGGTGGTGGGGTCGGCGGGTGAGCACTGTCATATACTCACCTGCTTCCGGGGCTCCTGGCGCCCCCCCTGCACGTCCCACTGTCTCCGGGTGCCGCAGCCTCTTCCCCTGAGCGGTCACGTGGGGCCGCTCATTAGAGAAATGAATAGGCTGCTCCACCTCCCATAGGGGCGGAGCCGCATATTCATTTCTCTAATGAAGCGGTGCCGGTGACCGCTGATAGAGAAAGAGGCTGCGGCACCGAAGACAGGCAGGGGGAAGGAGCGGGACGCCGGGAGCAGGTAAGTATGTCATATTCACCTGTCCTCGTTCCACACGCCGGGCGTCGCGCCATCTTCCCGGCGTCTCTCTGCACTGACTGTTCAGGCAGAGGGCGCGATGACGCATATAGTGTGCGCGCCGCCCTCTGCCTGATCAGTCAGTGCGGAGAGACGCCGGGAAGATGGCGCCGAGGAGCTGCAAGCAAGAGAGGTGAGTATGTGTTTTTTGTTTTTTTATTGCAGCAGCAGCAGCACAAATTTATGTGGAGCATCTATGGGGCAATGGTGCAGAGCACTATATGGCACAGCTATGGGGCAACGGTGCAGAGCACTATATGGCACAGCTATGGGGCAACGGTGCAGAGCACTATATGGCACAGCTATGGGGCAACGGTGCAGAGCACTATATGGCACAGCTATCTATGGGGCAATGGTGCAGAGCACTATATGGCAGAGCTATGGGGCAACGGTGCAGAGCACTATATGGCACAGCTATGAGGCAACGGTGCAGAGCACTATATGGCACAGCTATGGGGCAACGGTGCAGAGCACTATATGGCACAGCTATCTATGGGGCAATGGTGCAGAGCACTATATGGCAGAGCTATGGGGCAACGGTGCAGAGCACTATATGGCACAGCTATGGGGCAACGGTGCAGAGCACTATATGGCACAGCTATGGGGCAACGGTGCAGAGCACTATATGGCACAGCTATGGGGCAACGGTGCAGAGCACTATATGGCAAAGCTATGGGGCAACGGTGCAGAGCACTATATGGCACAGCTATGGGGCAACGGTGCAGAGCACTATATGGCACAGCTATGGGGCAACGGTGCAGAGCACTATGTGGCACAGCTATCTATGGGGCAATGGTGCAGAGCACTATATGGCAGAGCTATGGGGCAACGGTGCAGAGCACTATATGGCACAGCTATGGGGCAACGGTGCAGAGCACTATATGGCACAGCTATCGGGCAATGGTGCAGAGCACTATATGGCACAGCTATGAGGCAACGGTGCAGAGCACTATATGGCAAAGCTATGGGGCAACGGTGCAGAGCACTATATGGCACAGCTATGGGGCAACGGTGCAGAGCACTATATGGCACAGCTATGGGGCAACGGTGCAGAGCACTATATGGCACAGCTATGAGGCAACGGTGCAGAGCACTATATGGCAAAGCTATGGGGCAATGGTGCAGAGCACTATATGGCACAGCTATGGGGCAACGGTGCAGAGCACTATATGGCACAGCTATGAGGCAACGGTGCAGAGCACTATATGGCAGAGCTATGGGGCAACGGTGCAGAGCACTATATGGCACAGCTATGGGGCAATGGTGCAGAGCATTATATATATATGGCACAGCTATCTATGGGGCAACGGTGCAGAGCATTGTATATATGGCACAGCTTTATGTGGAGTATCTATGGGGCCATAATGAACGGTGCAGAGCATTATATATGGCACAGCTTTATGTGGAGCATCTATGGGGCCATAATGAATGGTATGGAGTATCTATTTCTAATTTTGAAATTCACCGGTACCTGCTGCATTTTCCACCCTAGGCTTATACTCGAGTCAATAAGTTTTCCCAGTTTTTTGTGGCAAAATTAGGGGGGTCGGCTTATACTCGGGTCAGCTTATACTCGAGTATATACGGTAACAAAAACAGGGCTCTATATAATCCAATATGTAAGGGACGGTGCTGTACTTAACAAGAGAGGGTACTGTACAATAAGGGACGACAATATACATAATAAAGGAGACTATGCAATACATATACATGTATGTGTGTGTGGCTATATATATATATATATCTAATATATAAAGCTGAATGTGTGTATGTGTGTATGTGTGTATGTATGTCCGGGATTGGCATCTGAACCGTCGCAGCTACAGCCACAAAATTTTGCACAGTCACACGTCTGGACCCCGAGAGCGTCATAGGCTATATTGTGAGGTGAAATTTTAACCCCGCGCTTTCCAATTCACCAAACAATTTTGCCCCTATCTACATAATGGGGAAAAAGTGAAAGGAAAAGTGTTGGAGGCGTCGCAGCTACAGGCACAAAATTTTGCACAGTCACACGTCTGGACCCCGAGAGCGTCATAGGCTATGTTCTGAGGTGAAATTTTAACCCCGCGCTTTCCAATTCACCAAACAATTTTGCCCCTATCTACATAATGGGGAAAAAGTGAAAGGAAAAGTGTTGGAGGTGTCGCAGCTACAGGCACAAAATTTTGCACAGTCACACGTCTGGACCCTGAGAGCGTCAAAGCTATGTTGTGAGGTTAAATTTTAACCCCGCGCTTTCCAATTCACCAAACAATTTTGCCCCTATCTACATAATGGGGAAAAAATGAAAGGAAAAGTGTTGGAGGCAAACTAACAGCTGCCAGATGTGAACAAGGGGGACTTAAAGAATGAGAGCGATGGCGCCAAAGAGTATATACTGTACAGTTGCTAAGGTGGGGCCCCGACATGGGATAATCACCACACCACCACGGGGATATGAACACACACACAAAATGCGCCACACACTACCACGTGCTCGAACACATATACCACCCTCAGCGCACATTTCACCACACATACACCAACCTCGCCACATAACAGTTGAAACACAAAAGTCGCCGCTCAAAACTCGCCATGCGCAAAACTCTCCACATGCAAAACTCTCCACACGTGCAAAACTCACCTCATGGAAAACTCGCCACACGCAAAACTTGCACACGTGGAAAAATTGCCACATGCACAAAAGTTGCAACACATGCAAAAGTTGCCTCACACAAAACTTGCACATACTCAAAAGGCACCACACATAAAACTCGCCACGCTCAAAACTCGCCATGTGCAAAACTTGCTGCACACAACTTGCTACACTAACCTGTCACATGCAACTCGACACACAAAAAGTTGCTACACGCATGTTGCCACACAAAACTCATCTCACAAAAGTCGCTACATGCATGTCGCCACACGCAACTCAACACACACAACTTGACACACGAAACTCACCCTAAAACACACACAAGTCTGGTATTATCCTTCAAAAATAAAAATCTGATTAATAAGCTGACAAACTACAAGAGCAACAAATGTACCATATAGGAATCTGGCAGCTGTCAGTCACATGACCAGTGTATTATGTGTATGTGTGAGCTAATATATACTGCCAGGGGGTGGGCTTACTGTTGGCTGGGGATTTATCAGGCTGCCAATTTAGCTTACAAATACTGAGGTAAAAATACTGACCAAATAACGTGTGAACGAGGTCTAATACAGAGGAGATGACATACAGATATATACTATATACAGGAGGAGATGACACACAGGTATATACTATTTACAGGGGAGATGACACACAGGTATATACTATATGCAGGAGGAGATGACACACAGATATATACTATATACAGGAGAGATGACACACAGGTATATACTATATAGAGGAGGGATGACATACAGGTACATACTACATACAGCAGGAGATGACATACAGGTATATACTATATACAGAAGGAGATGACACACAGGTATATACTATATACAGGAACAGATTACCTACAGGTATATAGTATATACATGAGGAGATGACATACAGGTATATGCTATGTATAGGAGGAGATGACATACAGGTATATACTAAATACAGGAGTAGATGACACACAGATATATACTATATATAGGTGAGATGACACACAGGTATATACTATATACAGGAGGAGATTACATACAGGTATATACTATATATAGGAGGAGATGACATACAGGTATATACTATATACAGGGGAGATGACACACAGCAGGTATATACTATATACAGGGGAGATGACATACAGGTATATACTATATACAGGAGATGACATACAGGTGTATACTATATATAAGGGAGATGACAAACATGTATATACTGAGGTGAAAATGAGAGGTGTGAGGTGAAAATGAAAAGGTGTGAGTGCAAAATGAGAGGAGTGAGGGAAAATAGTGGAGTGATCGGAAAATGACAGATGTGAGGTCGAAATGACAAGTGTTAGGGGGGAATGAGAGGAGTGAGGGGGAAAATAAGAGGAGTGAGGGGGAAAATGAGAGGTGTGAGGGAGAAAATGAGAGATGTGAGGGGGAAAATGAAAGATGTGATGGGGAAAATGAGAGGCGTGATGGGAAAATAAGAGAAGTGAGGTGCTATAACTAACCACAGATATTTACTATGCCCAGGCAACGCCGGGCTCTTCAGCTAGCTTAGATTTACAATCTCCATGCTTTTCTCATGGTCAACTTTATGTGGCCTGTTCAAGAGTTGGAACAGCCAAAAATCTGTTTGTCTTTGCACCTGAAGGAAAAACTAAGAATGTCGTTTATCAAAAGGCTCTCGAATAAGTAGTAGAAGATTACTTCACATTACTTGGCCAATTTAGTTAAATCTGTATGGAATATCTCTGGTGTTGAAATATATGTTGTAAAATGCTTCTATTAGCTTAGTTTTTGCCTTTTAATAATTACATTTCTATCTATTTGTTTTGTGGGTTTTTTTGTGCAGAATAAATTTTTGTTAACACATTCTATTTTGCTAACAGCAGTTATTACCCCGGGCGAAGCCGGGTAGTACAGCTAGTATATATATATATATATATATATATATATATATACATATACCTATATATATGTAGCTTTGTCGCCGTAAAAGGAGGGGGCCCAGACACATTTCTTGCACAGGGGCCCCAAGCTGTCAGTGTCCGCCCCTGGATCAGGGGGCCATGCATACCAGGATAGGGATGAGGGGGTCACGGATACCAGGATGTTGCCGAAAGCGCCGTGCATACCAGGATGGGGATGAGGGGGCCATGCATAACAGGATAGGGTTCAGGGGGCCATGCATACTAGGAAGGGGATGAGGGGAACATGTATACCTGATTTACTGAGATATATATACCAGGATAGGGAATATTAGTACAGAATTTACCACATTTTTTGCTTACATTTTTTTCTAATTTCCTTCTCTAAAACCTAGGGTTTGTCTTATGGTCCGGTGTATCTTATAGTCTTAAAAATAATCTGTAGCATGTCAATTCTTTCTGAGTTTTTGCTGCAGATTTCACCCATGCTAAGGAGGGAGAAAAAATGTTTGCAAAAAAATGTAAGAAACGCATGTATTTTATGCTGAGTTTTTGCTGCCAACACATTAATGTTTACAGCAGATTTTTCTCATGAAAATACTTATTGTGCACATACCCATATGCTTGCATTGCCGATTTTGACACTTAGATGAATAATGGACATGTCTCCGCGATTTTGCGCAGACTACTTGTACTGCAAAAATAAAATCAGACGTGAAAAGCCCCATAGACTGTTACATGACTGAATGCTATCCATGAAAAACATGGCTAGAACTCTTATGTGAGAAACTGATGTATAAGTGAGCCCTTTCTCTGAAAGACTGCAGCTTTTAATAGTAAAAAATATTTGGCTGAAATGACCGTCAGTATCTGATTCATGCTGCATTTGGTTTGGGCAGCATGAATCACCTGTCAGGGTCACTTTAAGTTGCTTTTTTCTCTGTCTAGTTGCTAAATATTCTTCCCAACCTTTTCTTACTAATAATTTGTATTTCTTTTTTTTTATTGGAAAGGTGGCTGGCAATTAATGGGGCCACAATTTCAGGGCTGTCCCACACGTCCAGATAATTCCGGTACCGGAATAAATCGGTACCGGAGTTATCCGTGTCCGTGTGCCTGGGAACTCACGGAGGCCATACGTGCGGCACACGTGTGCCGCCCGTATGGCGAGTGGGTACCACACGGAGCGTGTGGTACCCACTCTGCATGGTGCTGAAGCTGCTGAAGCTGCGATTCATATCCTCTCTGCAGTAGCATTTGCTGCAGAGAAAATATGAAGAATAGTGTTAAAAATAAAGATTTAGGTGTCCGCCGCCCCCCCACCCCCTGTGCGCCCCCCCGCTGGTCAGAAAATACTTACCCGGGTCCCCCGTCGGCTGTCGCTCCTTCCTGGTCTGGCCGCGGCTTCTCCTGCATGCGGTGACGTGGGGCCGATCATTTACAGTCATGAATATGTGGCTCCACCTCCCATAGGGGCGGAGCCGACTATTCATGATTGTAAATGATCGGCCCCACGTGACCGCATACAGTAGGAGGCGCGGCCAGACCAGGAAGGAGCGAGGGAGCGGGTAAGAATTTTCTGACCAGCGGGGGGGCGCACAGGGGGTGGGGGGGCGGCGGACACATGGATCTTTATTTTTAACACTATTCTTCATATTTTCTCTATAGCAAACGCTGCTACAGGGAAGATATGAATCGCGGCTTCAGCACCATGTGGGGGGGACAGCGCTTACTGTAGCGCTGTCTCCTGCACGCAGACGGACCCCAGACGGAGAATGTCCGTGTGAGGTCCGTGTTTTACGCGGACCCATTGACTCTATTGGGTCCGTGTAAAACGTGCGCTCCCACGAACACTGACATGTCTCCGTGTTTGGCACACGGAGACACGGTCCGCAAAAAATCAATGACATCTGCACAGATGCATTGATTTTTATGGGTCTACGTGTGTCAGTGTCTCCGGTACGTGAGGAAACTGTCACCTCACGTACCGGAGCCACTGACGTGTGAAACCGGCCTCAGCTCCTGAGGTTGTCACACAGTTTTTCTAAAAAGCCAACGGCCTGTTCTGAAGTCACTATGCAAATTCCTGTGCTGCTGACTGACAATGGTAGAACACAAAAAACTCTCTTAGGGTATGCGCACACGTTGCAGATTTCCTGCGGATCCGCAGCATTTTTTGCCGTGCAGAAACGCTGCAGATCCGCAAGTGATTTACAGTACAGTGTAAATCAATAAGAAAAAAAAATGCGTGCGGAAACGCTGCGGATTAAAAGAAGTAGCATGTCACTTCTTTTTTGCGGATCTGCAGCGTTTTTGTACCCATTCCATTATAGAAATATGCAGGTGTAAAAAACGCAGTAAATCCGCACAAAATCCGCAGTAAATCCACACAAAATCCGCACAAAAAACGTGTCAAATCCGCACCTGCGTTTTCTGCCAAGAGAAGCAGAATCCGCACCAAAAATTCCTAAACCTAATCAGCAACGTGTGCACATAGCCTTAACCTGCAAATATGGGGTTAATGTGCAGGTTAATAGCCTTATTATTAGTGATGAGTGAATATACTCGTTACTCGAGATTTCCCGAGCACGCTCGGGGGTCCTCCAAGTATTTTTTAGTGCTCGGAGATTTAGTTTTCCTTGCCGCAGCTGAATGATTTACATCTGTTAGCCAGCATAAGTACATGTGGGGATTCCCTAGCAACCAGGCAACCCCCACATGTACTTATGCTGGCTAACAGATGTAAATCATTCAGCTGCGGCAAGAAAAACTAAATCTCCGAGCATTAAAAAATACTCGGGGGACCCCCGAGCGTGCTCGAGAAATTTCGAGTAACGAGTATATTCGCTCATCACTACTTATTATCCTACCCGGTTCCTGCACTTAGCTGAAAGCTGAGAGGAAAAAATTAACTTTATTCCACCGGCAGCGTTGCAGTTGCAGTCACAGGGGCTCCACCAGTGCGAGATCAGTCACCGCTCTGAGTATAGAGAGTGGCATCTGTAGCCACCCCCCAGTCCTGACTGACAGCCGGCCCTAGTGCAGAGCCAGAGGCGGGGGCACAGTTAGACCTGCCGCTCTGCATACTCCAGCGCCCGCCCGTGACTGAAACCAGAACGCTGCTGGGAGAAAAAAGTTAATTTTCTCCCCCCAGTGTTTGGCTAAGTGGATTAATAATCCTATTAACCTGCAGATTAACCCCATATCTATCTGCAGGTTAAAAAAAATTTTCGGGTGACAGGTTCCCTTTAATGTGAAAAAGTTTTGAACGGTGTTAGAAGCACATCTAAAAGGATATTTTATTGTGTATGAGGACATAATCTCCTTTTTTTTAGGTGTGGCAGGGACCTTATGGTAGGATTACATTAATGGGTTGTGGGCATGCTCAGCCTATGCTACCCTTATTGTCTATGGGACTGCTGGTAATAGCCAAGAGCAATGTTGGGCTTTTTCCAGTAGTCTCATAGACAATGAATATAACGGAGCCAAGCATGTTCAACTCTGCTCCATTCCAGATTGGGTACGGCAGAGTCCTATTTTCAAGTTCACTGGGGGTTCCGAAAGGAAGACCGCCAACTATCAGTAAGTTATTTCCCAACCATAGAAGGGATAATGTACATTTTTGAAAATAACCCTGTAATAATTTCATTGTTTTGTAAGTATTTAGTGCACTTTCTCGCAGACCTTTTGGAATGCTGCATGCACATGTATAATACCCATTTATCTCAATGAACTTCTAAACTACTATACTATTTTGCTGTTATGCAATGTTACAATATGCCATTATTGGTGAAACGTGGACAAGGCTATCTTCTGTGTTTACACTGTTACCTAATTAAAACGATATAAAGCGTGAGTGTGAGCTGTAATGTGCTGTGGAATATGTTGGTGCTAGAGAAATACCGATTATTAATATAAACACTGGTAATGCTCTCGCTGACCATGCGATAAAAGCATACTGCTGTATACATTGCAAAGAAAGAGAATAAGATAGTAATTACCTAAATATAGACTTACTGCTGTGTAAATACAGAAGATTATGGAGAAATCTATTTTATCTACTCCAGCAGTCCTCCTACCAAAACAAATTATAGAGCAGGACTATGTCAATCTCTTTAAGTAACTCAATTCAACTGGCTAGACATGATGAGCGGCTCAGAAATGATGGGCTGCTGTCAACAAATCAACTTGACAATCAGGTTTAATAGCTACAAGGCAATAATAAAGAATTTCAGTTGACCATTGATTTAACTTGTCTGGTCAGTTCCCCAGAATGTAGTTACTTTTATGAAAGGTCTGGCTAATATTATTGGAAATGTAATATAACAAGGCCCTAAAACCAATAACTCTAATACAAAGCCATAAAAAAGCATATCTGATACCTTTTTTGACAAAACCTTTTTCCAAGAGATAGAGAAAAGTTCATAAGTTGAAACTTAAAGGGATTTTCAACAAACATGACCACAAATGATTTTATACATATAAAATAACAAACATAGCAGATACACACTTTCTCCCAGCATTTTGTATTAACCCCTCTCCCGATTGTTAAGTAAAAATGATCTTTAATGAGCTTCGATTGACTTTCTATATCATCGATATAGCCACTTGATAAGGCAGTTTATCCACTTGTGTAAAAGAACCTTAAACCCAATATGTTTCATGTAAGATAACTGTAGGCCAAATGAAACAAGTTATCTCTCTGAACCCTTGCATGCTTGGCCTGTGTCCTGAATGGGAAGAGTTTGGAGTCCAGCAGCGTCTTATCTCCTGTGTGAAAAAAAGGATTGGGCTTTGAAATTCAACATCATCTGTTGGGAAAGAGTCACCATGCACTTTAGATGGCCATCTTGTCTTACGGAAATCAGCAGGTTAGGATACCTTCTCTCTATAATGTATGAGAATTTTAAAGGGTTTGTCCACTACTTGGGCAACCCCTTCTCGATCCCTATGTCCCCCCCCCAGTAAAATAATAACACTTATACTCACCTCCTCACTGCTAGAATGACCTCAGCACCGGCTGTTGTCCCGGGGATCGCGTAACATTATTATGTCACACAAACCCTGTGGCTCCAATCAGCCTTGGCTTCACTCTTCCCGCCTTTGGATAAATCATATAAATCTGTAGGAAGGGAGAGCTGCTGCTAGAAATCTAATATATAATTGCCTAGAATACTACTTCCTGCAATTTGTGCCAACTTCCGTGGCTTTGTCCGGAGCTAATGTCCGGAGATAATGTCCGGAGCTAATGTCCGGAGATAATGTCCGGAGCTAATGTCCGGAGCTAATGTCCGGAGATAAGTGACGTCACCAGTGTCCTACACCCAGGCAGAGCACAGGGGCCCCAGGCAGCATATGGGGCCCCAGGCAGAGCACAGTGGCCCCAGGCAGAGCACAGGGGCCCCAGGCAGCCTATGGGGCCCCAGGCAGAGCACAGGGGCCCCAGGCAGCATATGGGGCCCCAGGCAGAGCACAGTGGCCCCAGGCAGAGCACAGGGGCCCCAGGCAGCCTATGGGGCCCCAGGCAGAGCACAGTGGCCCCAGGCAGAGCACAGGGGCCCCAGGCAGCATATGGGGCCCCAGGCAGAGCACAGTGGCCCCAGGCAGAGCACAGGGGCCCCAGGCAGAACATGGGGCCCCAGGCAGAGCACAGGGGCCCCAGGCAGAGCACAGGGGCCCCAGGCAGAGCACAGGGGCCCCAGGCAGCATATGGGGCCCCAGGCAGAGCACAGGGGCCCCAGGCAGAGCACAGGGGCCCCAGGCAGCATATTGGGCCCCAGGCAGAGCACAGGGGCCCCAGGCAGCATATGGGGCCCCAGGCAGAGCACAGTGGCCCCAGGCAGAGCACAGGGGCCCCAGGCAGAACATGGGGCCCCAGGCAGAGCACAGGGGCCCCAGGCAGAGCACAGGGGCCCCAGGCAGCATATGGGGCCCCAGGCAGAGCACAGGGGCCCCAGGCAGCATATGGGGCCCCAGGCAGAGCACAGTGGCCCCAGGCAGCATATGGGGCCCCAGGCAGAGCACAGTGGCCCCAGGCAGAGCACAGGGGCCCCAGGCAGCATATGGGGCCCCAGGCAGAGCACAGTGGTCCCAGGCAGAGCACAGGGGCCCCAGGCAGCATATGGGGCCCCAGGCAGAGCACAGGGGCCCCAGGCAGCATATGGGGCCCCAGGCAGAGCACAGTGGCCCCAGGCAGAGCACAGGGGCCCCAGGCAGCATATGGGGCCCCAGGCAGAGCACAGTGGCCCCAGGCAGAACATGGGGCCCCAGGCAGAGCACAGTGGCCCCAGGCAGCATATTGGGCCCCAGGCAGAGCACAGGGGCCCCAGGCAGCATATGGGGCCCCAGGCAGAGCACAGTGGCCCCAGGCAGAGCACAGGGGCCCCAGGCAGAACATGGGGCCCCAGGCAGAGCACAGGGGCCCCAGGCAGAGCACAGGGGCCCCAGGCAGCATATGGGGCCCCAGGCAGAGCACAGGGGCCCCAGGCAGCATATGGGGCCCCAGGCAGAGCACAGTGGCCCCAGGCAGCATATGGGGCCCCAGGCAGAGCACAGTGGCCCCAGGCAGAGCACAGGGGCCCCAGGCAGCATATGGGGCCCCAGGCAGAGCACAGTGGTCCCAGGCAGAGCACAGGGGCCCCAGGCAGCATATGGGGCCCCAGGCAGAGCACAGTGGCCCTAGGCAGAGCACAGGGGCCCCAGGCAGAACATGGGGCCCCAGGCAGAGCACAGGGGCCCCAGGCAGAGCACAGGGGCCCCAGGCAGCATATGGGGCCCCAGGCAGAGCACAGGGGCCCCAGGCAGCATATGGGGCCCCAGGCAGAGCACAGTGGCCCCAGGCAGCATATGGGGCCCCAGGCAGAGCACAGTGGCCCCAGGCAGAGCACAGGGGCCCCAGGCAGCATATGGGGCCCCAGGCAGAGCACAGTGGTCCCAGGCAGAGCACAGGGGCCCCAGGCAGCTTATGGGGCCCCAGGCAGAGCACAGTGGCCCCAGGCAGAACATGGGGCCCCAGGCAGAGCACAGTGGCTCCAGGCAGAGCACAGGGGCCCCAGGCAGAGCACAGGGGCCCCAGGCAGCATATGGGGCCCCAGGCAGAGCACAGTGGTCCCAGGTAGAGCACAGGGGCCCCAGGCAGCCTATGGGGCCCCAGGCAGAGCACAGGGGCCCCAGGCAGCATATGGGGCCCCAGGCAGAGCACAGGGGCCCCAGGCAGCATATGGGGCCCCAGGCAGAGCACAGTGGCCCCAGGCAGAGCACAGGGGCCCCAGGCAGAACATGGGGCCCCAGGCAGAGCACAGGGGCCCCAGGCAGAGCACAGGGGCCCCAGGCAGCATATGGGGCCCCAGGCAGAGCACAGGGGCCCCAGGCAGCATATGGGGCCCCAGGCAGAGCACAGCGATATTTTGGACCACTGTGCGGTGTTTCAGACCCCCTGTGTGATGTCTGGGGCCCTGTTCTTAAGTATATTAAAGATTAAAATAACGTATATTAAAGTATATTATAGATCAAATTTGACACGTTTATGAGCACCATTGAGTGATATACTCAAGAATGACATAATTTTTCCACATTTTATGGTTTCAAACTGTAAACACTCAGAGTTTTTTTTACTTCAACCAGAAAACCTTAACGGTTCATAAAAAACTTGACTGTTCAGGATATGATAAAAGTCATAGTATTCTGAATCTTTAACTTATAAAGATACCTTTACATGGGGTGATTATTGGTTCCAGAGAGGCTTTCGGACGATAATCGTACACATGGCTGGTGACAGGACAATACAATATAAACGTTCAAAGGTAAACACTGATAACATTAAAATCTAATATATAATTGCCTAGAATACTACTTCCGGCAATTTGTGCCAACTTCCGTGGCTTTGTCCGGAGATAATGTCTGGAGATAAGTGACGTCACCAGCGTCCTACACCCGCTCAGGGTGGACAAAGATATATGCCTTCGTGGTGCGCGGCACTTTTCTGATTGGTTGCCGCCTGCCGCGAGCGACCAATCAGAAATGTGCCGTACTGTCAAGAATTGTCAAGAGCTGGTGAGTGCAGCCATTTTTTGTTCTTTCTTACTATTATTTATTAATTGTATTATTCTTACATTTGAATAAATAAAGTATATATGGATTCTAGACTCCCGATTCTTTAGAATCGGGCTGCCATCTAGTAGAACATAATGTGCAAGTAAGTCTGTACCCCAGACTGATGTATTTTCCATGAAGATATCTACTCCTTTTACATTAGAGTCCCCTATAGATTCCGATCAAGAGCCAACACTGAAGGATGTCTTTTTTGCTATTATATAATTGCATCTCTACGTTGGCAACCCTTAATTTGCATATGTGGGGACTTGAAGAGGATATGAACCACATTATGCAAGATGTGCAGAAAACCGGATGAATGAATTAGAGGAGAGAGTGAGCTCAATAGAAGACTGAATGCCTTCTATTCATGACGATCTCAAAAGGAGCATACAAAACAAGAATTTACTTTTCAATAAAAGGTTGACCTGGAAAACAGTTTCAGGAGAAATAATCTTACTGGTTGGCGTTACAGAGAGGGCAAAGGGCCGTAACCCGATGGAGTTTTAGAATCCTGGATACTCATTAGTATAGGCAAGGATTCCTTGTTTGCAATTGAATGAGTTATTACCTGTTCACTGCAGCCAAGTGGTCCACATTGTCCCATCTTATCCAAGCTACTTCACTTGCAGGACAGAGACTTTGTTTTACGTAAAGCCTGGAGTTTCTCTTTATCCTGACAGTTCTGTGCTTGTCTATGCTTAGGGTTGTGACTCGAGGAGGGTCACACATGTTTGAAACTCTGGTGAAACACTTTTCAGAATAAATGCTCTCTGAAAATCAGAAATGGATGGCACAGTTCTTCCTTGATGATCAGTGGATGTGATGGCCCTTTCTGTTACAGAGTTAATATAACTAAAGCCCACTATACACTTAAGGTACCGTCACACTAAACGATATCGCTAGCGATCCGTGACGTTGCAGCGTCCTTGCTAGCGATATCGTTTAGTTTGACACGCAGCAGCGATCAGGATCCTGCTGTGATGTCGCTGGTCGCTGAATAAAGTCCAGAACTTTATTTGGTCGTCCGATCGCCGTGTATCGTTGTGTTTGACACCAAAAGCAACGATACCAGCGATGTTTTACACTGGTAACCAGGGTAAACATCGGGTTACTAAGCGCAGGGCCGCGCTTAGTAACCCGATGTTTACCCTGGTTACCAGCGTAAAAGTAAAAAAAACAAACAGTACATACTCACCTGCGCGTCTCCCAGCGTCTGCTTCCTGCTCTGACTGAGATCCGGCCCTAAAGTGAAAGTGAAAGCGGTGCGGTGACGTCACCGCTGTGCTGTTAGGGCCGGAGCTCAGTCAGTGTCAGGAAGCAGACGCTGGGAGACGGGCAGGTGAGCATGTACTGTTTGTTTTTTTTACTTTTACGCTGGTAACCAGGGTAAACATCGGGTTACTAAGCGCGGCCCTGCGCTTAGCAACCCGATGTTTACCCTGGTTACCCGGGGACCTCGGCATCGTTGGTCGCTGGAGAGCGGTCTGTGTGACAGCTCCCCAGCGATCAAACAGCGACGCTGCAGCGATCGGCATCGTTGTCGCTATCGCTGCAGCGTCGCTTAATGTGACGGTACCTTTAGATAAGTGTCAGCCGAACAATCATTCATTCAATGTAAAACTATCAAATGTTTTGCCGTCATCTATCTTCCCTGACACTCCCATACACAGGTACACTTAGCTGGACGAGTGTCCCTGCATTCTCTATGAGAGCATACCTCCCAACTTTTGAAGATGGGAAAGAGGGACAAAGTTTGCGGCGCGCAAATTTTAGGCCACGCCTCTGACCACACCCATTCATAATTAGTCACACCCATATCCACGTCCCAAGCACACCCATTTAGCACTGCTGATCACACTGTTTCATATACAATAGTTATAAACAAAAAAATATGGCCACACAGTGCTCCATACTGTATAATGGCCACACATGAGGCTCCATACTGTATAATGAACACACATGACGCTCCATACTGTATAATGACCGCATGCATACTGTATAATGGCCGCACATGATGCTCCATACTGTATAATGACCGCACATGATGCTCCATACTGTATAATGACCGCACATGATGCTCCATACTGTATAATGGCCGCACATGATGCTCCATACTGTATAATGAACGCACATGATGCTGCATACTGTATAATGACTGCACATGATGCTCCATACTGTATAATGACCGCATGCATACTGTATAATGGCCGCACATGATGCTCCATACTGTATAATGACCGCACATGATGCTGCATACTGTATAATGACCGCACATGATGCTCCATATTGTATAATGACCGCACATGATGCTCCATACTGTATACTGGCTGCACATGATGCTCCATACTGTATAATGACCGCACATGATGCTCCATATTGTATAATGACCGCACATGATGCTCCATACTGTATACTGGCTGCACATGATGCTCCATACTGTATAATGAACACACATGATGCTCCATACTGTATAATGGCCACACATGATGCTCCATATTGTATAATGACCGCACATGATGCTCCATACTGTATAATGACCGCACATGATGCTCCATACTGTATAATGACCGCACATGATGCTCCATACTGTATAATGACCGCACATGATGCTCCATATTGTATAATGACCGCACATGATGCTCCATACTGTATAATGACTGCACATGATGCTCCATATTGTATAATGACCACACATGATGCTCCATACTGTATACTGGCTGCACATGATGCTCCATATTGTATAATGACCGCACATGATGCTCCATACTGTATAATGACTGCACATGATGCTCCATACTGTATAATGACCCCACATGATGCTCCATACTGTATTATGGCCACAGTTCTCCATACTGTATAATGACATACAGGCACGCAGCTCACACACATGCAGCATCACACACACAGTATCACACATACACACGCAGCATCACAAACGCAGCTCACAAACACATGCAGCTTTGACACAAATGCATCACACATGCAGCCATCACACACACACAGCCATCACACACACACGCAGTCATCACACACACACACGCAGCCATCACACACACACACAGCCATCACACACACACGCAGTCATCACACACACGCAGTCATCACACACACACGCAGCCATCACACACACACACGCAGCCATCACACACACATGCAGCCATCACACACACACACACACACGCAGCCATCACACACACACGCAGCCATCACACACACACACACACGCAGCCATCACACACACACACACGCAGCCATCACACACATGCAGCCATCACACACATGCAGCCATCACACACACACGCAGCCATCACACACACACATGCAGCCATCACACACACACACGCAGCCATCACACACACACACACGCAGCCATCACACACATGCAGCCATCACACACACCCAGCCATCACACACACCCAGCCATCACACACACACACACCCAGCCATCACACACACACACACACCCAGCCATCACACACACACACTCAGCCATCACACACACACACCCAGCCATCACACACACACACCCAGCCATCACACACACACACCCAGCCATCACACACACACCCAGCCATCACACACACCCAGCCATCACACACACACACCCAGCCATCACACACACCCAGCCATCACACACACCAGATACCTCATACACACATGACACACACACAAATGCAGCATCACACATCTCACACACACACACACATCACACACACACACAATCTCCTCTGTGGTGCAGGGGCGGCTGATCTGTCCATGTGCACTGCAGCTCTTCAGTTTCTCCGGCTGCTCACAGCTCTGCACTGTCCCGGCACCTCCCCCGTCTCTCCTTCTCTGCCGGGATAGCAGCTAAGAGCAGGAGACGCCAGAGCTCTGTGCACACACCTCAGGTAGTGAGTCGCTGACCTCTCATCTTGATCGCTGCTGGCTCTCTTCCTCAGCGTGGCAGCGCCGCACACACAGGGGGCGGGGGCGGGGCGGGGGAGGGATCGGTCGGGAGGAGACCCAGCATGTATAAGAAAAAAAAAACAGCCACAAACCTAATCGGGCTCTCTCTACGTCCCGGAAGTGGGCGGGGCTTCACCGGCGGCCGCAAATTCGGGATTTTAAATGCCCGAAGCGGGACAGCGGGACCCCGGTGCCAAAGCGGGACTGTCACGCTGAAATCGGGACGGTTGGGAGGTATGATGAGAGAGTTACTGCCAGACATACAGTATCTGGCCATGATTTATCTCAGGAAGAACAAACAATTGGCAATTTTGAAATCTCCCATCCTGGATTCTTGTGTTCTTCAACATTATTTATCAGGGGACATTCAGTAGGACCTCCTATACATTAAAGAAGTTGTCCACTACTATAAAGTTTTTTTTTTTTTTCATAAATCTTGCTATTATGTGCCACTGAAAACATCTACTGTGTTTATTTTAACAATATTACCTGTTATCATGCTGTAGCAGCACATCTTCAGTGCTGGATTCAGCTCTCATGGGGTTAATCGACTACTTCCTTATTGTGCCCTAATACTACAAGTTCCATGATGCTTTGCACTGCCACTAAGCCCGAATCTAGCACACCCACTCCAAAAACAAACCCAAACCCCTCCCTCCTCTCCCTCCTCTCTCTTCAGGCTGATGAGGAGAGGTCACATCTTGGTCACAAGCTGAAAGCAGCACCAAGAACTGCACAACCATGGTGATCAAGCTTTGAGCTTTTTTTCTTTCTCATCTATTTCATAGTATAGTTTAGTATACATATATTATATACTGTAAAGAGATCTAACTTCGTATATGTCTTACATATGTAAATTACACAATACATGTGTGGGTATATATGTCCATCTACATACACTTGTGTGCATGTATATATATTATGTGTGTTCTTATTTTACACTATTTGTGCTCATATACAGGAGAGACCCCAGTTTCAGAAACAATATATGGGCCATTTGCAGTATAACAGCTCATGCTAACTCACAATTCCACCTGCTCTGGAGGTAGATATGGCCCCCAATGCCTCTTCGCTGCAAAGATTGCACCAATATGCAGTCAAACCTCTTATATACACACAAATATATACTTCTATGTGTATGTACGGAAAAAATTATTTATTCAGATACATACACTTTATTATTTTGATGCAGAGTGATATATACATATATATGGAACTTGGAAGGGTTTGTCCACTATTCTAACAACCCACTCTCAGTCTGTATGTTTCGCATTGATGGTACCCTGTGGTCAATCAGTGGCCGCATCACTCTCCCCGCCTTCTAAGCAAACTCTTAGGGTATGTTCACACGTTCCTGATTTCAATCCTTTTTTTTGAGGACTAAAACCGCAGCTCTTGGCAGAAAACGCAGGTGCGTTTTTGGTGCGTTTTTGGTGCGTTTTTGATGCGTTTTTTGATGCGGTTTTTTATGCAGTTTTCTCTGCAGATTGTCTGTGTTTGACACAAATAAAGCTTTAACTGCAGTGGGGGGGAAAAAAAAAAGAAATGATGTCATTTCCTTGTCCAACCCTTTTCTTCTTCCATCCTCCATTTTGGGACTAAACACCAAAATGAGTTGGACGTGTTTTGAATGACAGCGCTCCGCAGAGTGCTGAGCGTAGGCCAGATCACAGCCCGCGGATCCAGCTCTATCCAGCTATTTAAGTCTACGTTCACATTTGCGGTCTGCGCCGCAGCGTCGGGCGCCGCAGGGTCGCCGCATGCGTCATGCGCCCCTATATTTAACATGGGGGCGCATGGACATGCGTCGCACTTGCGTTTTGCGCCGCATGCGTCACTGCAGCGCACGCATCCGGGCGCAGAGGACGCAGCAAGTTGCATTTTTGCTGCGTCCAAAATCAATCAAAAAAAGGACGCATGCGGCGCAAAACGCAGCGTTGTGCATGCGTTTTGCTGCGTTTTTGTTTGCGTTGTGTTGCGGCGCCGACGCTGCGGCGCACAACGCAAATGTGAACATAGCCTAAGTGCCACGTATTTAAGTGCCACGTATTTAAGTGCCACGTATTTCAGTGCCACGTATTTCAGTGCCACGTATTTAAGTGCCACGTATTTAAGTGCCACGTATCACGTATTTAAGTGCCACGTATTTCAGTGCCACGTATCACGTATTTAAGTGCCACGTATTTCAGTGCCACATATTTCAGTGCCACGTATTTCAGTGCCACGTATTTCAGTGCCACGTATTTCAGTGCCACGTATTTCAGTGCCACGTATTTCAGTGCCACGTATCACGTATTTAAGTGCCACGTATTTAAGTGCCACGTATCACGTATTTAAGTGCCACGTATCACGTATTTCAGTGCCACGTATCACGTATTTAAGTGCCACGTATTTAAGTGCCACGTATCACGTATTTAAGTGACACATATCACGCATTTCAGTGCCACGTATCACGTGCCACGTATCACGTGCCACGTATCACGTGCCACGTATCACACATATATATAACGTATAACACACTGACAAGAGCCATAGTTCCTGTTGGTGTGTCACTGCGCATGCGCGAGCGAGTTTACCGGCGGTCATTGACCCCGGCACTCTCGCTTAACGGCAGTGCTGCGTGGGAAAGTTCAACGCAGCTGTACTGCTGTTAACCGAGACGCCGGAGCCATTGAACTCCGGAACAGTACGCGATACACTGCTAGGAGCTTCGCTCCTGGCAGTGTATCGCCGGAGAGCAGCCGATCGGTGTGGGACACTCGTTTTATGGATTCTGCGGACAGGGAGTATGGATTTGATTTTTTATTTTGGGATTTTATCTAGGGGATCGAGGGCTTCGCCTACAAGTGTGCTGTTGGTGAGTATATACTCTGTGTTATGTGTTGTATGTACTGTGTGTCATGTATGTGTATTGTGTGTAGGTGTTTTGTGTAACTTTACAATTGTGCTAAGTCGCCGGACACAGGGACAACTCTCCCATCCTAATACCGGATGGGAGTAGTAGTCCCATACGGCGACTTAGCACAATGTTGGCACTAGCGTCGCATGGGGACACACACACACACACACACACACACACATATACCAAATCAATCAAACGGCCGACACGATCCCCATGCGACGGTACGCCTCCATGTCTCTCCGCCCAAGCACTTCCGCCGACACACTTCCGGCCGCTTCCCCGCACTTCCTGCTGCAGCGGTTCTGCACCACAAACCGCAATAAAACCCGCAGATATATTTTTGATCTGCGGGTTTTACTGCGGGTTTGACCTCACAATGGAGGTCTATGGGTGCAGAACCGCTGCAGTTCTGCACAAAGAAGTGACATGCTCCTTCTTTTTTCCCGCAGCTATTCAGCGCGGCTTTTTTTTGGAAATTCAGGATCGTGTGCACAGTGGTTCCCGTTTTCCATAGGGTACATTGTACTGTACCCTGCATGGAAAAAAGCTGCGGAACCGCAGCGGCAAAACCGCTGCGGTTCCGCGGTAAAAAACGCACTGTGTGAACATGGCCTAATATCTGTTGGAAGTGAGTGTTGCTGCATTTTTTTTAATATTTACCAAATGTAAGCCACTTCTTCCTAAAGGTACCGTCACACAACGATATCGTTAACGATATCGTTGCTTTTTGTGACGTAGCAACGATATCGTTAAGGAAATCGTTCTGTGTGACAGCGACCAACGATCAGGCCCCTGCTGGGAGATCGTTGGTCGCTGAGGAAAGTCCAGCACTTTATTTTGTCGCTGGACTCCCTGCAGACATCGCTGAATCGGCATGTGTGACGCCGATCCAGCGATGTCTTCACTGGTAACCATGGTAAATATCGGGTTACTAAGCGCAGGGCCGCACTTAGTAACCAGATGTTTACCCTGGTTACCAGCATATACCAGCATAAACGTAAAAAAAAAAAACACTACATACTTACATTCCGTGTCTGTCCTCTGGTGCTGTGCTTCTCTGCACTAGCTGTGAGCGCAGGCCAGCCGTAAAGCACAGCGGTGACGTCACCGCTTTGCTTTCCGGCTGACCGGCGCTGACAGTGCAGAGGAAAGCACAGCGCCGGAGGACAGACACGGAATGTAAGTATGTAGTGTTTTTTTTTTACATTTACAACGGTAACCAGGGTAAACATCGGGTTACTAAGCGCGGCCCTGCGCTTAGTAACCCGATGTTTACCCTGGTTACCAGGGGACTTTGGGATCGTTGGTCGCTGGAGAGCTGTCTGTGTGACAGGAGACAATGGCTCCAGCAGTGCATCACTGAGGTTACTCTAGTTCACTGGTCTCACTTTATGGCAATTGCTGCGTGGGAAAATATCTCACCCAGCAATGCCAATAGTGAGACTAGGGACTATTTTCTCACAGGGGCGTAGGAATACCTTGTGAGGAATACATGATGGAAGGATACCTTCCATCATTGTGTTCCTGGAGCCCCTGGAGAGTGGTCGCATCAACTGATGCTCCTGCTCTCCACGGGAGATCGTCGTGGGACACTCGTTTTAATTGGATTTCTGCGGACAGGGAGTATATTTTCTTTGTTTATTATTTTAATATTTTTTACAGGTGACAATGGCTTCGGGGAACAAAGTGACAAGTGATGGTGAGTATGTACTCTATGTTATATGTACTGTATGTCTGTAGTATGTATGTATGTACTGTATGTCACATGTCATTGCATGGTGCATGTCGTCGCATGGTGCATGTCGCCGCATGGTGCATGTTGTTGCATGTCGTCGCATGGTGCATGTCGTCGCATGGTGTATGTCGCCGCATGGTGCATGTTGTTGCATGTCGTCGCATGGTGCATGTCGGCGCATGTTGCCTCATGGTGCATGTTGTCGCATGGTGCATGTAGTCGCATGGTGCATGTCATCGCATGGTGCATGTCGCATGTCGCCGCATGGTGCATGTTGTTGCATGTCGTTGCAGGTGCATGTCGGCGCATGGTGCATGTTGCCTCATGGTGCATGTTGTTGCATGTAGTCGTATGGTGCATGTCGTCGCATGGTGCATGTCGCAGCATGGTGCATGTTGTTGCATGTCGTCGCATGGTGCATGTCGGCGCATGGTGCATGTTGCCTCATGGTGCATGTTGTCGCATGTCGTCGCATGGTGCATGTCGTCGCATGGTGCATGTTGTCGCATGTCGTCGTATGGTGCATGTCGTCGCATGGTGCATGTCGCGTGTCGCCGCATGGTGCATGTTGTTGCATGTTGTCGCATGGTGCATGTCGTCGCATGGTGCATGTCGCCGCATGGTGCATGTTGTTGCATGTCGTCGCATGGTGCATGTAGGCGCATGGTGCATGTTGCCTCATGGTGCATGTTGTCGCATGTCGTCGCATGGTGCATGTAGTCGCATGGTGCATGTCGTCGCATGGTGCATGTCGCCGCATGGTGCATGTTGTTGCATGTCATCGCATGGTGCATGTCGGCGCATGGTGCATGTTGCCTCATGGTGCATGTTGTTGCATGTCGTCGTATGGTGCATGTCGTCGCATGGTGCATGTCGCAGCATGGTGCATGTTGTTGCATGTCGTCGCATGGTGCATGTCGGCGCATGGTGCATGTTGCCTCATGGTGCATGTTGTCGCATGTCGTCGCATGGTGCATGTCGTCGCATGGTGCCGCATGGTGCATGTTGTCGCATGTCGTCGTATGGTGCATGTCGTCGCATGGTGCATGTCGCCGCATGGTGCATGTTGTTGCATGTCGTCGCATGGTGCATGTCGTCGCATGGTGCATGTCGTCGCATGGTGTGTTGTATGTATGTATGTATGTATGTACTGTGTTTTTTTTTTTTTTTACATTCAACACATTAGCCGGATGATGGGACTACTACTGTCCCATCATTGACTAATGTGTCACTCACTGTCAGTGTAGCAGGCAGAGCCCGATGGGACTTGTAGTCCCATCGGACGATGCCTGCACACACACGCACAGCGTCGGCATGCACACACACACGCACGGCGCCGGCACACACACACGCACAGCGCCGACACACGCACAGCGCCGGCACACACACGCACAGCGCCGGCACACACACGCACAGCGCCGGCACACACACGCACAGCGTCGGCACACACACGCACAGCGCCGGCACACACACGCACAGCGCCGGCACACACACGCACAAAGCACACACACAGCGCCGGCACACGCACAGCGTCGGCACACACACGCACAGCGCCGGCACACACACGCACAGTGCCGGCACACACACGCACAGCGCCGGCACACACACAGCGCCGGCACACACGCACAGCGTCGGCACACACAGCGCCGGCACACACGCACAGCGTCGGCACACACACGCACAGCGTCGGCACACACACGCACAGCGTCGGCACACACACGCACAGCGCCGGCACACACGCACAGCGTCGGCACACACACGCACAGCGCCGGCACACACGCACAGCGCCGGCACACACGCACAGCGTCGGCACACACACGCACAGCGCCGGCACACACACGCACAGCGCCGGCGGGCAGAAGCACCGGCGCCGGCGGGCACAAGCGCCGGCGGGCACATGCACCGGCGGGCAGAAACACCGGCGCCGGCGGGCACAAGCACAGGCAGACCCCCGGCGACCGAAGCACAGCCCAGCCACACATCATGATCCCAGCACTGAGCAGTGAGCACACACAGCCCCGCCCGCCCCCAGCACAGCCCTGCAGGCAGCCCCCAGCACCGCCCACAGCCCAGTCACTCTTGCTGAGTGACTGCTGACTGTGGGGGCTGGTCACGCCTGCTGCTGACGTCACGTCAATTTTCAGAGCCTGGAAATTGACGTGACGTCGGCGGAAATGAGCGGCGGCTGCAGTCTGGGGGTCATGTGACCCGGACTCAGCAGGAGGAATAGCGCCGCTCACAGGCGAAAACGTCAACAGAAGGTAATGGCACAATTCATTAGGGGCCCGGGGGGGTACATTGGGGGGTTAATTGAAAGTAGTGGACAACCCCTTTAAATTGTCGGCCAAACCCGCCAATATTGGTGATTTGGGCCACGCTGTCTAATGTGTACAGGGGCATTATTGGTCTGTACCCAGCTAATAACCAAAATATCTATTTGCATTCTTAAGTGTGTAGCGCTTGGAGCAAGTTTGAGAATACTGACAGGAATGTTTGTAAGGCCTGTTTCATACCATGTGTTTGTAATCTTTAATAGCTGCAGGTTTTTATATTGTAAACAAAAAAAATTATCTGTTATAAAACTAATGCAAATGGATTTAAGTATATCCTTCAGGAGATCATGTGACTTGTTTTCTTGGGGAAAAAAAATCATGAAAAAACCTATGCAAACCTACGACATGTTTGTATACATCTTCCATAAACTGAAAAGTTTGAAACCATGCATCTGTTTTTCAAAGAATGAAAAAGCATAGACTGAACTTTTTGCTTCATGTCAAAAAATTGATCAAAATTGATATGTGCAGAAATGTATGTCAGACATTTATATGTCTTTCCTCCTGAATTCTATAGAAATGCAAATACCACATATTCCTTTAAATACATTTTTACACTCCAAGTTGATATATATCAAGAACACCCCAAAACAGCCCTAATGTGTTATCTGCACACAGGCTTTTGATTTCAAAAGGGATATGTTCCTGTTTGTGGATTTTGAGTTTGTTTTTATTTTTCATGGAGACAGTTGGCATTATTGCAGGATGACAGGTACTTAATGGGTAGTTGGGCGCATTTCTCAATATGTAAGATATAAACTGATTTACAGTAGTTCTAATGTAAATCAATAGGACACATTATATTAAAGTAATAGCCTAGAATGTTAAGGTGGAGGCAATCAAGAAATGGGCTGTCTGTTCCTGGTCTCTTCGAGACTCATATGGTCCAAGAAAAGCTCCAGTTTATGAAGAAGTCATGAATGGGACAACAATATAATTCAGTTTATTCCACACATAAAAGAGGTGGTAAGCATGGGGCGACATGTCATTGGTGCAACCTATGCGGCCTCACAGGGATATGTATTACTTATCATACTTGCATTGACATAGCTGCTTGAGCCTTTCTGATTTTGCTGGATGGACTTGGTGCACTGTCACTTCATTTAATATGTAGGTACTTTTATTGGGCTCCCCCTAAGTACACTTTACCTGTGGTGTCGCACCTGATTTCTCTTGTTGCACCCGATTCTTTGTCTTAAATAGCTCTGACATTGGTATGGTCTTTTAATTGTTATGTTTATGCGCCTTTTATGTATTAAGTCAAATAAAACACTTTTCTTATATTCTCTTGGTGGATTGTTTTACTTCATTCTTGCATGTATACATAGTATTGAAGGCAGGAGATTTTATCACAAATCTGCAGCTCACTGTGTCCTAGGGACGCAGTGAGTGACAATTCATCTGCCCAAGAAATGACAGGGGCTGTCAGTATTGTGTATGGGATATCCCAGTTGCCCAATCAGGGACTGGGGCATGCTGACTTTCTCCATGCTAAAGTAGGAGTGCCCAGCAGCCCAATCACAGGCCGGGTCTGATGAACGTCTTCCAGGTGTCACCTTTCTGGGTAATTGCCTGGCTATTTAGCTGGCTGACAATGGTCAGACCATTGCCAGTTATAGTTTTGCTCGGTCGTGTACTCACCTTGTGCTTTTGTGTTATGCTGTTCTGGTCTATTGCTGCCTTACCTCAAACCTTGCCTTTGACTATTTGTTTGTCTAACCCCATTGCCTCGACTTCTACTGTTTTGGATTTCTGACCTCAGACTGTCACATGTGTTCTCTTTTGTCTTGCCCCTCTGCCTTAGACTCTTGGTATTTGACTATATTTCTAAGCCTACTTTTGACATTTTTGGATACCAGGAGTAGGGCAACTTTACCCCTCAATGCTGCCAAGGCTTTGACAATATCTAGTGGATCTTTTCTGCTCTGAGCTTAATGAGATGGGGTTTGGCACCAAATATATTGACCTAGTGAAACTACTTTACTGGTCTCCAGGGCCAGCGTTATGGGCAGGTAGACTAGGCAGCCGCCTAGGGCCCCTGCTCCTCCAGGGGCCACCAGCCAGTGGGCACTATGGGGCCCCTGAGTAAGAGGGGCCCAGTGCCTCCCCTTCCCTGCATCATGCATTCAACGCATCAGCATCTGATGCCGATAAAGTTGAAAGCAGTGATGGAGGAGAGTCATGTGACGCTCCCATCACTCCTCCTCTGCCTGTGACTTAGCGTGTTTCAGCAGTGGAGCTGATGAGATGCTGAGATGCTCTGCAGAAGTCAGAGCAGTTGGGGAACGATGAGCAAAGGTAAACATTGTGTGTGTGTCTGTCTGCATTATAGTGTGTGTCTGCTGCATGATAGTGTGTGTGGGGGTACTGTGCTATGCTGTGTGTGGGGGACTGCACTACACTGTGTGTGGGGGCTGCATTATACTGTGTGTGGGGGCCTGCACTATACTGTGTATGTGGGGGTGATTGCACTATACTGTGAGTATGTGGGAGGCTGCATTATACTGTGTGTGGGGGCTACATTACACTGTGTGTGGTGGTGCTTAATACTCTGGGGGCTACAGTATACTCTGAGGGGGCTGCTTTATACTCTGGGGGCTGCATTACAGTGTGTGTGGGGCTGCATTATACTGTGTGTGAGGGCTGCATTATACTGAGTGTGGGGGGGCTGCACTATACTGTGTGTGTTTGTTGGGGGCTGAATTATACTGTGTGGGGGTGGGGCCTGCATTATACTGTGTGTGGAGCTGCATTATACTCTGGGGAGCTGAATTATACTGTGTGTGCGGGGGGGCTGCATTATACTGTGTGTGCGGGGGGCTGCATTACACTGTGTGTGAAGGGGGCTACACTATACTGTGTGTGTGTTTGTGGGGGGTGGGGCCTGCATTATATTGTGGGTGGGGATGCATTATACTATGAAAGGGCTGAATTATACTGTGTGGGGGGCTGCAGTATACTCTGAGGGGGCTGCAGTATACTCTATGAAGGGGGCTGCAGTATACTCTGAGGGGGGCTGCAGTATGCTCTATGAGGGGGGCTGCAGTATGCTCTCGGAGAGGGGCAGCATTATACTCTACTAAGGACCATGGGGAGTGCATTTTACTATATGTACTATATGGTACCTGCATTATACTGTATCGAGATATGCACTATATGGGACCTGCATTATACTGTATCGAGGACTAGCTGTTCCATTCTTCCTCAGCTGGAGTAAGAGTATATGCACACAGTCGGTAAACGATGCAGGGTTGGACGTTGCGTACTTGTGCAGAGTCCAGATGTAACAGCATAGAGCATGGGATTTCAAGGTATACCATGCCCACTATGCGTACACAGACGCCCACAGCTCATCCGTGGAGACAGATTTTCGACACGTCTTTCCAGACCGCAGTATGTCAATTGATCTTTATTTGTCTCCGCAAGAAAAATTTCATCAGTATAATGTATTGGATGTGGTGAATCCGCACGGTTCAATAAACACATGAGGATTCACCTGCATCCAATAGCCGGCAGCGCATTGGATGCAGCGGACATGTGCTGCGTCCAAACCGCTGCCAATTACTGAACGTGTGCACATACCCTAAAGAGGCCGGGAAACAAGCGTCGAACGACTTCAATATTGTCGATCGCGCTCGTTTAGCGGCCTCAACTTAGCGCTTGTAAATACAACAGAAATGTTTCGGTGTGATGCTGTGATATGTTAGCAATTGGGGCCCCACTTTAAACTTTTGCCCAGGGCCCCACTTTGTCTAAAACCGGCCCTGCTGGTCTCTGACAGCTAAGCTTCCAGTGAACGGATGTCTCCATCCTGGCAGTATACCCCTTTTTCAAACAGACACAGAAAAACTGAAAAAAAAACTAAATGGAGGCCAATGTCCACAGTGATTGCCTTGGTGTCATTGAAATGAATCAGTCAAATAAATAAGGCAGCACACTGTAGCGCTAAAACATGCAAACATGAAACATGAAAGTTGAACTGCATTACTGCACTAGAAATATGAAAAAATTAGAGCATTTAGCACATAAATTGGCCAATTTATGTGTACCTGGTAGCCACATTAGGGCATCTCTCATATACCAGGTCCTACGCTTTCCTTTCCTCGCTGAGAATAAACATCTTCATCTGAATGGGTACCTGTGAAACCTCTTCTTAGACTAAATTTATCTCTCTCTGTGGAGGGGTAATGGACCTGCTGCGATTAAAACACCTGTGGCTAAGAGGCGGAGTGCTCGGTCAGAAGGCTAGTGAATACAATTTAAAAAAACTGACCGTCACATCCAAACATAGATCAAGTGTGAACAGGTGCTGAACCTAGAGTCACCAACTCGTACACAGTCAAATAAATAAGGCAGCACACTGTAGCGCGAAAACATGCAAACATGAAACATGAAAGTTGAACTGCATTACTGCACTAGAAATATGAAAAAATTAGAGTGTTTAGCACATAAATTGGCCAATTTATGTGTACCTGGTAGCCACATTAGGGCATTTCTCGTATACCAGGTCCTACGCTTTCCTTTCCTCGCTGAGAATAAACGTCTTCATCTGAATGGGTACCTGTGAAACCTCTTCTTAGACTAAATTTCTTTCTCTCTGTGGAGGGGTAATGGACCTGCTGCGATTAAAACACCTGTGGCTAAGAGGCGGAGTGCTCGGTCAGAAGGCTAGTGAATACAAATTTCAAAAAACTGACTGTCACATCCAAACATAGATCAAGTGTGAACAGGTGCTGAACCTAGAGTCACCAACTCGTACACAGTCAAATTAATAAGGCAGCACACTGCGGCGCCAAAACATGCAAACATGAAAGTTGAACTGCATTACTGCACTAGAAATATGAAAAAATGAGAGCATTTAGCGCATAAATTGGCCAATTTATGTGTACCTGGTAGCCACGTTAGGGGAGGGAGCTGCATTATACTGTGTGGGGGGGAGGGCATTATACTGTGTGTGAAGGGGGCTGCATTATACTGTGTGTGGGGGCTGCACTATACTGTGTGTGTTTGTTGGGGGCTGAATTATACTGTGTGGGGGTGGGGCCTGCATTATACTGTGTGTGGAGCTGCATTATACTCTGGGGAGCTGAATTATACTGTGTGTGCGGGGGGGCTGCATTATACTGTGTGTGCGGGGGGCTGCATTACACTGTGTGTGAAGGGGGCTACACTATACTGTGTGTGTGTTTGTGGGGGGTGGGGCCTGCATTATATTGTGGGTGGGGATGCATTATACTATGAAAGGGCTGAATTATACTGTGTGGGGGGCTGCAGTATACTCTGAGGGGGCTGCAGTATACTCTATGAAGGGGGCTGCAGTATACTCTGAGGGGGGCTGCAGTATGCTCTATGAGGGGGGCTGCAGTATGCTCTCGGAGAGGTGCAGCATTATACTCTACTAAGGACCATGGGGAGTGCATTTTACTATATGTACTATATGGTACCTGCATTATACTGTATCGAGATATGCACTATATGGGACCTGCATTATACTGTATCGAGGACTATCTGTTCCATTCTTCCTCAGCTGGAGTAAGAGTTTATGCACACAGTCGGTAAACGATGCAGGGTTGGACGTGCAGAGTCCAGATGTTACAGCATAGAGGATGGGATTTCAAGGTATACCATGCCCACTATGCGTACACAGACGCCCACAGCTCACCCGTGGAGACAGATTTTCGACACGTCTTTCCAGACCGCAGTATGTCAATTGATCTTTATTTGTCTCCGCAAGATACATTTCATCAGTATAATGTATTGGATGTGGTGAATCCGCACGGTTCAATGAACACATGAGGATTCACCTGCATCCAATAGCCGGCAGCGCTTTGGATGCAGCGGACATGTGCTGCGTCCAAACCGCTGCCAATTACTGAACGTGTGCACATACCCTAAAGAGGCCGGGAAACAAGCGTTGAACGACTTCAATATTGTCGATCGCGCTCGTTTAGCGGCCTCAACTTAGCGCTTGTAAATACAACAGAAATGTTTCGGTGTGATGCTGTGATATGTTAGCATTTGGGGCCCCACTTTAAATTTTGCCCAGGGCCCCACTTTGTCTAAAACCGGCCCTGCTGGTCTCTGACAGCTAAGCTTCCAGTGAACGGATGTCTCCATCCTGGCAGTACACTTCTTTTTCAAACAGACACTGAAAAACTGAAAAAAAAACTAAATGGAGGCCAATGTCCACAGTGATTGCCTTGGTGTCATTGAAATGAATGGCTCCATCAGAGCACTGTTGGGTTTCCCTTTGAAGTGCAAAGCAGAGAGCTCGGCATGTGTGTGAACCGTGCCTAACTCTGTATCCATCACTTATTTGTGAAAGTAATCATTATTATGTCGTTGTCTTCTACATTTTTTGTTTGAAAATGGAAAGTTTTTTGTAGTGGTGGTATTGATTAACAATTATCTGATTAACCTCTTCCTGACATTGCCAATTTTCGTTTTTTGCGTTTTCATTTTTATTTTTCTGTCCTCCTAGACGTTTGACAAGGTGTACTTTTGAATGACACCATTCATTCCACCACATAGTGTACTGGAAAATGTGAAAAACTAATCCAAGTGTGGTGAAATTGCGAAGAAAACTTAATTTTGATATTGCTTTTTGGGAACTGTTTTTATGGCATATTGTGTGGTAAAAAGGCCCGGTAATATGATTTTTCTTGCCAGTATAATTGCCCCATTACCAAAATTACTCTGTTTTTTGTTATTTTAGTGGTGAAAAAAAAGTATAAAAAAACTATGTATACTGTATATATATTGGGTATTCTCCAAGACCCATAACATTTTCAATTTTGTGTGAGGGCTTATTTTTTGGGGGTTGAGACAATGTTTTTATTAATACCATTTTGGGATTGATATGACTTTTTTTCACTTATTACAACATTTCTTGCAGTGTTGCAGTATCAAAACAATGCAATTTTGAATACTTTCAGCTTACAATGTTTAATAATCAGGTTAATTCATTTTAAATATTGATAGATTGGACTTATATGGACGTGGTGGTGTATTTTTTAATTTTCTTAATAGCTTTATTTTAATGGACGAAAATGAGCTGATTTGAGCTGTAGATTTTTTTTTCACATTTTTTAAAACATTTGTTAATCCGTCTAGAGAACTTGAACCTCGCTTATGCTATATATGGCAATAACACAGTACCACTGTATATAGCAAAAATTACGGTTTCGTTTGATGCTCAGCTACAGACTGTCATAGCAACCCATCAGCATCCCGCGATCATGTCGCGGGGCACCGATGGGTGCATAGAATGATATGCCCTCTTTCCAGCGTGTTGAAACTACTGCAACTTTCACAGCCGTTATATGTCGGGTATGGGGTGAGCTAAACCTGCTCCTGACTTGCACCGTACTTGTATGGCAAGTGTCAATATGGGGTTAAAGTATAGTATACACATTTTTCACTATCATGTACCCTTATCAGGCATTACTTGCAAAGTTTTAAAAAAAGACCCTTCTAAGCCTTTGTTTTATTGCTTAAATTACAGGGCACCAGCAGTGGGGTGTGTCTGAGGTTCCAGTTTGTTGTTGATACTATAATTCCTGATCTGCCTTGCTTCACTCCTCTGCCCCCTCATGTTTTCTTCCCTAGTATTATCACTTCTTTGAGATCCCAGTTCATAGCTACCCATTTGTCTGCAACAGGGTGCACAGTATCCCTGTGTATTTAGCCATCTATTTTTCTGTTTCCAGAGAGATAGCTCAATAAGTTTGGCTGCTGACACAAGGGGCTAATTAGCATTTCAGATAAACAGGACATTAGCGGCTGTGTTGTGGATGACCAGTTCGATTGCAGAAGAGAATGTGGACAGTGCTCTGATATCATCCATAGATGGCTGGATTCAGGAAAACTTTAACCCCTTTACGACCAATGACAGATCTATCCATGATTGGACACGATGAGCCCGCACCTTTTCCGGCACATGACAGCTGATATAATAAGCTGACATGTGCCACTAACAGCCCCGGGAGGAATCGCGATCCTCCCGCTGCTGTTAACCCATTAAATGCCACTGTCAAACGCCGACAGCTGCATTTAAGGCCGGTTTCACACGTCCGTGGCTCCGGTACGTGAGGTGACAGTTTCCTCACGTACCGGAGACACTGACACACGTAGACCCATAAAAATCAATGCATCTGTTCAGATGTCATTGATTTTTTGCGGACCGTGTCTCCGTGTGCCAAACACGGAGACATGTCAGTGTTCGTGGGAGCGCACGTATTACACGGACCCATTAAAGTCAATGGGTCCGTGTAAAACACGGACCACACATGGACCTTCTCCGTGTGCAGTCCGTGTGGCGTGCAGGAGACAGCGCTACAGTAAGCGCTGTCCCCCCCACATGGTGCTGAAGCCGCGATTCATATCTTCCCTGCAGCAGCGTTTGCTGTAAAGAAGATATGAATAATAGTGTTTAAAAGAAAGATCTATCTGTCCGCCGCCCCCCCCACCCCCTGTGCGCCCCCCCGCTGTTCTGAAAATACTCACCCGCTTCCCTCGTTGGCTGTCGATGCTTCCTGGTCTGGCCGCCCCTTCTACTGTATGCGGTCATGTGGGGCCGCAGATTAGAGTCATGAATATGTGGCTCCACCTCCCATAGGGGTGGAGCCGCCTCTTCATGACTGTAAATGATCGGCCCCACGTGACCGCATACAGGAGAAGATGGGGCCAGACCAGGAAGCAGCGACAGCCAACGAGGGAGCGGGTGAGTATTTTCAGAACAGCGGGGGGGGGGGGGGCGCACAGGGGGTGGGAGGGCGGTCGACAGATAGATCTTTCTTTTAAACACTATTATTCATATCTTCTATGCAGCAAACGCTGCTGCAGGGAAGATATGAATCGCGGCTTCAGCACGATGCAGTGTACCACACGCGTGGGTACCACACGTTCCGTGTGGTACCCACTCGGCACACGGGCGGCACACGTGTGCCGCACGTATGGCCTACGTGAGCTCACGGGCACACGGACACGGATAACTCCGGTACCGATTTTTTCCGGTACCGGAATTATCTGGACGTGTGGGACAGCCCTAACAAGCATTTCCGTCAGCGGCGCCGGAAATCCGACTATCAGTGACCCCGTCACGTGATCACTGATGGGTTGGTATGACAACCAGAGGTCTCCTGGAGACCTCTATGGTTGTCATTGCCAGATTGCTATGAGCGCCACCCGGTGGTCAGCGCTAATAGCAAGTGAGGTATTCTGCTACATGCAGGCAATCTGATCATCGCCTGCATGTAGCAGAGGCGATCGGGTTATGGCAGCTTCTAGTCTCCCATGAAGACTATTGAAGCATGCCAAAAGTGAAAAAAAAAGTTTTTAAAAATATATATTAAAAAAAATATATAAGTTCAAATCACCCCCCTTTCGCCCCATTCAAAATAAAACAGTAAAAAAAAATCAAACATACATATATTTGGTATTGCTGCATTCAGAATCAACCGATTTATCAATAAAAAAAAGAATTAACCTGATCGCTAAACGGCGTAGCTAGAAAAAAAAGTCAAAACGCCAGAATTACATTTTTTTAGTTGCCGCGATATTGCATTAAAATGTGATAACGGGCGATAAAAAGATCGTATCTGCACCAAAATGGTATCATTAAAAACATCAGCTCAGCGCACAAAAAGTAAGCCCTCACCCAACCTGAGAACACGAAATATAGAGACGCTGCGGGTATTGGAAAACAAAGTTTGGAATTTTTTTTCACCACTTAAAAAAGAACCTAGACATGTTTGGTGTCTATGAACTCACAATGACCTGGGTAATCATAATGGCAGGTCAGTTTCAGCATTTAGTGAACCTAGTAAAAAAAGCAAAACAAAAAACAACTGTGGGATTGCACTTTTTTTTTGCAATTTCATTGCCCTTTGAATTTTCTTCCCATTTCCAGGACACAATATGTTGAAACCAATGATGTCATTCAACTCGTCCTTGCAAAAAACAAGCCCTCACATGGCCATATTGACTGAAAAATAAAAAAAAATTATAGCTCTGGGAAGAAGGGAAGCAAAAAACAAAAATGCAAAACCAAAAATACCTCTGGTCATGAATGGGTTAATGGATCCGCACATCTGCACTTTTAGAATACAAGCTTCTCAGAAGGGTCATGTCATTGCTGATGTCTCACCTAGTGGCATACCTAAAGTCCGATGGGTCACAATGCAAAATTTGCACCTGGGCCCCCAACTACATGTTTGTCAGATGTATTAGTCCTTGTAGAGTTATAAATTTTATAAAGACATACATGAAGTGTTGCCACCCTCCCCCCCGATAATATAATAGTGTCCCCTATTTTGAAATAATGTTACACATCCTGTGCTCCTTCTTGGTGTAATGTCCTCCATCCTGGGCCTTTCCTAGTAATAATGTCCCACATTCTTTTCCTTTTCCAGTAATAATGTCCCCCATCCTGGGTCCCTTGCAGTAATAATGTCCCCCATCCTGGGCCCCTACTAATTATATACGTCCCCCATCCTGGGCCCCTCACAGTAATATATGGTCCCCATTCTACCACTCTTCTTTAACTCATTTAAAAAGTAAAAATAATGGTTCTTCTCACCTTCGCCCGCTCCCATGACATGCAGCGTCCTTTTCTATACCCAGCACAGAGGCCGGCAGCTGACTTCGGCATGCCTGCTACATGTGCTGCTATGAAGTCAATTCTAAGAACCACCTGTGACTGGTACACCGATGTCAGCTGCCGGCCTCTACGTGGTCGGTGGCGTGTATTGCAGTGCAGGGACCCGATGCATCTCTGCACCACAATACATTTCTGCTGATTGTGTGTTGCCAATAAGGGCTCCCCGACAGGTCCGGTCTTGATAGCACACTCTGTGACTGCGATCATTATGCTGCTGGTCCCATCTACAGGGAAGTGCTCAGATATTGAACCATCAGCTAAGTTAAAGGAGTGAAATAAAAGGCATTTGACTTCTCAGGAGGACAGTGCCAATTCATGGAAATTTTGGCAACATATCTACAGTACATTAGACAGTTAACTGTAACAACATTTTGGACACATTACAGAAGAAAAGTTAAACCAAACAAACTTTAACTTTTTGCAAAGGAATTATTGCTTGCTATTACAGACTAAAGTTGGCAGCAGTGGTGAGCTCTTTCTGTTTTGATTTCCGCTAAGTTCAGTTGTCACAGGGACAAGGTTTAGATACAAAGAGCTGTTCACATAATTTAACTTTTCACAGTCTAATTGTCTGCATTGTTTTTAGCTCAGTAAATACTCAGGTCACAGCTACAATCTTTACAAAATGATAGACATAATAGTGCAACACCATGAAAGAACCCTGGTGGACCCCAATAAAGCCAGTGGGGTTCTTTAAAGGCCTCTGGTAATCGTAATGTTAAGGATCTCGCACTTCTGCTATTTCTTGGTAAATAAATTGTCCTTAACCTCCATCACCTTGTGATTCAGTCCTGGGTGCAATGAACCGATGGAGGAACACTTTATATTTCGTTTCAGAATAAAGGTAAATAAAGGTAAGAGCATCCGTGCCTTGCCGGTCACTGACATTCAATTGAGCGTATTGTTGTCTTTGTTGATCTATTACATTTATATTTACCAGGGGTATAACCAACAGAATAGTCACTGGTCTGAGCATAACAAAATGTATGTCATTTATACTATTGTAATACATTGATACTGTGGATGGTTGTATTGGGTCACACTTTAATAAATCAGTAGATAAAAATGCTTAACTCACAAAAACAACTGATTGCTTATGAGAGATTAATTAACATTGAGTTTAAGGGGAACCTGTGAGCATTGGCGTAAATATGTGCCCTGGTGCACAAATTGGACCTGGGCACCCACCACCATGTTGGTCAGATGCAAAGGTCTTTGTTATAATGTCATCTGTCATTTTCCATGCTCTGTAGTAATGTCTCCCATACTGGCTCCTATCCTGTAATAATGTCTTCTATTCTGCAATAATGTCTCCCAACTTTGACCCCAATAAGTAATAATGTCCCCCATATGGGCCCTTTTCCTTAATAAAGTCCCCAGTTTTGACCCCTATCGTGTGATAATGACTACCATCATGCAATAATGTCCCTCATTCTTGTCCCTTCCTGTAATAATGTCCCCTGTCCTGGTTCCTAGCCTGTAATAATGTTCCCCATACTGGGCCCCTTCCTGTAGTAATGTCCTCCATTCAGGGCACCTTCTTGTAATAATGCCCCATCCTGGGTATCATGTAATAATGTCCCCAATCCTGACCCAAGCCTGTAACAATGTCCACCGTCCTAGCTCCTATCCTGTAATAATGCCCTCTGTCCTGTAATAATGTCCCCCATCCTGTAATAATGTTCCACGTCCTGGACACTTTCTGTAATAATGTTTCCTGTCCTGTACTTCTTCCTGTTATAACATTCACCACCCTGACTCCTTCCAGTAATAATTTCCCCCATCATGGCTCCTATCCTATAATAATATGTCCCATCCTGGTGTTCTTTTCCAACACACTTGAAAAAACAAAGAAAGAGCCTTCTTGCTTGTGCAGCGCCCCAGAGTCCTGGTCGTTGCAGTAATGTCGTTCTTCCACCAGGGGGAGTGATACTACGTCTGAAGGCAATAAAGATCTCTTTACCAGGTATCACAAACCACACAACACACTTCACACTCCAGGCCGCCAGGGGAAGCTACGCTCCTATCTATTAGGGCACCTAATGCACCTAAGAACTGTGACAGAACTGTACTTGAACTGTGATTTACTAAAGACTGTGTATTGCCATTTGCCGCCAAAATTACCGCCGCCATTACAGCGCCACGAGGAGCGCCGGAGAAGAAGAAGGGCGTGTCGTAGTGGGCGTGAACGAACTGAGGAGCGCGAAGAATAATGGCCGCCCAGTCTAAATATCTCTGTACCTTCGGGACGTGTCCGTCAGCAGCCGAGATCCGCCTCCTGATCCTTGATGGTGGGCGGAGACTGTTATGGTTCTCAATGGCAAGAGAACATAGCCCAGCATACATAGGAACTAGCTCTTGGAAGGATGGAAACTTAAACTGACCATGAACTAAACCTGCCGCACAACTAACAGTAGCCGGGTAGCGTAGCCTGCGTTTTATCCCTAGACGCCCAGCGCCGGCCGGAGGACTAACTAATCCTGGCAGAGGAAAATATAGTCCTGGCTCACCTCTAGAGAAATTTCCCCGAAAGGCAGACAGAGGCCCCCACATATATTGGCGGTGATTTAAGATGAAAATGACAAACGTAGTATGAAAATAGGTTTAGCAAAATCGAGGTCCGCTTACTAGATAGCAGGAAGACAGAAAGGGTACTTTCATGGTCAGCTGAAAACCCTATCAATACACCATCCTGAAATTACTTTAAGACTCTAGTATTAACTCATAACATCAGAGTGGCAATTTCAGATCACAAGAGCTTTCCAGACACAGAAACGAAACTGCAGCTGTGAACTGGAACAAAATGCAAAAAACAAACAAGGACAAAAGTCCGACTTAGCTGGAAGTTGTCTGGTAGCAGGAACATGCACAGAAAGGCTTCTGATTACAATGTTGACCGGCATGGAAGTGACAGAGGAGCAAGGTTAAATAGCGACTCCCACATCCTGATGGGAACAGGTGAACAGAGGGGATGATGCACACAAGTTCAATTCCACCAGTGGCCACCGGGGGAGCCCAAAATCCAATTTCACAACAGTACCCCCCCCTCAAGGAGGGGGCACCGAACCCTCACCAGAACCACCAGGGCGATCAGGATGAGCCCTATGAAAGGCACGGACCAGATCGGAGGCATGAACATCAGAGGCAGTCACCCAAGAATTATCCTCCTGACCGTATCCCTTCCATTTGACCAGATACTGGAGTTTCCGTCTGGAAACACGGGAGTCCAAGATTTTTTCCACAACGTACTCCAACTCGCCCTCAACCAACACCGGAGCAGGAGGCTCAACGGAAGGCACAACCGGTACCTCATACCTGCGCAACAATGACCGATGAAAAACATTATGAATAGAAAAAGATGCAGGGAGGTCCAAACGGAAGGACACAGGGTTAAGAATCTCCAATATCTTGTACGGGCCGATGAACCGAGGCTTAAACTTAGGAGAAGAAACCCTCATAGGGACAAAACGAGAAGACAACCACACCAAGTCCCCGACACAAAGCCGAGGACCAACCCGACGCCGGCGGTTGGCAAAAAGCTGAGTCTTCTCCTGGGACAACTTCAAATTGTCCACCACCTGCCCCCAAATCTGATGCAACCTCTCCACCACAGCATCCACTCCAGGACAATCCGAAGATTCCACCTGACCGGAGGAAAATCGAGGATGAAACCCCGAATTACAGAAAAAAGGAGACACCAAGGTGGCAGAGCTGGCCCGATTATTGAGGGCAAACTCTGCTAAAGGCAAAAAAGCAACCCAATCATCCTGATCTGCAGACACAAAACACCTCAAATATGTCTCCAAAGTCTGATTCGTCCGCTCGGTCTGGCCATTAGTCTGAGGATGGAAAGCAGACGAGAAAGACAAATCTATGCCCATCCTAGCACAGAATGCCCGCCAAAATCTAGACACGAATTGGGTTCCTCTGTCAGAAACGATATTCTCCGGAATACCATGCAAACGAACCACATTTTGAAAAAACAGAGGAACCAACTCGGAAGAAGAAGGCAACTTAGGCAGGGGAACCAAATGGACCATCTTAGAGAAACGGTCACACACCACCCAGATGACAGACATCTTCTGAGAAACAGGAAGATCCGAAATAAAATCCATCGAGATGTGCGTCCAAGGCCTCTTCGGGATAGGCAAGGGCAACAACAATCCACTAGCCCGAGAACAACAAGGCTTGGCCCGAGCACAAACGTCACAAGACTGCACAAAGCCTCGTACATCTCGTGACAGGGAAGGCCACCAGAAGGACCTTGCCACCAAATCCCTGGTACCAAAGATTCCAGGATGACCTGCCAACGCAGAAGAATGAACCTCAGAAATGACTTTACTGGTCCAATCATCAGGAACAAACAGTCTACCAGGTGGGCAACGATCAGGTCTATCCGCCTGAAAATCCTGCAAGGCCCGCCGCAGGTCTGGAGAAACGGCAGACAATATCACTCCATCCTTAAGGATACCTGTAGGTTCAGAATTACCAGGGGAGTCAGGCTCAAAACTCCTAGAAAGGGCATCCGCCTTAACATTCTTAGAACCCGGTAGGTATGACACCACAAAATTAAACCGAGAGAAAAACAACGACCAGCGCGCCTGTCTAGGATTCAGGCGTCTGGCGGACTCAAGATAAATTAAATTTTTGTGGTCGGTCAATACCACCACCTGATGTCTAGCCCCCTCAAGCCAATGACGCCACTCCTCAAAAGCCCACTTCATGGCCAAAAGCTCCCGATTCCCAATATCATAATTCCGCTCGGCGGGCGAAAATTTACGAGAAAAAAAAGCACAAGGTTTCATCACGGAGCAGTCGGAACTTCTTTGCGACAAAACCGCCCCAGCTCCGATTTCAGAAGCGTCGACCTCAACCTGAAAAGGAAGAGCAACATCAGGCTGACGCAACACAGGGGCGGAAGAAAAGCGGCGCTTAAGCTCCCGAAAGGCCTCCACAGCAGCAGGGGACCAATCAGCAACATCAGCACCCTTCTTAGTCAAATCAGTCAATGGTTTAACAACATCAGAAAAACCAGCAATAAATCGACGATAAAAGTTAGCAAAGCCCAAAAATTTCTGAAGACTCTTAAGAGAAGAGGGTTGCGTCCAATCACAAATAGCCCGAACCTTGACAGGATCCATCTCGATGGAAGAGGGGGAAAAAATGTATCCCAAGAAGGAAATCTTTTGAACCCCAAAAACGCACTTAGAACCCTTCACACACAAGGAATTAGACCGCAAAACCTGAAAAACCCTCCTGACCTGCTGGACATGAGAGTCCCAGTCATCCGAAAAAATCAGAATATCATCCAGATACACGATCATAAATTTATCCAAATAATCACGGAAAATGTCATGCATAAAGGACTGAAAGACCGAAGGGGCATTTGAAAGGCCAAAAGGCATCACCAAATACTCAAAGTGGCCCTCGGGCGTATTAAATGCGGTTTTCCACTCATCCCCCTGCTTAATTCGCACCAAATTATACGCCCCACGGAGATCTATCTTAGAGAACCACTTGGCCCCCTTTATGCGAGCAAACAAATCAGTCAGCAGTGGCAACGGATATTGATATTTAACCGTGATTTTATTCAAAAGCCGATAATCAATACACGGCCTCAAAGAGCCATCTTTCTTAGACACAAAGAAAAAACCGGCTCCTAAGGGAGATGACGAAGGACGAATATGTCCCTTTTCCAAGGACTCCTTTATATATTCTCGCATAGCAGCATGTTCAGGCACAGACAGATTAAATAAACGACCCTTAGGGTATTTACTACCCGGAATCAAATCTATGGCACAATCGCACTCCCGGTGCGGAGGTAATGAACCAAGCTTAGGTTCTTCAAAAACGTCACGATAGTCAGACAAGAATTCAGGAATCTCAGAGGGAATAGATGACGAAATGGAAACCAAAGGTACGTCCCCATGCATCCCCTTACATCCCCAGCTTAACACAGACATAGCGTTCCAGTCGAGGACTGGGTTATGAGATTGCAGCCATGGCAATCCAAGCACCAACACATCATGTAGATTATACAGCACAAGAAAGCGAATAATCTCCTGATGATCCGGATTAATTCGCATAGTTACTTGTGTCCAGTATTGTGGTTTATTACTAGCCAATGGGGTGGAGTCAATCCCCTTCAGAGGTATAGGAGTTTCAAGAGGCTCTAAATCATACCCACAGCGTTTGGCAAAGGACCAATCCATAAGACTCAAAGCGGCGCCAGAGTCGACATAGGCATCCGCGGTAATAGATGATAAAGAACAAATCAGGGTCACAGATAGAATAAACTTAGACTGAAAAGTGCCAATTGAAACTGACTTATCAAGCTTCTTAGTACGCTTAGAGCATGCTGATATAACATGAGTTGAATCACCACAATAAAAGCACAACCCATTTTTTCGTCTAAAATTCTGCCGTTCGCTTCTGGACAGAATTCTATCACATTGCATATTCTCTGGCGTCTTCTCAGTAGACACCGCCAAATGGTGCACAGGTTTGCGCTCCCGCAGACGTCTATCGATCTGGATAGCCATTGTCATGGACTCATTCAGACCCGCAGGCACAGGGAACCCCACCATAACATCCTTAATGGCATCAGAGAGACCCTCTCTGAAATTCGCCGCCAGGGCGCACTCATTCCACTGAGTAAGCACAGACCATTTACGGAATTTTTGGCAGTATATTTCAACTTCATCTTGCCCCTGAGATAGGGACATCAAGGCTTTTTCCGCCTGAAGCTCTAAATGAGGTTCCTCATAAAGCAACCCCAAGGCCAGAAAAAACGCATCCACATTGAGCAACACAGGATCCCCTGGAGCCAATGCAAAAGCCCAATCTTGAGGGTCGCCCCGGAGCAAGGAAATCACAATCCTGACCTGCTGAGCAGGATCTCCAGCAGAGCGAGATTTCAGGGACAAAAACAACTTGCAATTATTTTTGAAATTTTGAAAGCAAGATCTATTCCCCGAGAAAAATTCAGGCAAAGGAATTCTAGGTTCAGATATAGGAACATGAACAACAAAATCTTGTAAATTTTGAACTTTCGTGGTGAGATTATTCAAACCTGCAGCTAAACTCTGAATATCCATTTTAAACAGGTGAACACAGAGCCATTCCAGGATTAGAAGGAGAGAGAGAGAGGAAGGCTGCAATATAGGCAGACTTGCAAGTGATTCAATTGAAAGCACACTCAGAACTGAAGGAAAAAAAAAAAAAACAGACTTCTTTTTTCTCTCCTTTCTCTGCCAATTAATTTAACCCTTTGTGGGCCGGTCAAACTGTTATGGTTCTCAATGGCAAGAGAACATAGCCCAGCATACATAGGAACTAGCTCTTGGAAGGATGGAAACTTAAACTGACCATGAACTAAACCTGCCGCACAACTAACAGTAGCCGGGTAGCGTAGCCTGCGTTTTATCCCTAGACGCCCAGCGCCGGCCGGAGGACTAACTAATCCTGGCAGAGGAAAATATAGTCCTGGCTCACCTCTAGAGAAATTTCCCCGAAAGGCAGACAGAGGCCCCCACATATATTGGCGGTGATTTAAGATGAAAATGACAAACGTAGTATGAAAATAGGTTTAGCAAAATCGAGGTCCGCTTACTAGATAGCAGGAAGACAGAAAGGGTACTTTCATGGTCAGCTGAAAACCCTATCAATACACCATCCTGAAATTACTTTAAGACTCTAGTATTAACTCATAACATCAGAGTGGCAATTTCAGATCACAAGAGCTTTCCAGACACAGAAACGAAACTGCAGCTGTGAACTGGAACAAAATGCAAAAAACAAACAAGGACAAAAGTCCGACTTAGCTGGAAGTTGTCTGGTAGCAGGAACATGCACAGAAAGGCTTCTGATTACAATGTTGACCGGCATGGAAGTGACAGAGGAGCAAGGTTAAATAGCGACTCCCACATCCTGATGGGAACAGGTGAACAGAGGGGATGATGCACACAAGTTCAATTCCACCAGTGGCCACCGGGGGAGCCCAAAATCCAATTTCACAACAGGAGACCAAGAAAACAAAGCCACTCTCCAGGAGAGGAAGGAGCGGAGATGGAGATTGGTGGGGACTCAAGAAAGAAAATGGCCCAGTGCAGACCCCCGTCACCGGAGAAGTACCAGGACATGCCGCCACTGGAGAGTGTGGATCCCTCGGAGCTGTTCATGGGGGAGCCACTGGTCGCGCCGCCGCTGGTCCTGGCGCCTTCCTCAGAGGAGCGGAATGGCGTCGGTGGAACCACCTCGTGTGCAGGTACTCTATACAGCGGCATTCCAGGAATCTGCCTGCCCCCAGCACCTGCCCCCTTCTCCACTGCGACCGCTGGAGCTCCGACAGCGTCGCTATCAGGCCCCGGATCGCAAGGGCATGACCTTAGGGCCTTTCCCCGGGGAGAATATCGGCGACATCTAATCTTGCAGTATAAAGAGGAAGTGGAACAGGATGCCCGGGGTGAACCGCTGGATGACTTTCCACCAAAGTGGGGTGTTGTTGTGATCTTTCACCCCCAGAAAGGAAAGGGCTTTATCCAGGAGATCGGGTTACCGGTGAGAGTCCACGTCACCTGGGATGAAGTGGAATCCTGCCTCCGAGGGGACTACGCGGACCCAGACATGTACCCCGGGGATGCTGTAACCTATATCCGGTACCGGAAGGGGAACAGTTGGTGGGCTCGGGATGTGCAGAGATGTGCAGCCCTCATGGCAGTACCTAGAACCCAGGAAAATGAACTCACCGCCGATGCAGCTGCAGCAGCCCCCGCTGTAACCGATGCTCTCCACCAAGCCACCCAAACTTTCATTGCTGCGGATGAACTGACCGTGCATGGAAGACAGACTAATGGAGTTTACCCAGTGCCAGGTGTAATCTTGGATTCTACCCTACCTAGGCCAAAAAGGGTTATGTGCCAGGTAAAGCCCTGGTGGAAACCACCTGAATAAACCTTGAAAAACTGACAAGATGTAAATAGTTTAAAGACATTGCCTTTTCTCTCCTGCCTTTGAACCCATCCAGGGTTATGCCTTAAAGGGGGCCTCAGTTATAGGAGGATTCCAAGTTCTGCACCTGTTTTGCACAAGTTTTCTTACTTTTATCAAAGAACTGTGGAATCATGGACTGTGCATGATCACAAAATGTCCATTATAAATAGTTTTGCACCTTCTTAAAGGTGCTCCCTACTGGTTTTACATAGGAGGCTTTTACAGAGACTGCCTTTTAACAGAAACTGCTGTTAATTTTGCTGTAAAATATCTTTGCCTTTCAGACCTGAAGAAAAACCCGTTGGTGTGGCAGAATTCTGGGTCAGGATTACACGTCTTGTAGCCCACCCAAACCAACGTTCTTGGGTTCGTCACGGGTCCCTCGCATCACGTCACCTTTAAATTGACTTGAATATTGATGATGTGATTGTTTGCACTACCTCAGGAAAAGACTTGGGTTTCCTCTTAAAGGGAATGTTGAAGTATTGCACTTTGCTGAAGAGTTAGTATATTATACATAGTTGATAGTATGTAGCCGGAAAGTTAGCTGATAATGCACTGTTGAATAAAATAAAGGGAGCTTGTCGTGGAACATCAGCTAGGCGGAGATGGTACGTAAGGAGAATAGCTGAGCAGGCTTGAGAGTCTGTAGCTCCTGGTAGCACTGTTGATGTACTTTGAGAATAAAATGTTAAATGATGTACTTTAAATGAAATTGAGAGAAATGCAGTGAACCTGTGGGGGTTGGTAGACAGTCCGGCATGTGTAGAAGAATAAAGAAAATGTTGATTTGCACTTTGAGGTTTTATGATAGTACACCCTTAGCGGGTAATTGCACTTAGTAGATAATAGATAGTATACCTGTACGGGCAGTTATATTTTAGATGAGCAAGCAATTGTAAATATGTTCCTATTTGTAAAGTTCAAGTGTTTTCACCTCCCATAAAGGGATGCACAGTTAAATTAATTTGTTTTATAGCATTTCAAAAATTTTGCAAGTCTTTTGCTAATGTATTGTTGTTTTCTTTTCCCAGTCTGGAAGTACTGGATTTAACGGGGGGAGAGTGCAGCGCCCCAGAGTCCTGTTCATTGCAGTAATGTCGTTCTTCCACCAGGGGGAGCGATACTATGTCTGAAGGCAATAAAGGAGATCTCTTTACCAGGTATCACAAACCACACAACACACTTCACACTCCTGGCCGCCAGGGGGAGCTACGCTTCTATCTATTAGGGCACTCCTCACAATTAGGTAAAACTGGTAGACTGGACTGGAAGTTAGGCAGAAGTGAGCTGGGCTTCACCCAGTGAGCTGCTATCTGGGCTCCGCTCAGGTAGTGGGTCCCTGACAGGGGTGGGATCCTGTCAGAGCCCTAGACAGAAGGCCACGGAGCTGCGCCTGCCCCAAGTGCAGCAGCATCCTAAGGAAGAGACATTAGAAAGGAATTGTCTTGTAGTGAGTGAGAAACGAAGTCATAGCAAAAGGAGAGGAAACCAGAAGGAGTTCTGCCCTGTAAAAGGCTGCCTCTTTCTGAGGCGCAGGAATCCCAGTAGCCAGAACACCGAGGGAGTAAGGATCTCTACTCTTTACTTCAGAGACTGGCAGGACAGTTAATTCCACGTTAGCTGCCTGACCTTATACCCAGGAGGCACGGTGGCAACTTGTGGGGGCTGGGGCATGATAGAGTCCCTGTAAAAAGCCTCAGGCCAACAGTCATACGGGTTTGTCCTATCCTATCCATCAGGGGGACAGAGAGAAAGAGACATAACATCTGCAATAGTTGTGAGGACCTTAGCGAGAAGCTCAGCAGGGAGGTACTACAACACCCAGGCGCTAGAGGAAGGCTACTGATTTCCACCTGGATAAAGGGACTCTGGATTTGCCTTCAGACCGGCCGGACTCTGCATACCCTGTGGTCTGTACCCTGGACTGTGGATGCTGAAGCCTTCAGTAAAGGAGACTGCAACCTTGTGTCCTCGTTCTTCACTGCGCCTCACACCATTCACCATCTACACTCTGGGAAGCCCTGGGGATACACTTCACCTGTGGGAAGGTATACCGTCTAGCTGCCATTACATCACCCCAGCGGACCCCTAAGCAGAGTCGGTCACCCTGACCAAATACCACAGGTGGCGTCACGAACCATATTCCTTTAAAGACCTTTCCCCCATTTATCAATGGACGCCCCTAGGGCCACGGACCGGCTCAGCCACCGTGACATCCCTGCCGAGAACCGAAGGACCCGATACCAAGTACCCCATTGACCTACTGGGGGCGATCCACTTGTCCTTTCTCTCACAGGCAGCAGAGTCCTCCTCTTCCTTCACCATAGCTGAAGCAGTAGGGCAGGCAGTGCATGACAGTGATGTCATGCGTCATCTACAATGAGCACGCCAATGTCAGCTGCGATGTATATAGTTATTGTGATGCAGGAAGTCAGCGCCCTCTATGCTTCAATACACTTTAGTTGAATGTGCCTTGAAGGATTCAGGGAGGAAGGTGGCTTCCTCTCCCACCACATCAGATGTGATCGTTTGGTGCTGATGCATGATAAACGACTTAAGAAAAAAACAAGCAACTGCATTTAATTTGCTCTTTCTGCCTCCCAAAAATCAGCATAAGGCTAGTTTCACATTTATCCTGTGCTGTATAATGAGCTCTTACATCAGACTTTATATTGAAGACTCAGTAAAACAGGGCCATTCATTTTAATGAGGTATACAAAGCCACTTTGGACTCCCGTACACTCCTGTTGACTCTGTCTGCCTCTGTTCTGATGGGCACTAAGGAAACAGAGGCAGATGGAGTCCAAAGTCAGTTCATCTGCCTCATTATCAAGACTGGTTCTGTCAGGAGTCTTGTTTGAATCGTGGTCTTCACAGATTTAGATAAAAACACTGACGTAAGTTCTCAGTGTAGAGCACAGGATTCATTTGAGATATCATCTCTCGAGATCTTGGTGCCTTGATCTCCATCTGCGCATGCGCCATCCCTTGCAGCCATTTCCCGAAGTCCACCACCATGAAAGTGCGGGGGCCTCTGGGCTTTCACAAAATGTCAGCAGAGCCCCCGTACCACCGAACACCAGCAGCGGCACACATCCGAACACCCCCTCATCCCAGCCTGCGGCCTGCAGCAACGCACCACTCTTGCCTCTTCCAGCAGCGACCCTGGGACCCTACTCCACCGCGGCCGGTAAGGTATATCCGCATTATAAGACGCACCCTAATCTTTCCTCCAAATTTTTTTGGGGAAAAGGTGGGTCTTATAATCCAAAAAATACGGTATTTACTTCTTTGTGTGTGGTATGACTATTTTAATTGCATAAAAATTTAAATTTAAATCAAAACAGGCAAAGATTTTTACATTTTTGTAAGAACAGATATTTTCATAAATAAACTCAAATTATATACATCTAAAATTTATCAATAATATTAAGTATAATGTGTCACACAAAAATGACGATATGTGGAAGCATTTCAGTGTTACTACTGCATAAAGTGACACAGTACAGTAAATTGGTTAGAGGACTATTCATCTGTGAAGCTTTAACATACCAACTTTTACCGAATGGAAAAAACTCCAAATATGTGGTGCATGAAGCTTGCCATGGCAAATTTTTGGCTATGCTCCTAACCACACCTCTTAGCCACACTCATTTACCATTTCTTACTACCTTGGTGGGAGAAGATGTCAGAGGGGGCATGGTAGCAGTCAGGAACATTCAGTAAACCATCATGGACTCTAGGGCTTTAGAGCCAAAATCCAGAACTATCCTTCTGATTCTAAAATGACTGGAACCTATAGATTCATTTTTTGTTACTTCACTCATAGTTGCATCCGCACCAAACTACGCAATAACAATCTTATAATTTCCTTGTTTATTTGATGCATTCTTGTTGCAGATTTGAAGCTAAGTTTTTAGGGTAAGTTCACACATTGCGTTTTTTTAATGCGTTTTTTATGCAAATTTTCAGATGCGTTTTACAGTATCAGCTATGTCTATGAGATTTCAGAAATCTTTTTTTTTTTGTCATCAGTATTCTGTGCTTTGCATGTTTTTTTTGCACAATACAGCATGTCACTTCTTTCATTGTTTTTTCAGTGTTTTTCACCAAAAATCCGCAGAAACAAAGCAGGTATCAGGTTTTGCTGCATTTTTGTGCCAAAACCTGATTCTATAGAATAGGGCTTTCATTTTTGCGCTAACCTTTATTAGCTTGCACAAGAGACAAATCTAGCATGCCAAAAGCACACAAATAATGCAAGAAAAACTAAGCAAAACCTGCTTTTTCCAGTCACCAATGACAGCGCCAGCAAGAAAGGGGATCCGTCTGTCAAGGACAGGAAACCTTCAAGATAAAAAGGGCGGCTCCTCTCTCCACATCAGTGGTTTACTGTCCTTGATGAGGAAACCTTTAGTCCTGCATGGCGGCATAAAAAGGAAACAAGAAAACAAGTTCCCAGACCTGGGCCAGTTGGTTGGGGTAGGGCACCGTCTCTGCTGCGGGAGGCGCCGGGATTGCTGGAAGCACCGCGGGGGGCCCGATGGGGTCTCATCTGTCAGTCGTGTGGGGGTCTGTGGTGCCATCACCGCATGGTTAGCTGACAGCCTCGCATCCCGGCACTGTCACAGAGCGTGGCCGGAAACTGGAAATCGGGCTCTGATAATGCGACCGGGACCTTTCACCCGGAGCACTTCTGGGAGTGGGTACCGGAAGCTGCAAGAGCGCGCCAGCCAGCAGATCCCTGACAGTACAATACTTAGGGGTGGATCGCTGGCCAGGCAGGGGCATCAGTGTAATCATGGATACACAGCAGTTCTCTCCACAGTGGCAACAGCAGCATCAGCAGGTTCTGCAGCCACAGCAGCAGCATTTGGATCCAGAGCAGCCGCAACGACCCTAGTGTCAGATGCCACCACGTTAGGATAAGAGCATTAGGTGCTCCAGCGGGGCACGCAGATTCAAAGATTCCAGGACAAGTCGGCACAGCTCTATCAGGATGGAAGATTCCACGATCTCTAAAGGACACATTTCGGATGACATTCTGCCTCCTGTTCCGGTACTCTTCAATATTCCCTGAGTGGTGAGTGAGCTACGATAATGTCATTTTTATAATGCTAAATTTTCTCTCTCCCTCTCTCCTTCTCTATCATCTAGCTTTTCTGGTAGGATCCCCCTAGAAAATACACAGGGAAGTCGAAGCACAGAGCCTGTGCTCTGTGCAGTCAGGGTCTAACTATTACATGGCCCAAAAAGCTTTGCCAAGCATGTATCAAGGACACAGTGGCAAAAGAGACCCCAGATTTCTCCTCCACCCTAAGAACTCTCATCAGGACAGAGGTAGAAAATTCATTAAGGTCTCCTCAGTCCCTCTCAGAGGAAACAGCACACAGGGATAGGGCTAAGATGTCTCCCACATCTTCGGCTATATACTCGGGTGAGGGGGTTCGGCAGGATTCTTTGGAGTCATCCTTGTCGGAAGACAACTCGATAGTGGGCTATTGCTTCCCCCTAGAGGAAGTGGACAAATTAGTTAAGACCGTGAGGTCCACAATGGGTCTAGTCGACCAGAAGGCCAAAAAATATGTCTAGAATGTAATGTTTGGGACCTTGGACAGGAAAAAGCGTAGATCCTTCCCTATGAATGAGAAGGTACTGGATCTCATTAATAAAGAATGGGAAAGGACAGAAAAGATGGGCCCCCTGCCATCCTGCTTTTAAAGGAAGTACCCCATTGAGGAAGAGGCTACCTCATCCAAATTTGGATGTCGCTATATCCAAGGCCTCAAGGAGATCATCCCTTCCCTTTGACGATGCTGGATTACTGAAAGACCTCCTTGATAGAAAGGTTGACACCTTTTTCAAGGCTACCTGGGAGTCATCGGCAGGTGCTCTGAGGCCAGCCATTGAGGCACCATGTACAGCAAGGTCTCTTATGGTCTTATTGAGTAGTGTGGAGGACCAGTTGAGGGTAAATTCACCCAGAAACTCCATTCTGGCCACACTCCCAGTAATCAAGGGGACGGTGGCCTTCTTATCAGACACATCGGCCGACTCGGCCAGACTAGTCACAAGATCTACCGCATTATACAGCCCAGGCCAGAGAGCAGTCTAGTTAAAAGATTGCTTGGGGGACGTACAAGCAAAAGGGAAACCTGTGTTCTCTCCCTTGTGAAGGTCAGCACTTATTCGGAAAAAAGGATTCCCAAAACTTCCCTTCTCATCCTTCAGGCAGTCCTTTCTAAGGAAGAAATTCAGCAGAAGGAGAGTGACCACAGTAGATCGGAGGATTGACCAAGAAAAGGCAAATGGTACCTATTCAGCAATCCTTCCCTGGATAGTAAGAAACCCTCTAAATGACTCTTTTCCCTGTTGAAAAAGCTAAGAACGTGAAACGCGCGTCCGGGGGTGCTGAGAGAGGTGTTGGTGCCTTCCCTGATCACTAATGGGTAAGCATGAATCGTGTGTAATTGTGAAATGTTACATATGGGGTTGGTCTGATTAAGTACACCGCTATATATGGTACTGGTGATCTGTAGGACCGCGTATAGACTTGTTTGTTATTTATTCATGTTGCTGCCATAAGGATGTATTGTAGTATCCCGCCTTAACTTGGCTACTGGTTTGTCTCCTTCTTATTATCCCTTGCTATATGCATAGTGCAGACAACACTTATATGCAGATTTATAATGTTTTTGTGTATTGATACAATAATTATATTGTCATAACTAATAAAACTTTACAGATTTTTATACATAATTATGTTGATGTGGACTTTTTTGGTCCGTGTTTTTGTGTTGGTATCCACAGGATGCACTCTGGAAGGAAAGGTGCCCCTAAGAGAAATCCTGAAGCTCCTTTAGAAGAGGCATGAACAAGGCCTGACGTTTACCAACTTAAAAGTCCAGGTTTCGGCCTTAGGTGATCTGTATAATTACAATCTCACAGGTAATCAGTGGGTGGTCAGGTTTATTAAAGCATGTGCTAGATCCAGACTAGTTCTGGTAGCCAAGGCCCCTCCATGGGACTTAAACTTGGTTTTGAATGGTTCGACAGAAGCCACCTTTGAGTGAAGGGTCCATAAAGTTGATTATCCTAAAGACTATAATTTTAATAGCCCTAACATCAGCTTGTACAGTAGTTTGCAAAAAAAACACATGAAAGACTCCCAGACTATGAGAAATAAGATTCTCTGGTCTGATGAGATGAAGATAGACCTTTTTGGTGATAATTCTAAGCGGAATATATGGAGAAAACCCAAGCACTGCTAATCATTTGCCTAATACAATCCCAACTGTAAAACATGGTGGTGGCAGCATCATGATATGAAGGTGTTTTTCAGCTGCAGGGACAGGACAACTGGTTTCCATTGAAGGAAACATGAATGCTGCCAAGTACAGAGATATCCTGGAAGAAAACGTCTTCCAGAGTCCTCTGGACCTCAGACTTGGCCGAAGGTTCACATTTCAACAAGACAATGACCCTAAGCACACAGCTAAAATAACAAAGGAGTGGCTTCAGAACAACTCTGTGACTATTCTTGACTGGCCCAGCCACAGCCTTCACCTAAACCCAATTGAGCATCTTTGGAGAGACCTGAAAATGGCTTTCCACCAACGTTCGCCATCCAACCTGACAGAACTGGAGAGGATCTGCAAGGAAGAATGGCAGAGGATACCCAAATCCAGGTGTTAAAAATTTGTTGCATCATTCCTAAGAAGACTCATGGCTGTACTAGCTCAAAAGGGTGCTTCTACTGAGCAAAGTGTTAGGGGTTGAGTTCCCGCCTCTGCACAGGGGGAATCTCGGGCCATCTCCGCTGCGGTCTCCCATTCTTCTCCTGCCACAATGGAGCCTGCTCAGCGGAGACGTCGGTCCCAGCGTCTTGTTCAGTCTGACTCTGTACAAAGAGTTACTGCTGCTTTTCCTGCTTCTGCCATTGAAGTCAGTGCTGGGCAGCGGCGAGCAGATGCTTCTGGGACTAAGTCCTGCTTTTCTCGTTCTGAGCATGCCCAGAGTAAGATCTCTCAGTGGAGATCGAGGGTCACATGATCAGATTTTGGGGTGCGCCAACACAGGACTCGGCCATTTTATAGGTAATATATTGGCAAACCATTGTTAGTCTCCTCCGGTCTCTGCACATGTGTGTGATTTAGTATTGAATTGGCTGAGTTGAGAGCTGTGGCACATTGCACTTTTTTATGCTGTCTCTTGGCACTGCATATAATTTTTGAGCACTATTGCACTTTCAGGAAATTACTTTGTTGTGCGGTTCTAGCGCACTGCACGGTGTTATTGATTATTATCTATATGATATTATATAATTATTGCACTTCTATTGCACTTTATTAAAACCTTTTTTGCACAAAGTTTTTGTATTTGAGCAGTGAGGATAACGGACTACATATAATATATTTTTATACCTTGGCCGGCATATTTTATGCATCTATTTTTTGTCCTGTGTTTGGTTTTAATATGTTTTAATGATATATTTTACTGTATTATATATTGTTACTCCTGTGTATGTTGAATGAATTATATATTCTAAATAAAGTTCTTTGTTCTGGTACTTAATCCATAGAAGGGTGTTTGGGTCTTTTCTTCCACTAGGTGGCGGTGGTCACCAATTCACACAGTATACCAAGAATTGATTATCTTTGTATTGGGAATAATATATATGAGGTATATTCTCTATATTTGTGGTATTACTGTGTTCTAATCTTATGATCAGATACTGCAGCTGAGGCCATTGGTCCTTCAGGAAGGTCCTGTAGGTGCTCACACTCTGTGGCAACCTCTCTATGGGAGGTGGAGCCGCATATTCATCACTGTAATGAGCGGCACCACGTGACCGCTGATACAGGAAGAGCTGCGGCGCTGAGAGGAAGCATCGAGGGAGCTGGGTGAGTATTTTATTTCCAGCGGGCGGGCGCACAGGGGGTTGGTTACCGGGAACTTTATTACAACAGCAAAAAAAATAAAAAAACAATGATTTTTCAGTCCTTCTCTCCAGCGAATGCTGCTGGAGAGAAGAAATGAATGGCGGCTTCAGCACCACGCTGGGGGGACAGCGCTTACTGTAGCGCTGTCTCTGCACGGCACACGGACTGCACACAGACAGCATCCGTGTGCGGTACGTGTTTTACACAGACCCATTGACTTTAATGGGTCCGTGCGATCCGTGCGCTCCCATGAACACTGACATGTCTCCGTGTTTTTCAAAGGGACACACGGTCTGTGAAAACAGGCTGACATGTGCAGAGACACATTGATTTTAATGTGTCTACGTGAGTCAGTGTCTCCGGTACGTGAGAAAACTGTCACCACATGTACCGGAGCCACTGACGTGTGAAACAGGCCTAAGAGGCTGCACATATCCAAAATCCCCAGTAATTGTTCCTCAAACAAGCTATATAGCTGCAAGAGGATATCTCTAAGACACAATCAATCTATACAATAGTGACTACCAGTCCGGTCCGGATAGTTAATACAGTGCAAAGATAAAATTTACCTACTGTGGGTGATGGTGCCAGCCCCAACGCACGTTTCGGCGTGCAGCCTTCTTCTGGGGGTTGGAATCACGCCAGCAGGATCATGACTTTATGTTCAAGCTGCCCCAATCAGAAACCACATAATAAATCCCATTTTCTAACGCTATCACTAATTGGTCCATGAGGCTAATCATCTCATAAACTTGTTTTCCACCCAAATATCAAAAGACCAATCATTTGCAAGTGGGAATGTGTTAGATTTAAATATTGGTGTTGGAATAAGTTTAAATGCAACAACTCCATTCCTGTTGTAGTCTGCATTGAATGTCTATGAGTGTTCATTTGTCAGCTATGCTGTGATTGTTAAAGTTTGTAAAAAAAAAAAAGAGGTCACAGGACACTCACTGATTGCATCATTCTGCTGCTGTTTCCTTCACAGAGAGACATGTGTTACATGGACTAGATTATATCGGTAGTTACTGTCAAAGCTTTCTTATTTTGTTCCAGTTCAAGCTGCATATATTAAACACAGTTTGCCTTACGTTGGATTCTGCTGCTTATATGAAGCAACACGCGCTGCTGTGGTAATACTCCGGCTAACAGGTTATGGGCCCAGCCACCGGAAAGTAAATGGTAAAAAGCCCAGTCACCGGAATAAGCAGCGAGCCAAGCGCAGACAGCACAGAGGAACCCCCGGAATACAAGGACACCGGAACGCAAAGGTACCGCAGTGTACAGAGCACCGGACAGCGCAGCTTAAAGGGCCAGTAACAAACAAAAAAAAGTGGTACAAGAGACAAGAATGTCTACAGAAAGGAATGCAGTGAAGTACACAGTGCCAAGTCTCACAAATCACAATTACAGCTCCTGGAAATTCAAGGTAAAGATGTTACTTATAAGAGAGGGTACATGGAAATGTATTGAACAGCCTGTGCCTGACCCAGTACCGGGTGATTGGCTAAAGACTGATCAGAAAGCACAAAGCACTATTTCCCTCAGCATAGATGATAACCAGATTGTACATGTATGCAAATGTGATACTGCAAAGAAAATGTGGGAAGAATTACAGAAAGTGCATGAAAGGTCAAATCTCAGCAATAAGCTATATCTTATGAGAAAGCTGTATCAGTCTAAATTAAGTGATGGCCAGCATATGCAGGACTATATCAGAAACACCCTAGAGATTGTGGAACGCCTAAGGGGTATTGGTGAAGAAATTAAAGATTTTCATGTTGCTGCATTACTATTAAGTGGTCTTCCAGAAAGTTATGACACGCTTGTGACTGCATTAGATGCCAGACCAGATGATGAACTCACACTAGAATATGTGAAAGGGAAACTTGCAGATGAATACAAGAGAAAGTCAGAGACTATTAGCAATAATATATGCAAAGCAGAAACAGCATTAAAGACACAGTACTTTTCTAAAGCTCAGAGTCATTTAAAGGAAACTCGTGAATGTTTTGTCTGTAAAAAGCCTGGTCACCTTAAAGCAGACTGCAGAGTGTGGAAAGCAAGAATGAATCAGTTTAAAAAGCAGGACAGTCATCAAAAGGTTAAAACAGCTGTAAAGAAGGAAGATGCATGTATTGCGACTGCATTTGGGGTCAGCACAAGCCCATATGCAAACCATGTTTGGTGTATTGACTCTGGAGCGACTGCTCACATGACACGTGATAAGGATTTCTTCATTAATCTAGATGAAAGCAAGTCTGAAAAGGTAATTTTAGCTAATGGTCACTATATGACATCAGAAGGAATAGGAGATGGTTATTTCCATTGTCAAGTTCAATCCTCAGCACAAGTCAGAAAAATCCCAGTTAAAGACGTGCTGTATGTTCCCAAACTTGAAAGTAACCTTTTATCTGTAAAGAAGCTTGCACAACAAGGAAATATAGTTACATTTAAGGATGACAGATGCATCATTTCAAAGAAGGGTCATACCCTTGCCGAAGGAAAAATCAAAGATGAACTTTATCAGCTGAAATGCAATGAAACTGTTTACAGTGCTAGACAAGATTTTCATAAGGACTGTATTCATGTGTGGCACAGACGCCTAGGCCACAGAGATCCAGAAGCAGTAAAGAAACTAGCTCAACTTGCAAATGGTATTGCAATCAACCAGTGTAATCAAACAATGAAGTGCACAAGTTGCCTAAAAGGGAAAATGTCCAGAAAATCGTTTCCTAAAGTAAGCACTACTAAATCTGCACAGATACTGGATTTGATACATACAGATGTGTGTGGTCCAATGAGTGTTCTTACTCCCAGCAAGAAGAGATATTTTCTCACATTCATTGATGATTATTCCAGATATACTGTTACTTACCTACTTCAAAGTAAAGATGAAGTTCCACAGAAACTTGAAGAATATCTTGCTGCAGTTCTTAACAAATTTGGAAGAATACCAAAGGTACTGCGAGCAGATAATGGAACTGAATATACAAGTGGTAAAGTGCAAACCATCCTGAAAAAGAATGGAATCGTGTTCCAGACAACCGTTCCATACAACCCAGAGCAGAATGGCACAGCAGAGAGAAAGAACCGAACTCTTTGTGAAAGTGGAAGAAGTATGCTATTTGATGGAAACCTACCTACAACATATTGGGGAGAAGCCATCATGACTGCTACCTATCTTCAAAATCGACTGCCAAGTAAAGCTACAAGTAAAACTCCATATGAGTTATGGAACTGTGAGAAGCCCAACCTGAAGCATCTCAGGATATTCGGAAGCAAAACTTTTGTGCATGTTCCCAAAGAAAAACGTTCTAAGTGGGAATCTCATGCAAAGGAAGGAGTTCTTGTGGGGTACAGTGAAACTCAGAAAGGATACAGAATCCTGCATCCACAGACCAACACAGTAACAATCAGCAGAGATGTAGTGATTGATGAAAACTCAGTATCGCTCAAATTTCATGAGGTTACGCAAATAATTCAACCTAAGGAACAAGAATTTCAGTCAGTGATTCCAGACATTGAAGAGAATCTCAAAGAAAATACTGAAGTCTGGATATGCTCTGAAAGTACTGAAAAAGAAACAGAAGAACCAAGCCAACCTCAGGAGATCAGAAGATCAGAAAGATCAAATAAAGGAATTCCAGCTAAACGCCTTTCTTATATGGTCAGATCAATTCCAGAAGAAGAGCCACAGTCATGGCAGGAAATGCAAAAACTGCCTATTCATAAGAAGCAAAAATGGATAAAAGCTGCTGATGAAGAAATGGAATCCCTTCATAAGCTCAAAACATGGGAGCTCACAGAGCTACCTCAAGGCAAGAAAGCAATTGGATGTAAGTGGGTCTTTAAGAACAAATATGACTCTGAAGGTAATATTCACCGTTTTAAAGCAAGATTGGTCGCAAAAGGATATTCACAAAAATATGGTGAAGATTATGATGCTACTTTTGCTCCAGTTGCCAAGCAAACTACATTCAGAACTTTATTATCCATAGCTGCTGTTCAGCAGATGAAAGTAAGACATTTTGACATCAAAACAGCCTTTCTACATGGAGACATTGAAGAAGAGCTGTACATGACTCAACCAGAAGGCTATGTTAAAAGGGGTAAAGAGAACCTTGTTTGCAGAATGCAAAAATCTCTCTACGGCCTTAAGCAATCAGCAAGAGCATGGAACACTAAGATGAACAAAGTGTTAATCGACGAAGGATTTAAAAGGTCTCAAGCGGATCCATGTTTGTATACAAAAGGTGTATCACAAGATTGGATGTATGTTATTCTATATGTGGATGATGTAATAATAGCGCATCAAGAAGAGAGAGAAATTTCAAAACTAGGTCAAATTCTGAACAAGCATTTCGAGACCAAGGACCTTGGAGATGTGACATACTATTTGGGAATCCAAATCCAGAGAGAGGAAGATGGAAGTTTTCTTCTTAATCAAAATTCTAAAATCTCCACAGTTCTAAACCAGTTTGGAATGTCAGAAGCCAAAGGCATATCAACTCCAATGGATCCATCTTACCTAAAATTGGAAGGAGAAGAAGATCTGCTACCCACAAATGACAGTTACAGACAAGCAGTGGGGGCACTTCTATACATAGCAACCACAACCCGTCCAGATATCTCAGCCACAGTGGGAATTCTCTGCCGACGTGTAAGCAAGCCACGCCAAAGAGATTGGAATGCAATTAAGAGACTTCTTCAGTATCTTAAGGCAACCCAAGAGTTAAGTCTAAAGATTTCTGCATCAGGAGATCTAATTCTCAGAGGATATGTAGATGCAGATTGGGCTGGAGACTCAAGTGATCGAAGATCAACAAGTGGTTACTTGTTCAAGTTAGGACACACTTCAATCTCATGGTCGAGTAGAAAACAAGTGTCAGTTGCATTGTCTTCTACAGAAGCAGAATATACATCAGCTGCTCATGCAAGTCAAGAGTTAATTTGGTTGAAGCAACTTTTGGAAGAATTCGGCAAACCACTAGCTGAACCAACTGTTATCTATGAGGACAACCAAGGATGTATCAAGCTCGCCAGCAGTGAAAGGATAAGTGCAAGAACAAAGCACATTGATGTTAAACATCATCACTTGCGTGACTTAGTAGAGCGTGAAGTTCTAAAGTTTGTTTACTGTGAATCTGACAAGATGTTAGCAGATGTTTTGACAAAGCCATTGTCAAGAGCCAAGTTTGAAGAATTCAGAACTGCAATGGGACTAACAGGATAAGCAGTTGTTGAGTGGGGGTGTTGGAATAAGTTTAAATGCAACAACTCCATTCCTGTTGTAGTCTGCATTGAATGTCTATGAGTGTTCATTTGTCAGCTATGCTGTGATTGTTAAAGTTTGTAAAAAAAAAAAAGAGGTCACAGGACACTCACTGATTGCATCATTCTGCTGCTGTTTCCTTCACAGAGAGACATGTGTTACATGGACTAGATTATATCGGTAGTTACTGTCAAAGCTTTCTTATTTTGTTCCAGTTCAAGCTGCATATATTAAACACAGTTTGCCTTACGTTGGATTCTGCTGCTTATATGAAGCAACACGCGCTGCTGTGGTAATACTCCGGCTAACAATTGGGCTTTTTTTATCTAATCCACCAATCGCATAGTGTCAGACACATACGCCCCTCCCCTTTTCTTACTATAAATAAGTAGTCCCCACGTGGAGCAAAACAAACATGTGTACTTAAAAACAAAGTGAGGGGGGGTCCTAGAGGTGTCACGCTATAGCGGCGCACACCGCTCCGATAGGCACATCCCCGGGACATCGCACGATGCGACAAAGCAACGTGCCCTCGGCCGCGAGTCAAGCCCCGCCCACGTCTGATGTGAACAGGATTGAGTCACATTACCGGGACGCAGCGCGGACAGTCACACCCAGCGATGCCCCAAGACCAGCCCGGCGGGCGCGTGTGCACATCAGATGCCTCGGACAGCCAGAAATTGGACTGAATTCTACAATAGGAACTTGTTGCCAATCATTTTTTCACCTCAAAATAATACTACCCACCTAGATAACTTAGATCACATAATAGGAGCCTACACCAATAATCATATCCTACCACAGGTAATGTATATTAAAATATATTACATTCATCGTGACACAAGACTAAGTTATTGGCACAGTAACTTTGTTAGATATAGCAAAATTAACCCCAAATGGAACCCCATAATAAGCCGCAACAATAACATACCATAAACACAAAGGAAATTTACATATCCTATCTATACACATGTTCACAATCATAAAGAAGTGACATTTTCATGTTATATCCAGTCCAATTATTAGCCTCAGATTTTTCTGTTGTACTGATCTGTTGATGGTGGCTTTCTCAGTGATGAAGAATTCAAAGTCGTACTCTACAAATTGAACAAATTAAAATTAGTAAGAAATAAAAACAAGGTGAGATAAAAATCGACACAGATATGTCAAAGAAATGGGGCAAAACTGCAGGTTTAATTTAGGCCATATGGATGCAGGGTCCTTAGAGTCCAAATCCATTTAGTCTCTATCCGTGCAAGGGGGCGACTAACTTCCCCTCTACTATCCAAAAGAAGTCTATCGATGCCCCTAACCTTGAGACCTTTTGGATCACATTGATGATGCAACTTAAAATGTCTTGGCAATGTTCACAATTGATCTACACATACCTCCTCTTTGGCAGCAAGAACATCACGAACATGTTCTCTGACTCTTATTTTCAAAGCTCTAGTAGTGAGGCCTACATACATTTTCTTACATGGACAGCAGGCATAATAGACAACTGCCTTAGTTGAACATGTAATAGACTGAGTGATTTTATAATTGCTGCTGCCATCCAAGGAGGAGAAAGATGTTGCACACTCAATGTTTCGGCACGCCACACATTTTCCATATGGGGTACATCCCCATTTTGTTTTCTGTGGTCGAGCGAATGTCAATTGTCTTTGATCGCTTTTCTCGTAATGACTCCGAACTGAAATATCTCAGATTCTTGCTTCGTCGTGCAGTGAGATTTGGAGTTGATAACAAATATATGCCAAGCGTACGATCAGCGTGAAGTATAGGCCAATATTTAGCCATAATTTTGTGCGTTAGATTCCATTATTCCCTTGTGAAGACTTCCAGGCAATGAAAAACAGGCACCAGGACTGTGGAAGTGCCCACCGAAGTACTGTCAGTTCTCCAGAACTGGATGGGAGCTGATGATGTGACAAAGCTTGATAGGGAAAGTGCAGGAAGTAATACCTCCTCTCTTTCACCTTTATTAAAGTTTTCTACTGTTAGAGCTGAAGCGTGCAGTGTGGTGCATCTGGAGAACGCCGTTCCTGTGTGGAGAACAACCGTGCGCTGGAGGTAATTGACTGTGCTACAGGACCGGGACTTTGTCTTTGCAAAGACACAACACAGCCGTCACTCTGCGAGAAGGGCACCGCCTCCTTGGCGTTATTCAGTTGTCCAGGCGCCTGCGCGGTCATATTCTGCCTTGGGCATGCGCAGTTTGCGCTGCCTGACAAATTACATCATTTGATGTCTTGTTTACTGCACCTGCATGCACGCGCGGCCCGAGATCCCACGCGTGCACGCAGGCACAGTAAACAAGACATTAAGTGATGTCAGTGGTCGGGCAGCGCGAACTGCACAGTGTGTTGTGTCTGGATGAGGGGGGAAAGACCTTCCCCCGGACGATTTGAAGGTATGAGGGACCAAATTCAAAAGCGATTATTTCTGCAGTGCAACGAACAATAACTAAAAGCGCTACCTTGTCAGAATGCAGCATTAGTGCTGCATAAGATGGCTCTTTTAGTAACAAACGGCTGGGGGGAGTGACAGGTTCCCTTTAATGTCCAGCATGTAATTTGGGTCCCCATGGAGAAACTAAGGCTGAGATTATACAGAGTGTTGCGGACAATGATCGAACAAATACACAGATGATTCATTATTAGTTATTATAAAATTAGAGGAAATGCACAAAAGGCAAAAGTGCCATAATAAATAAACCTATATTTCCCTGGGCATTATATATATCATATAGCTAGAGCGCTGGCCTCTGGAACCAACAATACCAAGGAGACTGCAGCTGCTGCACCACAATGTGTGTACAAAACTAAACGTTCTCTTGGTCCTGTGTAGCACTGAAGAGAAGAACAAAGTAAAGGATCCACTATCAGTGATACTGACACTTTACTTGCACAAATGAATAATTTTGTATCATATTCTTATGAAGATGGAGAAATGTTGTTGCACACTCTAACAAGTTGTAAATTTCCGAGAAGGTGCTTGTTCTTCTGGAGTGGACCACTGGGTTCATAAATTAATCTGTATTAATCTGTATTGTACAATCACATCGAAGAACCGCATGCCAATAGGCACAAATCTGCTCAAGTGGTTTTATTAGTTGCGTCTCATATCCAATTATCATGGAGCGCCCCCACACCGCCGCAGGGCCGAGGGGTACCCGGAGCCGGGCCTCTGGGATCTCAGTCCTGGGGTTGTCACGGTGGCTAGACCCGGTCCGTGGCCCTGTCTGTCAGTGGGGGACGTCCGTTGCAAATAGGTGCTGTTAACGGTGGTGTAGCGGTGCAGTTGTGGGGTGCAGGTCGCGGTAAATAACGAGGACACCAGGTTGCAGTCTCTTTACCTCTTTACTGGAGATCTCTCGGTCCTCAGTCCGGAATCCGGTCCACCAGGCTGCGCAAGTCCGGCCGGTCCAATGGCACTTCCAGAGTTCTCCTCACAGGTGGAAATCAGTGCCTTCCTTCTTAGCGCTTTGTGTTGTAGTCCTTCCCTGCTGTGCTTACGGAAAGTACCCCACAACTGTTGTGTCTGTTTCTTAAGTTCCCTCACAACTCGATTAACTGATCTTCTGCTAATCTTCCGTCCCTTCCTGATGTTACAGTAAGAACGGCACCCGTTTGTCAGGTAGGCCTGGAGTTCTTCCGGGACCCTAGAGACGCCCCTCTCCCGCAATTGCCCCCCAAGACTTCATAGGTGATATGTGGTAGACAGCCCGCCTGAGACTGACTGTCCTGCCGCTGTTTGGAGTATGGCTTAAAGCTGTATATTATTCCACTCCCTCGGCGTTCCGGCCACCGGTAATGCGCCTCAGCAAGGTGCTGCCTCTTTCAACAAAACCCCTGCTGGTATTCTCCTTCTGCTTGATTTCGTTTCTCACTCAGCACAATCTATCTCGCTTCTAATCCTTTCTTAGGGCACCGCCGCTATTCTGAGCAGGCACGGTCCCGTTACGTTCTTTCAATGCCAAGCCTCTGCCAGGATCCCACCCCTGGCAGAGACCCTACTGTCTCTTCCTCCACAACACCCTCTCTCACTAGGTGTTGCTTCGTTCGATCCAGTCAGCTTTCTCTACTAACTTCCTGCCTGACCCCCAGTTTACCCACTATGGTGGGGAGTGGCCTAATGAATAGCACCCTTAGCTCCCCCCGGAGGCCCAGCTGTGAAACATATTGGTGTCTGTGATACCTGATTGGAGGAACTCCTTCAGTGCCATCGAACGCACCATGGCTCCCCTTAGTGGCGGAGCCACAGTACTGCAACGACCAGGACTCTGGGGCGCTGCAATCACACCGTTGTAGATGACTGACATATGGTGACAACAGTATCCACAACCTTTTGAGCTTTAACTCTTCATCAGGCCTAAGTGTGTCACCTACTCAACATAAGAAACTTGTACAGAGGGATTTATGGTTTGGGATTATATTCCCAGTATAAGACCCTTCGAGGAGTGCTTTCCTGGGTAAGCAAAAAATGGGAGACTAGAGGAGCAGATATTGTCCTGGAGTTGTATTTCCCACTGGAAGACCTGTGCTTGCCCTCGGATGTTCTTGGCGTTGAATGGCAGGAGAAGTCACACCATTTCTCCTGCCATAAAACATGCAGCAATGAATGAAACCACTTGAGCAGATCTGGAAAATGAGTGTGCGGTTCCTCCATATGATTTCACTATATTATTATGAAAATCTGCCGAGAGATTTATGCAAACTAATTTTGAATATTTCAATCTCTAATTTATATGGGCAAATCAAACAAAGATCCACAGTCTGATTAATTATGATCATCTGCATATGGATAGCTTTTACGAAGTGGACCTGAGTGTTAGGCTATGTTCACATTGAGTTTTTTGAGGCAGTGAGGTTGGAGAAGTTTTTTTTCTGATGCATTTTATTATGAAATGGTTTTGAATAAGTTTTAGAAGAGTTTTTCCTGATGCATTCTTTGCAGCCTGTTAGCTGAACAATGCCTTGTATGGAAGGGTTTCCTTCAGGATCGTCTTAAAAATGTGACATTCCCTTTCTTTTTTCCACCAGGCAGTTTTCAAAACCTCTTCAGAAATAAAAGCTTATAAAACCCCTCAATAAGAACTGCAAAGTGTATTTCCCATAGAAAGTAATTGTAATAGTTTTCCAAGATTTTTTAAGGGATTTTTGAATGGGATTTTAGTGAGGATCCACTCAAAAAAAGTATTTAAAAAAATTGGTGTGAACATAAATGGATGGTGCAGGATTTAAAATGCTCTTTGTAAATATTTACTTTCACACCCTAATCCCTTTTGTAATTATTAGAAAACATCCTACTCTTCTCCCTATACAGCAAATCCCTGTATGTGTTTTTTTTTGCTATACTTCCTGTTACGTTTATTGTGAGACAAGTATCAAACAGGACATCAAAGGATGCTGGCGCTGCACTCACTTCTCAGTAGCATCTATTGCTCCTCCTGGAACAGAAAGGCACCATGGGCATCGAGTCAGAAGGAGTGAGTGACACCAGCATCATTCCATAGATTCTAGCATGGCTTTCAAAAGAATTGTCATCAGGGGGACCATGCTTTGTCAATCACACAGCTTCTATTACTGTGTCTTGATGGTGATTCATACGAGGGTGTTGCTAGAAGTTGTGGGGTGGTGCTGGTGTCACTCACTGCTCCTATCTCTGCCCCCTGATGATGTCTTCTTTCACAGTTAGATGTTTCGGTGGCGGAGATTGAAGCAGAGTGTCAGAGCTGCGCTCACCTCTCCCACAACTTCTATCAGCGCCATAGTACCAGAATATCTTCGGAGGGAGGCGATGGCAGTGCTGCCCCCTTATGATGTTCTATCACAAGAGGAATGATAGACGCTGCAGGAAGTGAGTGCAGCCCCAGCCTTTTGTGACGTCCTGTTCTAGGAGGGGTTGTGAATGCTGCGGGGAATTGAGTTCTCTCAAATGAAATGTTACAGGAAGTACAGTAAAAAATGCATATTTAGAGATTAGCTAGATAAAGAAAAGTGTAGGGTATTTTATAATAAAAATAATGACTAAAGTGTAAAGATAGATATTTTGAAAGGAGATTGTAGGTACCGGACCACCACTTTAAGTGTCACGTTAATTATTTGCCTCTTCACTGAGGCCAGTATTGAAGTAGGATCCAGTGTAGGTTGGTCCCTCTGTGGGAGATGCCCTACGCCATCTGTCCACTATTACACAACATCAGAAAACAAGGGAGGGGAAGATCTTCGGTTGTGCCACTTGTTCCTTACTACAAAAGTTTGGAAAGATGCTCTTACAAGAGATGGATGCCTGGCCGGGGAGAAGTCATAGGGGTGTGAACCAGCACATGGTAAGACACACCCATTCCATAACTGACAGCATTGCTAATCAATGCATTAAGAATATAATTGAGAACAGTATTATTTAAAAACAGACGCTTCCTAACAAGATTAAAAACAATATCATTTTCTTGTGAATGTAATCTCACAGCCAAATGTGTCCCACTTTACACATATCAGTGTTTAATTTCCTGGAAATGAAAAGGCTGCTTTAAAAATATCATTCCATTCACTCCGTTCAGCGTTTCTCACTACTTTCCTGCTAAGTAGTAGCATCAATTATAACAACTAAGTCCCTGTTTAATCAATTTACAAGCATTCATGAAAACTGTGAATGTGTTTTTATTTCTCTGTAAAGTGGCAGATGATTTAATCTGTAATATGCAAATCAGCGGTTCTATGTAAGGCCTCATTCAGACGTCCGTATTTGTTCACATATGCAAAAAAATAGTACGATTGTCATCAGTGTATTGCATCTGGTATTCATCAGTGTTTGGTCCATGTGTCAGTGTTTCATCAGTGATTTTCACTTATGGATATATAAATAAATAACTACAAATCTTCTACTATTTTTGACAATGTTAATGACAGACAGCATATGGATTACACATGGATGACATCTGCGTGCTCTATATGATTTCCAGGGATCCACAGACTTATATTGGCACTTTACAGCCATTATATTGATAAAAAATGAACGTCTCTGATTTTTGCATGCCCACACGGTCCGCAAAAACACCCACAGGCATGTGGGCAACCTCATAGTCTAAATGGGTACATGTTCTATCTGTGAAAACTACAGATTGGACACAGAAACATACGTCTGATTGAGGCCTAAAGATATTGTTTCATCACCTGATCATCATCTCATCGATGGTCTGACATCTCTACATTGTTGTTTCTGGATGGACATTTCCTGAATAGGGGCTGTTGAAGGGTAGATGTAGTATTACATGACCAGTCAAGTAAGTGGGCATCCATGTAATGCATAGATGAGTTGGGTCAACCACAGTGAGAAATGGTCATTCAGCGTGGGGATACCCCTATGATGTGAAGGAAAGAGAATCTGTCAGCAGGTTTTTGCATTCACGTCTGAGAGCAACATGATGTATGGGCAAAAACCCTGATTCCAGCAATGTATCACGTATTTTATTGGGTGCAGCAGTTTTGATAAAATCACTGTTTTTCTATTGAAAATCTAGCAGCCCCTTACTGAAAACCCCACCCAGACCACTGATTGGCAGCTTACCGTGTACACTGTACATTGAGATATAGCTGCTAATCAGTGGTGGTGAGTGATGAATTGCATTATAGTATCCCTATGTTTCATTTATATGGTATCTGATATATTCCTTCCTGGCAGGCTTGGTTTGCACTTTTTTTTATATGATATATTTATTACTGTAACCCATAGATGGATGGGAGATATATGCACTTTGACATTGTTATTACTCTTTCCGCATGTGAAATATTAGTGATACATTTGATTCATGTAGCAACTGTACTCATATAGGTATACTGTTTTTGTATATTACGGAATCTGATATTTACAGGACATGTAAACTCTATTGCAAAATGCCACTGGGTCTACAGTAGCTTGCAAAAGTATTCATCCCCTTGGTATTTTTCGTGTTTTGCTACCTAACAACCTGCAATTTCACAGTTTTATTTAGGGTTTGCATGAGTTCTTATAAATAATATGCCTACAACTGTGAACAATTGTTTTTCTATTTATTGTGAAGCAAAAAAAAAGGACAAAATAACTGCAAACTTGAGTGTGCATAACTATTCATTGCCCTAAAATCAGCATTTTGTAGAGCCTCCTTTTGTGGCAATAACAGCTGCAAGTCGCTTTGGATAAATCTGTTTGAGCTTTAAACATATTAACACTTGGATTTTGGCCCATTTCTCAAGGCAAAACTGCTTCAGCTCCTTCAAGTTAGATGGGTTTTCCCTGGTGAACAGCAATCTTCAAGTCTGACCACAGTTTCTCAACTGGATTAAGGTCTGGGCCTTGAATAGGCCACTCTAAAATATATACACGTTTCCCCTTAAACCACTCGAGTGTTGCTTTAGCAGTATGCTTTGGGTCATTGTGTTGTTGGAAGGTGAACCTCCATCCCAGTTTCAAATCACTGAAACAGGTTTTGCTTAAGAATATCCATGTATTTGCACCCATCCATCTTCCCCTCAACTGGGACCTTTTTCCCTGTCCTTGCTGCTGAAAAGGGTTACTTTTGGTCTCTGTGCTGCGTCTCTGATTAAATACCCTCCGTGCCTGGGCTGAGAGTTTTGGTAGACTGCCCTCTCTTGGCAGGTTTATTGTGGTACCGTGTTTTCATTTGATGATAATGGATTTCATGATGCTTCGGGTGATCATCAGAGATTGGAATATTTTTTTTACAACCCAGTCCTGTATTCTCAACAACTTTGTCCCTGACTTGTTTGGAGATCTCCTTGGTCATAAGGGTGTTGTTTGGTTAGTGGTGCCTTTGCTTAATGGTTTTGCAGCCTTTGTGGTCTTTCAGAAAAGGTGTGTATACACTGACAAACCATGTGACACTTAAACTGCACACAGGTAGACTTACTTTCACTAAGCATGTGACTTATGAAGGTAATTGCTTTCACCACAAATTTTTAGGGGTTTTATAGCAAAAAGGGGTGAATGCATACGCACCTGCCAATTTTTTGTTATTTGATCCCATAAATTTAATTTATGCCCTTATTTTTCTCACTTCGCTTAACCAACTGAGACTATTTATTGCTGATGCATCACACACAAATCGTATTTTCAAAAATATTTAAACACCGGTTCTAATGTAACAAAATAGGTAAAAAGCCAAGGGAGGGAGAATACTTTCGCAAGCCACTGTATTTTTCACATCATGAACATACTGTCATGATCCAGACTGGGTTTTGAGTACTGTGTCCCCTTTTCACGGTCTGATCATGTCAGGGGTTAACTCGTCTTAGCCTCAGTTTGGTTTCAGGTTTGCTATTTAGCCCCGCTGTGTCCTGTAGATCATGTCAGTTATAGTTTCAGCCTAGTGCTGCTGTAGCTGACTCTGATTGCTCCGATTTGTCCTGCTGCGTTTGCTGTCTGAACCCGTGTCTCTGTTTTCCCATGTTCCCGTCTTGACTCAGAGTTTCCCTGGTTTGACTTGGCATGTATCCTGACATGTTTCTGTCCTTTGTCTTTTGGTTTATCCACCCCTGCTGTTACTGACCCCCTGGCTTGTCTCTGACTGCGAGTTTGCTTATTCCTTTGGTACTGCGCTACAGTCTAGGATTTGACCCGGTTTGTTTTGACTATTCTGCTGCCCCCTGTGGTAGCCTCACTGTTACACGGCAGGTTAGCTTTGTTTAGGTGCTTCCTCTCTACTGCCATCTAGTGAAGCCTGCACCTACCTGCATTGCAGCAGCATGACATTATAACTCTGCTTTGCTTTCTATGGAACCGCTCCATACCTTGGCAGATCAAATGGCTAGTTTGACACAAATGAAGCAGGATCTGTCTGTCGAACATAGGGCCTTGGCCATGTCTCATAACCACCTGCAAAGAGATCTTTCAGACACAGTAACATATTTTCAGGGATATTCTTCCCAGTCTGGCTGTAAGCACTCGGACACTGTTGATGTCTTAATGCACCCTCCTGAACCTACGGTCAGGCTCTCAGATACCTTCTCAGGGAAAAGGATAAGTTCCATACGTTCAAGGAGAATTGGAAGTTGTTGCTTTCTCTTAGACCCCGATCTTCTGGAGATGAGAGTCAGCGAGTGGGGATAATCATTTCTTTACTTCGGGAGGGACCTTAATCGTGGGATGTCTCTTTAACTGCTATTGCCCCTGAATGTAAGTCTGTTGATAAGTTCTTTTAGACCTTAGGACTTATTTTTGATGAGCCTGACCGGGTCAGAGTGGCAGAGGACATAATCATGAGTCTCTTTCAGGGTAAGCTATCGGTTGAATGGTATAGCTCCGAGTTCCATTGATGGTCCACTGAGGTGTCTTGGGATGACTGTGAGCTGAGATGTCAGTTCAGGAGAGGACTGTTGGATCACCTGAAGGATGCTCTGGCTCTCCATCCACCACCCAGCTCATCGGAGACTATGACTCAGGCTATCCATATGGATCGGAGGCTGCGGGAAAGAGGTGGTACACAGTGAGAGGTTCAGTTGCTCAATGCTAATCCTGTTGTTTTGCCACCTTCTGAACCTATGGAGGTGGGGACCACCAACTCCAAGGAGAAAGAGCGGAAGCGATGAAATGATGGGAAATTATGTTTTTATTGTGGAGATTCGGGACATTGGAAGAAGGACTGCCCCTCTTGTCCACCGATTAACAAGCTTCCGAGTCTGTGTGATTGTTGAGGAGGTCACCCAGACTCTCAGGTACCATATTCATCATTTCAAAAAGCTTTGTTAGAGGTGGAACTGTGTTATGGAGGTGGTTATTAGGGTTCAGCGAAATGGATAGGACAAATTCAAAAATCGCCGACTTTCGGCAAAGTCGGGTTTCATGAAACCCGACCTGATCCTAGTGTGGGATCGGCCATGAGGTCGCCGATCTGCGCGCAAAAGTCGCGTTTCATATGACGCTTTCAGCGCCATTTTTCAGCCAATGAAGGAGGACGTAGAGTGTGGGCAGCGTGATGACATAGGTCTTGGTCCCCACCATCTTAGAGAAGGGCATGACAGTGATTGGCTTGCTTTCTGCGGCGTCACAGGGGCTATAAAGGGGCGTGCACGCCGACCGCCATCTTACTTCTGCCGATCTTAGCATAGGGAGAGGTTGCTGCAGCTTCATCAGAAGAAGGGATATAGTTAGGGAGGGAAGATTAACCCCCAAACTGCTTGTACTGTAGCGATTTCCACTGTCCAACACCACCTTTTTTTTGCAGGGACAGTGGAGGTTATATTTTTGTGCATCAGCTCTGTAGCTTATTAGGCTGCCTTATAAGGCTCCCTGATAGCTGCATTGCTGTTTGCACGCTGCTGTGCAAACCAACTGCTTTTTTAAATGCAAAAATCCTGTTGCTCCTTTCTGCACAGTTATCTTGTTTATTTGTCCACACTTTTGTGTGCAGCAGTCCTTTTTTGCTGCCATACTTGTCCTGAGATCATTGTAGGGAGATTGAAATTGTACTACAGTCCTTGTATTTTTTCATATATCTTCCAGCCACTTTCTGCCACTTACATTGTGTTGTTTTATACACTGGGCCTGAGTTTTGGTTCAGTCTCCAAAAAAAAAAGTGAGATTGAAATTTTTACAAAGTGGATATACTTCAGTCCTGTTAGTTTGTCGTATATCAGCCAGCCACTTTCTGCCACTTACATTGTGTTGTTTTATGCACAGGGCCTGAGTTTTGGTTCAGTCTCCCAAAAAAAGGGAGATTTAAATTCTCAACAAGTTTATATACACCTTCTACCACATTTGAACTGCATTTAGCCTACTTTATTATTTGGGCCTACTAACTGTGTCTGCCACTCATTACGGTTTTCCTCCACTGAACAAAGCAATGTTGCCTGTTTAGTCCTGTTACCACATTTGAACTGCATTTAGCCTACTTTATTATTTGGGCCTACTACCTGTGTCTGCCACTCATTACAGTTTTCCTCCACTGAACAAAGCAATGCCGCCTGTTTAGTCCTGTTACCAATTTTGAACTGCATGTAGCCTACTTTATTGTTTGGGCCTATATCTGTGTTTCCTCCTCATCCTGCCCATTGCCCAGCCACTGCTAGATGAGTCTGCTGGTACATTGACCCAGACCACTACATTCCCCTTGCACTCTACACAGCCAGAATCTGACCCTGCTGAAAGTCAGGTTCCCCTTCCCGCATTCTATACCACCTTACACGGGGACAAAGAGGAAGGTGCAGATGAAAGTGCAGGTTCCCTCATCAGGTGGGGGGGCATACTCGTTGGCGACGTCACTGGCACAGGGCCCCTCATAGTACGCAAAAGTGTTTCTGCCAGTGGGAGGCGCCTCCCGCCGTCAAACACACCGCCGTACTATGAGGGGCCCTGTGCCAGTGCCAACGAGTGGGTTCCCCCTGCTTGCTCAGGATCACAGCACTTGCAAAGTTGAAATACTTACCTCTCCCTGCTCCACCGCCGTGACGTATTCCGCATTTCCTGGGTCCACGAAAATCTTGAGCCAGCCCTACCCCCCCACAACTTTAGCCAAATGACCCCCAGTTTTCAATGCCTAACTATTATTATAAAGTAAATTAAGATTGACAAGCTTAAGTAATAAGAATTGATGTTTTTGGCATTAAAATGGGCACTGTAGGTGTTTTCCTGTCCTCCACTCACTGCCGACTTTTATTCCCCATTGACTTGCATTGGGTTTCGTGTTTCAGTCGGCCCCCGACTTTTCGCAATAATCGGCCGATTTCACCTGACCCGACTTTTGACAAAGTCGAGTTTCGCGAAACCCGACTCGATCCGAAAAAAGTAAAAGTCGCTCAACTCTAGTGGTTATGTATCCACTTCAGCTTTTGTGGACTGTGGATCTTCCATGAAGTTCATTGACTCTAGACTGGTGTCCAAGTTAAAGTTAGGGACAGTTATGCAAGAGACTCCCATCCATATCATTGCCATTGATAAGACAACGTTAGCTCAAAATGTTATTAAGTCTGTCTCTGAGGAGTTCCACCTCAAGGTGGGTTCCTTGCACCAAGAACAAATCTCATGTTATGTTATGAATAATTTTCCTGAGGGACTGGTGTTGGGGTTCCCCTGGTTACAGAGGCATAATCCTGTTATAGACTGGGGATCTCGTGATATTGTTAAATTGGGTCTTAATTGTTCCAATGGTTGTCTTTCTGCTGTTTTTGTGTCTGCCATTAATCTGGAGAGGATTTTGGGGACGTGTTCTCTGAAAAAGAGGCTGAGGTCTTGCCACCACATCATCTGTATGATTATACAATTAATCTTATTCCAGGTTCTAAATTGCCCAAAGCCCGTTTGTTCAATCTTTCTGGCCTGGAACATACCCATATGAAAAACTATATCTCTGATAGTCTACGCAAAGGTCACATCCATCCTTCTGTTTCACTTGTGGCCACTGGATTGTTTTTTGTTAAGAAAAAAGATGGTGGTTTACGCCTGTGCCTCGATTTTTGAGAACTAAATAAGTACAGTGAGAAATACCTACCCTCTCCCACTCATTCCAGATCTTTAAAATGAATTGTCTGGGGCTAAGCGGTTTTCCAAACTCGATCTCAGGGGAGCATATAACCTTATCCGCATTCGGGAAGGGGATGAGTGGAAAATGGCATTTCTCACCTCCGAGGGTCTGTTTGAAAATTTGGTCATGCCCTTTGGTCTCACGAACGCACCTGCAATGTTTCAGAACTTCATGAATGATGTTTTTTCTGATGTTATCAAGTGCTTTATGGTTGAATACCTGGATGATATCCTTGTTTTCTCGCCTGACAAGGAATCCCACATTGGTCATTTACATGCTGTTCTTCATAGGTTATGGGGAAATTCTCTGTTTGCTAAACCTGAGAAATGTTTGTTTTGTGTCCAGGAGCTTTCCATTCTGGGGATCATCTTTTCTGCCAATGGGTTTTGGAAGAATCCCGGGAAGGTACAGGCAATTGTTGATTGGGTGCAACCCAGAGACCTCAGGGGTCTGCAGCATTTTTGGGGTTTCGACAATTATTATCAAAAATTCATCAAGGGGTTTTCTCAGGTGGTCAAGCCACTCACTGATCTCACTCGCAGAGGAGCTGATCTCAAAGTCTGGTCACCCTTGGCGGTTGAAGCATTTTCTACATTAAAGAAGTGTTTTATGTCTGCTTCTGTATTGGTTCAGCCCAATCCGTCAGAACAGTTCATTGTAGAGGTGGACGCATCGGAGGTGGGAGTGGGGGCGATGTTGTCTCTGGGACCCGTTACTTTGACCAATTTAAATCCATGTGCCTTTTTTCGCCAGGAAGTTTTCTTCTGCGGAGAGGAATTATGATGATGGTAACTGGGAGTTATTGGCCATAAAATTGGCTTTTGAAGAATGAAGGTTCATTGGATCACGGTGATTACGGACCTCAAGAACCTGTTTTACATTGAGTCTGCCAAACGTTTAACTCCTAGGCAGGCGAGGTGGTTGCTTTTTTTTTCTCGTTTTCATTTTTCTATCATGTTTCGGCCTGGTTCCAAGAATGTCAAGGCGGATGCCTTATCTCACAGTTTTGATCCAATATCACCCCCAAACCTCCTTCCTCCATTCTTCAGCACGGGGTGGTTGTTGCTGGGGTATCCTCTGAATTGAACCATGAAATTTGGGAGGCTCAGTCTCTTGCTCCTCCCTCTTTGCCTGATAATAAGCTCTTTGTCCCAGTTCAGTACCGGATGAGGGTTCACCTGGAGTTCCACGATTCTGCTCAGTGGACACCCGGGGATCTCAGCCACCCAGAAAGCAATTGCTAGGCTGTTTTGGTGGTCCTCCATGACCTCTGATGTCTGCTTGTGAAACCTGTGTCCGTGCTAAGAGCTCCCATAACCGGCCGGCGAATTGGTGCCATTGCCAATTCCGGATAGACCTTGGACTCATTTGTTCATGGATTTTATCACTGATCTCCCTCATTCCAATGGCAAACCTGTAATCTGGGTAGTGGTTGACAGATTCAGTAAACAGGCGCATATTGTACCTCTGGCAGGATTACCTAATGCAGAGACACTGTCTAAGTTGTTTGTTGAGCACCTTGTGCGCTTGCATTGTGTGCCTTTGAGTGTGGTTTCTGGTAGAGGAGTACAATTTGTGTCCAAATTTTGGAGAACATTTTGTAAAAAATTGGGTATTTGCTTGACCTTATCCTCTGCCTACCATCCCGAGACCAATGGTCAGACAGAGAGGACCAATCATTCACTTGAACAGATTTTGCGATGTCTTGCTACATCTTAGTAGGATGATTGGTGTTCTTCATTGCCAGTGGCTGAGTTTGCATTTAATAATCGGATTAACCAGTCCACTGGCACCTCTCCGTTCTTTTGTAATTACGGCTTTCACCCCATTTTGGCGAGTTTTCCAGGCTGGATTCAGTATGTCCAGGGGCTGATACGGCAGTTCAATGGTTGAGGGAGGTGTGGAGGGAGGTCCAGAAGAACATTGAGGAGGCTCAGGGCAAGCAAACATTTTGCTGACAAGTGACGGTCGGTAGGACCTATATTCCTGGTAGGAGATAAAGTGTGGTTGTCTACCAAGAACATTCATCTGAAAGTTCCTTCTACTAAGGCTGTGCCCAGGTTTATTGGTCCTTATGAGATCATTGAGGTTGTCAATCCAGTTGCCTTTTGCTTACGCCTACCTCCGTAGCTTTGGATCCCCAATGTGTTCCATAAATCCCTTCTAAAGACATTTGTACCTTCCTCTGCTAGGTCTCCATCCCCTCCGCCTCCTGTCTCTGTGGATGGCCAGACTGAGTATGAAGTTGAACGGATTGTGGATTCTCACATGGTCTGCAATTCACTTCAGTATTTGGTCCATTGAAGGGGTTACGGTCCTGAGGATCGATCATGGCGCGATCTGTCCATGCTGATCGATTGGTTCAGGCATTTCATATATGTTATCCTGGGAAACCTGGGGGTCCAGTAGCCCCCTTGAGAGGAGGGTACTGTCATGATCCAGACCAGGTTTTGAGTCCTGTCTCCCCTTTTCCCGGTCTGATAATGTCAGGGGTTAACTTTTCTTAGCCTCAGTTTGATCTCAAGTTTCCTATTTAGCGTGGCTGTACCTTGCAGATCATGTCAGTTATAGTTTCAGCCTAGTGTTGCTGTAGCTGACTCTGATTGCTCCGATTTGTCCTGCTGCATTTGCTGTCTGAACCCGTGTCTCTGTTTTCCCCTGTTCCCGTCTTGACTCAGAGTTTCCCTTTAGTGCGCAGACTCCCTGGTTTGACTTGGCGTGTATCCTGACATGTTTCTGTCCTTTGTCTTTTGGCTTATCCACTCCTGACTGCCACTGACCCCCTGGCTTGTCTCTGACCACGAGTTTGCTTATTCCTTTGGTACTGCGCTACAGTCTAGGATTTGACCCGGATTGTTTTGACTATTCTGCTGCCACCTGTGGTATCCTCACTGTTGCACGGCAGGTTAGCTTTGTTTAGGTGCAGACCTGCTTCCTCTCTACTGCCATCTAGTGAAGCCTGCACCTACCTGCATTGCAGCAGCATGACACATTCCCGGTAATTGTGTTGTTCTGATATTTTGAACTAATAAAGTAATATTATTTTTGATATGTGAGTCTTTTTCTATATTTGATAAATTGGTTTAATTTCAGACTCTTAGTCATCAAAAGGCCAAGTAGGTTGACATGTGTATAATGTGTAACAGTCTGTTTACATGACACATTAGTTACCGTACTTTTCTTAATACATTTCTTTTCATCTAATGAGCAGAACAAGAAAGTTCCAAGCAAATATGGGACATTGCTGACATTTCATATGGTCCAGTATTTAGTATGATTGTTTGCTCAATACAATTTTTGTTCATCTTCCCTATTACTAACACGATTTTATTACAACACAAGACCTTATTAGACTGAAAGTATTTACAGCCTCACATATCTATGATGCTATGAAAATAGCTGTCATTCTGGGAAAATTAAATCTTTCTTTTCTGACCCTTGCAGCCTACTCTGCATCCAAAATCACTGGGGTACAGCAAAGGTGAAGCCTAGTAAGCACAGGCCATTTATTCTAGCATTGCAGTTTTTTATATCTAGAGATTTAGTTTAATTCACCTCAGTGTAAAAAAAAGTGCACTAGGAAGCAGTCTAAGGACTGAGGCTAAGTTCACACATTGCAAAGTCACAATTATCAGCAGGAAAGTCAGTAGTGGCAGATCAGTTCAAAATTGAGCAGATCTTGTTGTGGAATTCCCTGCAGACGAGCAGCTTTTATAAAAAAAAGAAAATGCTTATCTCAGATGGTGATTTTCTGGTCCCAGTGCCCTCTGGTCTTAGCCTCCGGTGCTGGTATTCCATTCCATGTGACCACTACAGGTTCTGATTGGCTGTAGCTGTCACATAGGACAGAACGTGTGCACTGGAGCTCAATATGCCCCGAGACCGGCATACAAGCCAAACAGGTCAATTTCTGGCCTGAAAATAAAAGCAATGAGTGTAGGATATTAGAGAAATATCATCAGCTTTTAATATGACTGTATTCCATTGTGGACTTTCTGTCCAGACTTAAAATCACAAAAAACATCTGTTACATCTCAATATTCCCTTTCCAAGTTTAAGAACATGGAATAGCCGGGTTGCAAGGTGATGGGAGTGGGGTTAGAAACCACGCAAAAATGAACAAGCAAAAATAGAGAAATAAATAAGTGCCATGCTCAGCTATTTTGAAGTATCTTACCATTACCAATGCTCCTATTGGTGACAATAATAAGAACAAATACTGCACTTAAAAGGGTTAATCATTGCATAAAGGGAATCTGTCAGTAGCTTCAACCCTCATAAGCTGCCTATATGGGCATGTAGGTCATAGGAGAAATGAAGTGACACTTTGATATCTGTGATAATTTAGGCAAATCTTCAGGGAGATCTGTGTCTGGCCCATAGATCTTAACAGCTCCTTTACATATTAAGAAAAATCAAAAAACACAAAAATTGAAATTGGTTTAAGTTGGTATACATGCAGAACCCGTGTTCACTTTGGCCATAAAACATACAAAACCTACAAGAAGTAAAATAAACCTAAACCCTACTGTAACTCAATAAGTGCATTTAAATAACACAGGGTTCTTAGTAATTCTGTTTTTTGATGAAAAATAGCATAAAAGCCATTCCACCATCGACAAGGTGACCCTGATAGGGATGGTCCTATGCTGTCTAATATTAAAAACCTTACCATGTGTCAGAGTTGACCTCAGAGTGTGAATAAGGGAAGACAAAAGAACCGGGTCCCGACCTGTGGACACCAGTCTGGGGAAGCATTTAAAAGTAATTTTCAGCTCAAGGGAGGGAAATTAGCTTCATAATGGGCATTAGAGGGACTCAGAAAGGGTGGTCGTGAAATGGACAACCCTTTTAATACACGCCTCAATATTGAAATTGTGAAAGTCATTGAATTATGAAAATCAAAAGATCAATAATTTGTTATGTTAGTGAAATGAAAATGATAAAAAATGATATCCGCAGTAAGATCCTGATGACATTCCTAGAGTCGGACTATTGACCTGCACGTGCACCTTCCCAGGGAATGAGTGCACTTGCACAAGATCTCGGGCAGAAAAGACAGGCCACTCAGACAAAGAGTGACCTGTCAATCAAAACTCAAAGTCCAGCGGAGAAAGATGGTGAGAGGCAGGAGAGCTGTAAGTGCAGTGCCTGCCCTCAGCACTTGCAGCCCATTAGCGTTAAAATTGTGAAAGATATTTCTAAAAAAACAGTAAATCACTTTTCTATACCAAATGTATGACTTTAATCTCCTTTAACCCCTTAACGACCGCCGATACGCCTTTTAACAGCGGCAGTTAAGGATACTTATTTCTCAGCGCCGATTTTTAACGATGCTGAGAAATAAGTGTACAGCGCCCCCCAGCTTCAGAAAATCTCCGACCCTGCAAAATATGATCAGAGCCATTTTTTTGCGGTCCTGTCACGTGATCGCCGTTATTCACTTTATAACAGCAATCACAAAAAAGTCCGATTTACAATTAATTTCTCTCCCTTCTTATATGATCTAGCATATCAGAGAAGAGAGAAATGAAGTCCCCCAAGCCACCCTGGTACCTGCGCCATCCATGAACCCTCATGCTTCGTCCCCCAGCCCTCCCCGTCATCTCCCTGGGAAAAAATGGCGGGTGCATGCGAAGTGCGCCCGACGAGATATGCTGACCGGTACCCTGCAACAATAGGACAGTTTTCCTATTGGTTCCTTTTGATCACTGTGATAGACCCTATCACAGTGATCAACATAAAAAAAATTGTAAATCAAATCCCCCTTCATCACCCCCTTAGTAAAAAATTATAAAATAAAAAAATGTTTCATTTTTTCCATTCTTTGCAGTTAGAGTTGGGGTTACGGCTGAGGTTAGGGTTGTGTTATGGTTGTGTTAGGGTTGAAGTTAGAATTGAGTTTTTTTCAAAAGTAAAAAAAAAATGATGACGATATGGTGGTTAGTGTTGAATGCAAATAATCGCTACTCGAGTTTGCATCTTTTTGGGGGGTGTCTAACAGCCATGAAACATGTGGGACAGAGACCTGAGTATGTCACTTGAGCGCCCGCGATATTTGATGCATACCCGATCACCCAATGCAAACTGGAGTAGCAAGCACTTGCGATCAACTTTAATGACAACATATTCAATATGACAACCTAATGTTATCAAATTCTTAGTGGTACATGTGGGCTCAGAATGCTCACAAAACCCCTGGATAAAATCCTTGAGGGGTGTAGTCTTCAAAATCGGGTCACTTGTGGGGGAATTTCCACTGTTTAAGCACATCAAGGGCTCTCCAAATGCGACATGGCGTCCACCTTCGATTCCAGCCAATTTTGCATTCAAAAAGTCAAACGATGCTCCTTCCCTTCTGAGCCCCTCTGTGCACCCAAACAGTGATTTCCCCCACATACGGGGTATCGACATACTCAGGGGAAATTGCACAACAAATTTGGTGGTCCATTTTTTCTTGTTACCCTTGTGAAAATAAAAAAAAAATTGGGTCTAAAGTAAAAGCTAAATGTTAATTTTTTGCTTCCACATAGCTTCAGTTTTCATGAAGCACCTGAAGGGTTAATAAACTTCTTGAATGTGGTTTTGAGCACCTTGAGTGGTGCAGTTTTTATAATGGTGTCACTTTTGGGTACTTTCTGTCATATAGACCCCTCAAAGTGACTTCAAATGTGATGTGGTACCTAAAAAAAAATGGTTTTGTAGATTTTGTTGGAAAAATGAGAAATCACTCGTCAATACATGCAATACATGCAGCCTCACGCTCCACTCCTGAGTGCCGGGTATTGACGTGCGAGACTCATCCGAGTTTCTCGCACGTATGAGCCCTAAGCAACAACAAAAGAATCACTCGCCTGTTTTGTATGTGGTTTTTGCCACAGATTTACAGCTGATTTCACCTCTTGCAAGAGTCAAATCTACAATAAAAATCCACAGAAATGATTTACACTCAGCAGATTTCAATAATGTGTCTTATATCAATTTCATTGCGGATTTGTCCTTTGTTATTTGTATAAGGTTTATTAAAACGTTACTCACTTTGCTGCTGCTGCTACTATTATACGCTGCAGATTTTTGGCAATCCAATCAGGATGGAACATCCACAGTGTATCCGCTATAGCTAAACATACCCTCAACATGGGTAATGAGCTTTCACCATGTACTCATATACAATTAGCTAGAAGAAAGGGCAGCGACGGGAGATTTTGAATCCTGCAGCTTCCATTATGTTTCCTTCATTTTCAACTATTATGAAAACAAAGATTTTGTTGGAATAATACTGTAATAGAAGCAATAATTCACTGTAGACTTGTAAAAGGTGAAGATCCACATTGGACATACCATGCCAACACATGGCCAAATTCTAGGAAATGCTGCCCTCCGATGTATTGAGAGAGTATTGCAGTACATGTGGTGCTAGTCTTCAGCTCAACCACCCACATAGGTAAGACCCAGCCTTGGCACAATATAATGGTAATATATAATGCCTGCATAAAGGGGCTATCTGGCAGTAATATACCCATTATTATGCTTTTTTTCTCACAGCTTACTCATGACCCTCATCCACTGTGGCTGGGTTACACTCCCTCTTTTCTGGTCTTGGATCTAAGTGAACATAATATAATAATTTCTCTATATATGAATGATATGTAACAAATACGCAAAGCCCTTCCATGAGATTGGCGTGCCGCAGGAGGGATTGGATATTGTGCATACTATATGACTTCATGTTCCCCAAACATTGGAGTCGCGGAATGTAATGTAACTGGCCAAATGAGCTATTAAAATCTTGTATAAGTGTTTGCATGCATATCAATGACTGAGTGCTCATTTAATTGGCCGTATCTTCACTTAGATGTTTACTTTAATTAATTTATCCCCCGTGGGCTTGATCGCACGACAAATGTTATAAAGCCCGCTATTCACGGCTGGCCTACGCAGCTTGTTTCCATTCTTTTCAGGCTTTCATAGGAAAGTAAATTTAAACATTATAATTTTAATGTCAGAGGGGATCACTTAACTGAATGAGTTTACAAGAAGCCAGAAACAAAAGAATGGTGGGGGAACCAACACACTTCAATATGTCTCCACTCTTGTCGAGACATCAATAACTGCCAGGCAATTCTGTTCTTACAACTGTGGAGAAATTACAAGTGCTTAAAAAAAATCCCACTGCTCCAGCACTAAATGGAGCTACAGGGCTGAGTAAATAACATATGCCCTTGGTTAGTAGTTCTCCAATATTTAAGTGATTGCGTAGGTCCTGTAATTGCTGCCTTTTATTCAACATAATTGAGTCTTTCTAACAAATATAACATGAAGAACAAAATAAACATGCAATTTCACCACAGGCGAAAACGCTTGGAAATTCTCTGATCGCCACTTTGACCTTGTATTAAAGCATTTTTGTTGTCTAAAACACAGACCTTGCAAAGAGAATGGAAAGAACATACAGACGTATAAACTGAATTTTCATCCCTTCCCACTCCATGCATTTTTTTTTCTATGAAAAACGCAGTTTTCTTAACAGTAACTGAACAGTCATTATTTTGGATTTTATAATTTTGTCCAGCATGGAAAAATATGACAAATTGCATATCACTTTATTAGGGGATTTGTCTAAATTACTATTAAAAGATTTGCAAGCAAGTGGATACCAAATCTTGTTTTCCTCCAGTCTATTTGCCTGTGTGTAGGAGCCTTGATATTAAAGCATACTCATTTGAAGTACAGATGATGGCAGTGATGGGTCAGCACTAGTGATGAGCGAATAGCATTGTTGCATGGGTCTCCCCGAGCATGCGCTGAGTATTTTGTAGTGCTAGTGTATAGTGTTGAGCATTCCGATACCGCAAGTATCGGGTATCGGCCGATACTTGCGGTATCGGAATTCCGATACCGAGATCCGATACTTTTGTGGTATCAGTAATCGGAATCGGAAGTTCCCAGTGTATGGTTCCCAGGGTCTGAAGGAGAGGAAACTCTCCTTCAGGCCCTGGGATCCATATCCATGTAAAAAATAAAGAATTAAAATAAAAAATAGGGATATACTCACCCTCTGACGCGCCCTGGTAGTAACCGGCAGCCTGCTTTGCTTAAAATGAGCGCGTTCAGCACCTTCCATGACGTCACGGCTTCTGATTGGTCGCGTGCCGCTCATGTGACCGCCACGCGACCAATCACAAGCCGCGACGTCATCCCTCAGGTCCTAAATTCCTTTCTAGGAATTTAGGACCTGAGGGATGACGTCACGGCTTCTGATTGGTCGCGTGGCGGTCACATGAGCGGCACGCGACCAATCAGAAGCCGTGACATCATGGAAGGTACTGAACGCGCTCATTTTAAGCAAAGAAGGCTGCCGGTTCACAGTGGTAAGGTCCAGGCTGCGTCGGAGAGGTGAGTATATCAATATTTTTTATTTTAATTCTTTATTTTACACATTCATATGGATCCCAGGGCCTGAAGGAGAGTTCAGACCCTGGGAACCATCAGGGATACCTTCCAATACTTGAGTCCCATTGACTTGTATTGGTATCAGGTATCGGTATCGGCGAGATCCGATACTTTGCCGGTATCGGCCGATACTTTCCAATACCGATACTTTCGAGTATCGGACGGTATCGCTCAACACTACTAGTGTAACATCCCAGGTAACCGGTTGTTACAGTGGCATTGCTTTCCTCACGGGGAGAGTGATGTCATGCTTGGAAGTGAGGAAGGATCCCTTTAACAGGTATTCAGCACATACAACACCGTTCTGACTACAGGCCAGAAGGAGGAGCTCTACACCCGACTTCAGGGGAGCTGCTCTCTCTGGTCTGGAGGAGGAATCAGATGCTAGGCAGTTGGAGATAGTTAAGCAGTTGGTGAGAGGAGAGCGAGGAGTAAAAAAGGAAAGCTGGGGCCATGCAGACGAGTGACTCTGCAGCTCCTGGGAAGGAAAAAGAGAGCATAGCAACTTGTAAAGAGACTGAAAGGAGGAAGGAGCAAAGGCGAAGTGAAGAGCTAGGGAGAGAAGTTGTGACTGAACTTCTTCCGCTGAGCGCGGATACCAGTAGCCGGAAGACCGAGGTTGTGCAGTACTTTATGTCTCACAGCAGAAACCGTCGGACAGCAGATTGCAAGTTACCTTCCACCATTAACACCTGAGGACACAGTAGCAGATAGAGCCCGGGTCATGATATAGATCCTGTAAAAAGGCTTGAGTTACCTGTCGTACGGGTTAGTGTCCTACCTAAAGGGGGACAGAGGGAGTACGTGAGGACCTTGTGTGAGGCTTAAGGCAGCAAGGGACTACAACAACAAAGCACTAGAAGGAAGGCTTCCAACTCCACCTGGTTAGGGGGATTCCTGAGACACTTCCAAGCCAGCTGGTCCACCACCAGCATCCATGATCCGGTACCTTGGACTGTGGCTGCCTGAATTATACAGTAAAGAGTTAAAGAGACTGCAACCCTGTGTCCTCCGTTTCTTTGTACACCACCTACCACCTGTCCATACTACACCAGGAGCCCTGGGGACCCAGCTTCACCTGTGGGAAGCCATACCATCCCTGCTGCCACATCACCCCAGTGGACCCCTTTAAGCAACGTTGGCCACCCCTGACTGAATACCACAGGTGGTGTCACAAACTTTTATTATTTCACACACCCCTTTAAAGACCTTATGAGTCGCCCGCCAGGGCCGTGGGGTACTCGGTACCAGATCCGTTACTTAAAGGGATGTGTCACGGTGGCGGCAACCAGGTCCATGGCCCTGGGAGCCCATGTCAAAGGGATAGTCTTTAAAGAGATTTGTAAAATAAAGGAATGTTCGTGACGCCACCTGTGGTATTCGGTCAGGGGTGACTGACGCTGCTTAAAGGGCTCTTCTGGGGTGATGTTATGGCAGCTGGATGGTATAACTTCCCACAGGTGAAGTAGGTCCCCAGGGCTCCCATGTGTAGATGGAGATGGTGTAATAAGAAACAGAGGACACAAGGTTGCAGTCTCTTTACCTCTTTACTGGAGCAATTCAGGCAGCCACAGTCCAGGGTACCGGATCACAGGTGCTGGTGGTGGCCTGGCCTGCTTGGAAGCAAGTTGGGTTTTCCCCCTTACCAGGTGGGGTTAGAAGCCTTTCCTCTAGCGCTGTGGTGTACTTCCTTGCTGCCTATAGCTGTCCAACAAGGTCCTCATGAGGTTTCTGTCCTTTTGTGTAAGTGGGACACTAACCTGTATGACAGGTGGCTTGAGCCTTTTCACAGGGTTTCTATCACGACCGGGGCTCCATACGCCACTGTGTCTTCAGGTGATAGGGCAGGCAAGTGACCTGTAGTTCAATTGTCCTGCCGGTTTCTGCTGTGAGTCCCCCAAAGGAGAAGATCCAGATGGCCTCCCAGTCCAGGAGGAGGCATGTTGTGAATTCCGTTCTGGAGCTCCCTCCTGTGGTTGCTAATGGTATTTTTGTGAGTTCTGCCCTTGGGCTCCCTCTGGTGGATTCGAGTGGAACTGTTGCTCCTTTAGGTAGCTGTAGCAGCTGCCTTCACTGATCGCCTTGCCTGGGTTTGTTATTTAAACCTGCTCTGGGCTTTAGTTCATGCCAGCTGTCAATGTTCTTGGTTGGATTTGGTTCTCTCCTTGGATTTCTCATATGGCCTGTCCTTGTCAGCAAAAGATAAGTTTTTGCTAGTTCTTGTTTGTCCATTTGCTTTGGACTCTATTGCTCTGCAAATATGTCTCTTTTTGTCCAGCTTGTCACTATGTCATATTCAGGCTAGCTAGAAGCTCTGGGAAAGCAGATTTGCCCCTCCACACCGTGAGTCGGTGTGGAGTTCATTTTTGTAAACTCTGCGTGGATTTTGTAGTTTTTAATACTGACCGCACAGTATCCTTTTCTCTCTGTCTATCAAGTTTAGTATTGGCCTCCTTTGCTGAAGTCTGATTTCATTTCTGTGTACGTCATTTCCCTCTCCACTCACAGTCAATATTTGTGGGGGGCTATCTTTCCTTTTGGGGTTTTCTCTGAGGCAAGATAGCTTTCTATTTCCTTCTTTAGGGGTAGTTAGTTCTTAGGCTGTGAAGAGGTGTCTAGGGAGAGTCAGGAACATCCCACGGCTATTACTAGTGTTGTTGTTAGGATTAGGAACTGCGGTCAGTAGAGATACCACCTTCTCAGAGCTCGTCCCATGTTGCGTTTTAGCCACCAGGTCATATCAGTGTGGCCTCTTAACCACCAGGTCATAACAGAGGCAGGCCTGAGGACCTGCCCTAGAACAAGAAGTAAAAGTGTTATTAATGTAATGTTGTGTACTTGAAAAATGTTTTGCACTTCTCATATAAAGTTTTGCAAAGTTCAAGAAACCAGCCTCCCATAAAGGGAAGAAAAGTTATTTTACCAGCTAAAATGCATTTAAAAATGTTTTGTACATATCTTTAACCAAATTATTGTTTTTGTTTTCCCAGTCCGGAAGTACTGGATTTAATGGGGGGGGAGTGTAACACCCCATGTAACCAGTTGTTACAGTGGCATTGATTTCCTCACAGGGAGAGTGATATCATGCTTGGAAGCGAGGAAGGATCCCTTGTTATGATGGGTCAGCACTAGTGATGAGCGAATAGCATTGTTGCTTGGGTCTCCCCGAGCATGCGCTGAGTATTTTGTAGTGCTAGTGTAACATCCCTGGTAACCAGTTGTTACAGTGGCATTGCTTTCCTCACTGGGAGAGTGATGTCATGCTTGGAAGTGAGGAAGGATCCCTTTAACAGGTATTCAGCACATACAACACCGTTCTGACTCCAGGCCAGAAGGGGAGCTCTACACCCAACTTCAGGGGAGCTGCTCTCTCTCTGGTCTGGAGGAGGAATCAGATGCTAGGCAGTTGGAGATAGTTAAGCAGTTGGTGAGAGGAGAGCGAGGAGTGAGGAAGGAAAGCTGGGGCCATGCAGACGAGTGACTCTGCAGCTCCTGGGAAGGAAAAAGAGAGCATAGCAACTTTTAAAGAGACTGAAAGGAGGAAGGAGCAAAGGCGAAGTGAAGAGCTGGAGAGAGAAGTTGTGTCTGAACTTCCTCCACGCTGCGCACGCATACAGGTAGCCGGAAGACCGAGGTTGTGCAGTACTTTATGTCTCACAGGAGAAACCGGCAGACAACAGATTGCAAGTTACCTGTCCACGATTAACACCTGAGGACAGATAGCAGATAGAGCCTGGGTCATGATAGAGATCCTGCAAAAAGGCTCGAGTTACCTGTCATACAGGTTAGTGTCCTAAATAAAGGGGGACAGAGGGAGAACGTGAGGACCTTGTGTGAGGCCTAAGGCAGCAAGGGACTACAACAACAAAGTACTAGAAGGAAGGCTTCCAACTCCACCTGGTTAGGGGGATTCCTGAGACGCTTCCAAGCCAGCCGGACCACCACCAGCATCCGTGATCCGGAACCCTGGACTGTGGCTGCCTGAATCATACAGTAAAGAGGTAGAGAGACTGCAACCCTGTGTCCTCCATTTCTTTCTACACCACCTACCACCTGTCCCTACCACACAGGGAGCCCTGGGGACCCAGCTGCACCTGTGGGAAGCCATACCATCCCTGCTGCCAAAACATCACCCCAGTGGACCCCTTTAAGCAGCGTTGGTCACCCCTAACCGAATACCACAGGTGGCGTCACAAACTTTTATTATTTCACACACCCCTTTAAAGACCTTCCCTTTAACACAGGCGCCCAGGGCCATGGACCGAGCCATGGACCGGGTCACCGCCACCGTGACACATCCCTTTAATAACGGACCCGGTACCAAGTACCCCACAGCCCCGGCGGGCGTTCCACTTGGACATTTAATTTTCGTTGCCTCTGCTGCATGATTTACGGCTGCTAACCAGGCTGAATACATGTGGGGGTTGCCTGTTTGTTATAGACTTCCTACATGTATTCAGGCTGTCCAGCAGCCGTAAATCATGCAGCTGAGTCAACGAAAACTAAATGTCCGAGCACTACAAAATACTCAGAGATCACCCAAGCATGCTCAGGGGAGACCCGAGCAACAATGCTATTCGCTCATCACTAGTCAACACCTGTCTCCACCTCTGAGGGTATGTTCCCACGGTCAGTAAACGCTGTGGGTTGGACGCTGCGTACATCTGCAGCGTCCAACCCGCAGCCGCCATATGTTACAACATAGTGGATGGGATTTCCAGAAATGCCATGTCCACTATGCATGCACCGAAGCCTGCGGCTTCCCTGCGGAGACAGACATGCAGCGCGTCTTTCCAGACCACAGCATGTCTATTTATATTGCGGAGACACTCAGTCTCCGCAAGATAAATATCACCCTACAATGTATTGGACGCGGTGATTCTGCACAGTTCATTGAACACATGCGGAATCACCTGCATTGAAAAGCCGGCAGCGCTTTGGACGCAGCGGACATGTGCTGCGTCCAAAGCGCGGTCGATTATTGACCGTGGGGATGTAGCCTGACTGTTCTGCTTAGGCCATGTTCATACGTTCAGTATTTGGTCAGTATTTTACATCAGTATTTGAAAACCGAAATCAGTGCTAGAACAATCAGAGGAGAAGTATAATAGAAACATGTTATTTTAGTGAGACACAAGTGCTGAGCTGACCGTGTCACTGCCATTATCTGTACTCCAAATGAGTACGTTCTGATATCAGAGCAGCTAAAAGCTAGTAAATATACTGGGGAAAAGCAGGAGTTGGGATGTCACTTATGCTTTGGTCACACTATCAGTATTTGGTCAGTATATATTTATAAGACAAAACCAGGAGTGGGTGAAAAATACAGAAGTGGTGATGTGTTTCTATTAGGGTATGTGTCCACGTTCAGGAAACGCTGCATTTTTTACGCAGCACTGAGCCGCAGCGTCAAAAACGCAGCGTCCAGATGTTACAGCATAGTGGAGGGGATTTAATGAAATCCCGTCTCCACTGTGCATTAAAAAACGCATGCATTTTTCCCGCAAAAACGCACATGCGTTGCGTTTTTTCAGAATGCAGCATGTTGCTACAATGAGCAAAACTCGCAGGAACACCGCAGGTGACCTGCCAGTGACCTCAGGTGCATTTTTGGTCAGGATTTTCCTGCATAAAATCCTGACCAAGGAAAATCCTGACCAAAGCCTGAAGCAAACCTGAACGTGGACACATACTCTAAGGGTATGTGTCCACGTTCAGGATTGCATCAGGATTTGGTCAGGATTTTCCATCAGTATTTGTAAGCCAAAATCAGGAGTGGAACAATTAGAGGAAAAGTATAAAAGAAACATATGCACCACTTCTGTATTTATCATCCACTCCTGGTTTTGGCTTACAAATACTGATGGAAAATCCTGACCAAATCCTGATGCAATCCTGAACGTGGACACATACCCTAATACTTTTCCTCTGATTGCTCCTCACCTGGTTTTGGCTTAAAAAATACTGATGTAAAATACTGACCAAATACTGATAATGTAACCGTAGTCTTACATGCACTTTTTAACAGACATGAAGACAAATCATGTCAATTTGCATATTACAGTGGTAATGCCTCCTTTCATATAAAATAATCTCTGGAGGTAGATTCTCAAGAAGATCGGCATTCGGCCCATAGATCATCAACAGCTCATTTACATATAAAGAAAAATATGGATTTCTCTGGAATAAGACCTTCGTTTGCAGATATCAAGGTATCATTTTATACATCTTCCTTTGACCTACATGTACATATAGACAGCTTAGGAGGGTTAGTGCTACTGGCAGATGCCATTAAAGCAATCATCAACCACAATCTCACTTCTCAAATACATAACGACTGGTACTGGCAAAGTTCAAAGAAGCAGCCTGTTGAGTCCTTATTCGTCCCTGGCTTTCTGATGTAGAGAGATCCAAGTAATAACACACAGCACAAGAGATGTGTATTCATATGCAGGGATCGCCCAGGAGCTCGCCTCTGACTCACTGGGACTCACCCCTCCTTTTTATATAGCAAAGAGATAAGCATTTACAGACATGCGTACAAGCGCTCATATTCTCTAACAAAGAGTATCTATTCTACTGATAACGTTCACTTCTGGAATGTAAGTTACAATATCACAAAGGAATGCGTCCATAAAAGGAAATGTCTATTTTGCTCAAGTCTTCCTCATATTAAGCCAGACGTCTCTGAAAAGGAAGACAAAATGGATTCTTCAATCTGATCTCCACAATTCCCCCCTTTGACATATTCCTTTTATGATCTATCACAAATCCCCTTTAACATATCCATATTTTAGATTACCACAGGGCCAAAGACAAAGCCTTTATTTTTGGTATTACACATGTACACGCTTATATTCAATAAGAGAATCAAATCTAGTATCAATTCTTCCGTTTAACTCTCACAACCTTTTCTTTGTTCTGCAATAAGTATACTAAAATATAAAAACAAAAATTAGTACAGTAATATTAATTAGAATCACTAGAGGATAACATAAGAATAAAGAAGAAAATTTATACTCTTGCATCTATTACACAAAATTTATCTGTGCATACTGAGATACCCTTGAGCACAATCTGGAATAGTACGTATATGACTACAATAATCATAACTATATGTATTATGCTCTGCATAATCCCAGCAACCCACCCACCGATTCCTCTGAACCAGTTGGCTGGGTTGAGAAAAGAGAAAGTATCAGACCACCAGCTATCCTTATTCTGGTCATTGTCTTTATCATACTGATCTCTGAGTCGTTGTACGTCCTTTAATTTAAATGTCATGTACTAATTTTCTATGATGTTGCACGAATCTATTATTCAAAGGGGTTAAAGAATTTAGTCTATCCCATGCCTCCGTTGAGGTTAATACTATTAACATCAATGTTATGAGTTTTATACTGCTCTTTTGCAATGGCTTGCATGTATCCATGATGCCTTTCCTTCAAGCTTGACTGATGTAGGTGTTGTCAACAGGACTTGGAAGGGTCCGTCAAATCTTGGTTCAAGAGCCTTTCTGGTGTGTCTTTTTACATAGACTTGATCACCTGGTTCCAACTTGTGACTTCCTTCAATGTTGTCAGGATCTGGAAGGGAAGCAAAAACTTGTGCATGCACCTTAGTTAATTGTTTCTGAAGATTTTGCACATAAGAAGTCAATGACTCAATATTTAACACAAGTTGTTGTGGAAAATAACATCCTAAATTGGCAGTCCTGCCAAACAAAATTTCATATGGAGACAGTTTAGTCTTACCCCTTGGGGTATTGCGTATTGAGTAAAGGGCCAGTGGAAGGCATTCTGTCCAAGGCTTTCCTGTTTCAGCCATGGCTTTCTGTATTTTTAATTTTAAAGTTCCATTCATGCGTTCCACCTTACCAGAACTTTGAGGATGGTACGGAGTGTGTAACTGACTTTCAACACCCAACATTTTCAGTACATTTTGAAATATTTCTCCAGTGAAATGAGTACCCCTATCTGACTCGATCACTTCAGGGAGACCGTAACGGGGTATCAGTTCGGCAACTAGCTTTACAGCAGTGTTTTTAGCTGAAGCCTTCCGAACTGGATAGGCCTCTGGCCACCCTGAGAACATGTCCACACACACCAACACATACTCATACCCATTACTTTTTGGCAGCTGGATAAAGTCTATTTGTAATCGCTGAAACGGATAGAGAGGTCGGACGTGATGCTTCATAGGGGTCTTTGTTGTCTGTCCGGGATTATGTGTCAGGCATATAACGCATGCAGCACAATAGTCTCTTGCATAGTTGCCAAAACCTGGAGCCAACCAGACTTGCTTTGCCAGTAGTGTCATTGCATTTGCAGACACATGAGTAGGGTGGTGCAGTCCACCAACTACAATCGGGTACCAGGCTCTAGGTAGACATATTAGTCCATCTTTCTTCCAAATTCCTGCTTGTTCTTCTGCCCCTTCCTTTTTCCACCTGTCCCTCTCCTCTTCTCCTGCATCTTCCTGTGCTTGTCTCAGTCTATCTTCAGTATTTTCTGTGGGGTTTACAGTATGAACCTGCTGTAAGGGTTTGACCGCTGCTGCCTTGGCTGCTTTATCAGCCCTATCATTTCCCCTAGATTCCCTAGTGTCGAGTCTCACATGTGCAGCTACCTTAATTACTGCTACTTCTTTTGTTTCTTGTGCAGCCTCTAAGATCTGTTTGATCAGAGAAGCATGTTTTACAGGTTGTCCTGACGCTGTCATGTAACCTCTAGCTCTCCAGATTACTCCAAAGTCAAACACAATACCATGTGCATACCTAGAATCAGTGTATATATTAGCTGTCTGATTCTCAGCTATTTTTAGCGCTTCAATCAATGCTGTTAGTTCTGCTTCTTGTGCAGACTGTTTCGGTGGAAGAGGTTCTGCTTTGAGAGTTTCAGATTCTGACACAACTGCATACCCTGTATGGAAGTTACCTGTGTCATCTGCAAACCTACTACCATCTATAAACAGCTCTAAATCTGGATTTTGAAGTGGTGTTTCGGATACATTGGGTAAGCCTACCGTTTCTTGTAAAATGAGCTCTGTACAATCATGTGTGTCTGTAGGGAAAAAATTTGCGTGTGGATCAGTGTCCTTATTCCCCCCTTCAGACTCGAGAGGTAGCAGTGTAGCTAAATTGAGAGTCTGAAGCCTTGCAAATGTGATAGTAGAGGGGAGCAGCAAAGAACACTGCAGCCGCAAATGTCTAGCCATGGAAATGTGTTTTGGTTGTACCTGGTTTAATATCCCATAAACATCATGTGTAGTTTGAACTGTGAGTGGATGCTCTAGGACAATTTCTGATGCTTTGTCCAACAATAGCGAGACAGCAACAACTACACGTACACAGGTTGGCGCTGCCCTGGCTACTGGATCTAACCTTGCTGAAAGATATGCAATTGGTCTTTGTTTCCCTGCATGCTTCTGGGTAAGAACTCCTGTAGCATGGGAATCAACTTCTGCAGCCATAAGCTGAAATGGTTTAGTGTAGTCTGGTAGCCCTAACGCTGGAGCTGAAACAAGGGCATCTTTTAATTGTTGGAACGAAATCTGACCTTCTTTTGTCAACAAATAAGGTTCACTTTTCACACAGTCATACAGTGATTGCATTAGTTGACTGGCATGTATAATCCATTGTCTACAATGAGACACTATTCCTAAAAATGCTCGTAGCTGTTTATGATTTCTAGGCTCATTCATCTGTCTTATTGCTTCAGTTCTTTGAGGTGTAAGATGCTTTTTACCTTGAGAAATGCAATGACCTAGAAAGACCACTTTGATCTGACAAACTTGTAGCTTTTGTCTATTCACTTTACACCCTTCTTTTTCTAGAAAACATAGTAAACTCACAGTGGACCTTTCTGCGGTTTTTAGATCTGGGCAGCAAAGTAGAATGTCATCCACATACTGCAAAATTACTACCTGTGTTTCAGGTCCAAACCTCTGAAGGACTGTTTGTAGGGCATTTGAATAAAGAGTAGGGGAGTGTATCATTCCCTGTGGAAGGCGTGTCCACGCCAACTGTTTGCCCTTAAATGTAAATACAAACAAATGCCAACTATCTTGGTGTAAAGGAACCGAGAAAAATGCATTTGAAAGATCTATTACAGTAAACACTTGAGAACTGGCTGGTATCTGTGATAGTAACGTATGAGGATTGGGTACAACTGGGGTGATAGGATCTAGAACTTTGTTTATTTCTCTTAGATCATGTACCATACGATATTTGGGCATAGAACTCTTATCAAGAGTTCTCTTTTTGACTGGATACAGAGGAGTGTTAGCAGGTGATTGTATCTCTACCAAAACTCCTTTCTCTCTATATCCCTCTATCTGTTTTGTAATTGCTAATTCCTGCTGGGCACTCACAGGGTATTGTCTGAGCTGTGGGAGAACAGTTCCTGGTTGCACAGATAGTTTTACAGGAGAGATATGCAATAATCCCACATCAGTGTCACCCTGTGCCCACAGTGTTTCTGGGACCATTGAGAGATCTAGATCTGTGGTGTACTCTTTTTCTTCAGCATAATCCTCAAAAGCCTGAATTCTGACATATTGTTCTAATGATTCTGCATCATCAGGGATAGTCAACATAACTGTGCCATCTTCCCTAAAATTGATGTTAGCTTCTAATTTCTTTAGTACATTAGTTCCTAACAGACATGTTGGGGCACCTCTGGCATACAAAAATCTGGATGCAAAACATTTAGGTCCTAATGAGACCTCTAGGGGCACAGTATATGGCAGTGTTCGAATTACCCCATCATAACCCTCAGCAAAAGTTGTTTGTTCTGAAATATCTTCCGGATTCGGAAGAAAATCTTGATTCAAAATTGAGGAAGTTGCACCTGTATCTATCAAAAATGGAATCTCTCTCCCCCCCCACATTCACCTGTATCATAGGTCTCCTAGCTGGTAGGGAAGTTTGTAACACATCGAGTCAATCTGAATCTGATATGGGACCATCTATGATGGTAGATTTCTGCTGATTGGCCGTTTGGAGAGGGTTATTTCTGGGAACAAATTTGCCTGACTTTATATCTGCCAACTTTTTCCTGCACTCTCTTTGGAAATGACCTGGCTTTTTACAGTAGTGGCAAGGAAAATTGTGTCTCACTCTTCCTCCTGTATTAGCTTGTGCTATTCTAACAGGCTTACGATTCTCTCTCATATCCATGGCTATTCCTAAACATCACTGTTTCACAATATTTGGTTGTTCAATTGTTCTCCAATCTGGAGTAGAGGATTTAAATTTTTTTCTGATTTTCGGATCTAACCCCTCTATTAATTGTTTTGTAAAAAGTCTCCTTACTGAAGCATCAGTCAAATCCAATCCTTCATCCCTAAAGCTATTTTCTAGTTCTTGACTATATTCTTCAATACTTTGCCCAAATTTCTGCATAATCACACCTGTTGACCCCCTTTCCCTCTGTTTTCCTCCTTCTGTTCTTCCAGATGGTACAAATGATTGGGCTTTTGGATCTAGGTAAGGTGGTGGGATTATATCACAACTTTTTCCCTTTCCCATGATCCATTTGGAAGTGTCTGGATCATACTTCCAATTCTCCTCTTTAGCTGTTTTTGAGACCTCTATCATACAGTGTATGATTTCTTCCCACCCATTGTCTTTAATAATTCCACCTCGTTCTTTACTCAGTCTTTCCCATTCTGTACTGAACATAAGTGCTTCTGAAATTCCCAATTTTTCTCTTACTCTTCTAATCTGACTTCTGACTGCCTTTCCACATCTTTCCTGTATGATATCTGCTGCTTCCACTTGTCCTAAGACAGTTTTGGTCTGTTTATTTCTCATTTTAGCTATTTCTACCCCAGGTGACGTTTGGACAATCACTGTGGTGATGTCTCGTTGCCTTCTCTCCTAGGGAGCTAAAATATCCTTTCAATATTTGCTATTTCTACCCCAGGTGACGTTTGGACAACCACTTCCTCTGTTGGTGGCGTCTCGTTGCCTTCTCTCCTAGGGAGCTAAAATATTGAAGGGCTTGTCTGCTCTGTTTCTTCTAATATGCAGGACGTACTTAAGTGCTATTATGCACACAGACCCAGCAACACCATACAGATCACAAAACTTTCTGTGTCAGTTAGCATACTTGTCCCAGGCTCATGAAAACCGCGTCCTGGGCTCATTCTATCACACCTTATCCAGGGAATGTAGAAACAAGTTCTATAGGAGAGTCAAGCATGGGCGGAGGTCTCCCAGAAGGACGCTACCTCATAACCCAGTTAGGCTGACTTCACCAATAACCTTGTTCTAACAATCGTGGCTTATTGTTCTACGTACTTCTATTCTTCTTTCACAACATGTCACAACCTTCACACTGTTCACACACTGTTCACACACTGTTCACACACTGCCAGGGACTAGACTCATAAATCTATACAATATGGTAACCCGAGTTCTATAGGTATCTACTCACTACTAGACTAACCCAGCATGACACGGCTCATAGAGATCTTTCGGATAATACAGGGCAGATAAAAGAGAACTAATAATGTCTCTTACCTGGCCAGGTTTTTTTTTTTTTTCATTTGCCGTCCATTATCCCAGATCTCCGTTGTCCGTATCCGCAGGTAAATCTTGAGTAAATACTCTCACCTCGGGTCCCTGTTCGGGCGGCCAAGAAATGTTGAGTCCTTATTCGTCCCTGGCTTTCTGATGTAGAGAGATCCAAGTAATAACACACAGCACAAGAGATGTGTATTCATATGCAGGGATCGCCCAGGAGCTCGCCTCTGACTCACTGGGACTCACCCCTCCTTTTTATATAGCAAAGAGATAAGCATTTACAGACATGCGTACAAGCGCTCATATTCTCTAACAAAGAGTATCTATTCTACTGATAACGTTCACTTCTGGAATGTAAGTTACAATATCACAAAGGAATGCGTCCATAAAAGGAAATGTCTATTTTGCTCAAGTCTTCCTCATATTAAGCCAGACGTCTCTGAAAAGGAAGACAAAATGGATTCTTCAATCTGATCTCCACACAGCCCAAACACTAGGAACAGAGACAAAAGAAATAAAATGCAATTTATCACAATCATGATCTTTTGAGCACGTAAGAATTCCCTCCAGGACTCCTTTTCTTTAGAATCATCATGTAGATGGAAATGATACCAGTTTTATTGGGCACATGAAACTCCTTCTCAACAAATCTTTGCTAGAGATGAAGTAAAATGTTATCCAAAAAGGATTTTTACTATTCTCACATAGCAAATGTGGTTAATAAGCAAGAAAATAGTAAAAATAAACATGCAGCATGCCAGTCCTTGGCTATTGGTCAAAACTACCTCATAAATGTTTCTAAGGCCGGGGTCACACTTGCGAGTGTGATGCGAGAAACTCGCACGAGTCTGTCGCATTAACACCTGGCACTGCCGCCTGCACTCGGGTCCGGAGGGTGCAGCTCCATGTACTTCTATGCAGCCGCACGCTCTGGTCCCAAGTGCCAGCGGCAGTGCCGTGTGTTGATGTGAGAGACTCATGCGAGTTTCTCGCATCACACTCGCAAGTGTGACCCCGGCCTATCGCTCTCATCCATGGTGATATCAAACATGTTGCTGTCTTGGCAAAGATCAAAAGACGTCCATTTTGACCTAAAGATGACTGTTTCCAAAGCTGACTTTCAACCATGGTAATGTCTTTGCTAAGGCACTATCTTGCCAGGTCATGGAAATTCCTGAAAAATTACTGTGTAGAAAATTATATCAGCAGTGTTAAAAAGCTCTTCATATAAGGGTTCTTTACGGTATTAGTTGAAAATGGCCTAGATGCCGATGAGTCGTTGATCCAGGAGGATCTAATTGTCATATATGAAATTAGGAAGCAATTTACTTCTCTAAAATGAGGCACAGTCATAAGTGTTTTGCCCTCTGTTGGATCAACACTGTAGGATAATAGGGCTTTACTGGATACAGCATGGGTGGACTGCTTTTTTACAATGCCCATATTCAAAGCAAACACTATAGCATTTTTTATTACAGACAATGTGGAAATCCAGACCCTGGTATAACAGGATGTAGGCTTCTGTGTCAAACACTGCCTCACAATGGACTGTCTGGTGCACAAATAATTGCAATAGTTCACCTGCAAAAAAAAAATGCATACATTAAAGTCGCTGTAAATTAGGGTAGTCAGAGGGGAAAAGATGTTGCTGGATCCCAAACAGTATTTGGTAGTGCAGCGCCCCAGAGTCCTTCCTGGTCATTGCAGTAATGTTATTCTTCCATCAGGGGGAGGGATGTTACGTCTGAAGGCAATAAAGGAGATCTCTTTGCCAGGTATCACAAACCACACAACACACTTCACACTCCAGGCCGCCAGGGGGAGCTATGCTCCTATCTATTAGGGCACTCCTCACAGTTGGGTAAAATTGGTGGTTTGGGTTAGGAAGTTAGTCAGAATCAGAAGTCAGCAGCAGAGAGAAGCTGGCTGAAGTGAGCTCCAGTCAGATCCAGACTGCAGTCTGAGGAGGACGAGGGTCCAAGGAGCTGCGCCTGCCCCACGTGCGGCAGCATCCAAAGAAAGAGACATTGAAGGGATTTGTGTTGCAGTGAGTGAGAAACGAAGTCATAGCAAAAGGAGAAGAAACCAGGAGTGGCCAGAACACCGAGGGAGTAAGGATCTCTATGCTTTACTTCAGAGACTGGCAGGACAGTTAATTCCACGTTAGCTGCCCAACCTTATACCCAGGAGGCACGGTGGCAACTTGTGGAGGCCGGGGCGTGGTAGAGTCCCTGTAAAAAGCCTCAGGCCACCAGTCATACGGGTTTGTCCTATTCTATCCATCATGGGGACAGAGAGAGACAGAGACATAACATCTGCAATAGTTGTGAGGACCTTACCGAGAAGCTCAGCAGGGAGGTACTACAACACCCAGGCGCTAGAGGAAGGCTATTGAATTCCACCTGGATAAGGGGGACTCTGGATTTGCCTTCGGACCAGCCGGACTCTGCCTACCCTGTGGTCTGGTGCCCTGGACTGTGGACACTGAAGCCTTCAGTAAAGGTAAAGAGACTGCAACCTTGTGTCCTCGTTATTCACTGCGCCCTATATCATCCACCTTCACCATCTACACTCTGGGAAGCCCTGGGGATGCACTTCACCTGTGGGAAGGTATACCATCTAGCTGCTGTCACATCATCCCCAGCGGACCCCTAAGCAGCGTCGGTCACCCTGACCGAACACCACACATCACCACAGGGACTCCTACACCCCGGACCCGCAGCTCGGATTGGGATCGTGCCCTCCCCTCTGACCTTTATTCATTCTGCATAAACGCCAATTGCTCTACTCTGGAGCCTGCCTATTGCTATCTATCCTTTCACTGCGGGGTCCCTCATTGCATAATATCCTTCTATTATTACCACAAGTGAGGTTTGACAAAGGCCCACTACGGGGCCGAAACGTTACCTCAACATCGTTATGCTACTGTGGTGAATACAATAAATTACCCCCTTTTTTTGCATTGAAAAATCCCAAGTTTGTGTGCGGCTGTTTCTTATGAACCCTGACCGAATACCACAGGTGGCGTCACGAACACTATTCTCATAGAACTATTCCTTTTATTGGACTCCCCTCAAAAGGGCCACGGACCGGGTCTGGCCACCGTGACATCCCCGTTGAGAACCGAGGGACCTGATACCGAGTACCCCATTGCCCTTACGTGGGGGCGCTCCAGTTGCACTAGATGAAGACTACGTTCTGCGTTTGTGCTGGCAACTTCTGCAACTATGGCTTACTCCAAAACATCGTGTAGTAGCAGGTCGGGTGTCAGTTACTCCCTAAAATTTCTTCCTCTGCAGCAGTTTTATATCGCTGCCTATCCCTCTGTGAGTGTGCATTCAGGAATGGCTGTCATTAAACATAGTAAGAACACCTTCTGGACTCAAACTCAGAAGCACCAAGAATTTCTATCCACAAAATATAAAATAATAATAATCTTTATTTGTTATTTAGCGCTAACATATTCTGCTGCGCTTTACAGTTTGCACACATTATCATCGCTGTCCCCAATGGGGCTCACAATCTAAATTCCCTATCAGTATATCTTTTGGAATGTGGAAGGAAACCGGAGTACAACCACGCAAACACGGGGAGAACATAAAAACTACTTGCAGATGTTATCCTTGGTGGGATTTGAACCCAGGACTCCAGCCAGTGCTAACCACTGAGCCACTGTGCTGCCCAAGATATACACAATCTTTGCACATAACTATATATATATCTGTGTGTAAAGGTGCGACAGGAAATGTCATACGTCTCTCCCTAAAGACAACAACTACAAGAACTGTACCGTAATACATGTTAGAATGTGGTTCCACTATATTGCATTGTATGAGTAATGTAAAATGTGAAACTCCATTGGATCTTATAGGTACTAATATGCATAGGTAATGTGTCATGAATGTATAATGTATTTTATGTAAAACATTTAGGTAAAGTTTAGAGATAGACTTAGGTTAGCATAAGGTATAGCATAGGATATAGGGATTAAGGTAGAGCGGGAAAAGTACAGTTTTGGGCACATTAGCTATAGGAAGTAAGTAGCACAGGTTTAGGAACAGCTAAGTGGTTGGGACCTGCCCAGTCAAGGAAGGGGGCAGGATTAGTTAATAAGAGGGGCAGTTCCTGATTAGAGTGAGATGAGATTAGATAATAGACGTGATAGCAGAAGTTCAAGGCCAGATGGCTGGAGAGCACAAACAGTTACGGATTGTCAGGGAGCATGAGAACAGCCACAACAAACTTCAGCGGATCTTCCCAGTACGTCCGAGGCCAACGGCACAAATTAGGCACAGAGAAGCCTGCCTTAATCTCCACAAGAAAAAACAGATAGAGACATCGCTTATGGAAGTTGGGACGGGACTTGTGGGAACTGCAAAGCCAGACGAAGTATCCCATGGGCCAGAGAGGAAAGGGATAGGTCAGACTGAAGGGACTGTAACTACGGCAATGTGTTGCGCTGTAAAAACAATTGAACTTGGACTGCTCAGTAAAGTTAAACTGTTTGAAAAGAACAAAGTGTCCCCTGTTGAATATGCGAATGTTTCTGGATCCAGAATTGAGACAGCGGTGGCCTGTGTCAGTGTTATAAAATACGCCCACACGACAAGCGAAATGGGACAATATTTATTTGTGGGGTTCTAGGATGTGATAGAGCAACAGCTCCTCGCCCATGACTACCACCCTGGGCACCTTTCACGTGTGATCAAGAACAGAGGTGTATCTAGGTTTTCTGACACCCGGGGCAAGAATTCAGTTTGGCGCCCCCCTCCCCCACCAAGAACAGATGCGATTTACACACTTAGTTATGTACTCAGGAGCTCCTCTCCCTAATGCTCTCAATGAAAAACTGAGAGAAGCAGAAGAGAAGCTCGTCGTCACAGGACCATAAGTATGAAAGTCGCATATGAGTGAAGTGTCCATGTGATGACTACTGGAACTTGCAGAGCTGAATCCTGACATCGTAGGCTTCCGAATTCTCACAACTAATGCACTGCACACTTTTAGGATTCTCCCTTACCGGTGGACGGTCATATCAGCACAAGCATGCGATTTGTATACTTCTGACAACATTCCGACTAGACGTGCCCGGCCTCACTCAGTTCATTTTCATTGACTGAGGCCACACATGTCTTGTCAGCACGTGACTGCATGTATGTAAATTGCCAGCATGAGATAATCCTGACAGCGTGCAGTGCACATGGGGAGAATTCAGAAGTCTGCAGTCACAAAGAATAACTGCAGACTCATTACAAACCTGGACATCCCCTTTAATGCTCCTAACAAATAAAAACATGAGAATTAGTTAGTATCACAAATAACATTTACATCCAGGAACCTTATAGATGATGTCGTCTCTGGACTCGTTCTCCTTCTTTTCTTCATCTTGTCCATACCCCATGATGAGTTATCTCATCCACAGCCGTCTCTGCAGACTTCCATCTTCTCCGCTCTTTTGCAGAAAATCTCCACATGATTACCTTAACCCTTTCGCGACATGCGCCGTACATGTACTGCGCATGTCGGGTCCCCTGCTTTGATGTGCGCTCCGGCGGTGAGCGCACATCAAAGTCGCGACATGTCAGCTGTTTTGTACAGCTGACATGTGCGCGCAATAGCGGCGGGTGAAATCGCTATTCACCCGCCGCTATTAACCTGTTAAATGCCGTTGTCAAACGCAGACAGAGGCATTTAACTACAGCATCCGGCCGTGCGACCGGAAATGACGTCATCGCCGACCCCCGTCACATGATCGGGGGTCGGCGATGCATCAGGAAGGTAACCATAGACGTCCTTGAGACCTCTATGGTTACTGATCGCTGGTAGCTGTGAGCGCCCCCCTGTGGTCGGCGCTCACAGCACACCTGCATTTGAGCTACATAACAGCGATCTGATGATCGCTGTTATGTAGCAGAGCCGATCGGGCTGTGCCTGCTTCTAGCCTCCCATGGAGGCTATTGAAGCATGGCAAAAGTGAAAAAAAAAAGTTTTTAAAAATGTGAAAAAAATATAAATATAAAAGTTTAAATCACCCCCCTTTCGCCCCATCCTAAATAAAACAATTAAAAAAAAAACAACCTACACATATTTGGTATCCCCGCGTTCAGAATCGCCCGATCTATCAATTAAAAAAAAGCATTAACCTGATCGCTAAACAGCGTAGCGAGAAAAAAATCCGAAATGCCAGAATTACGTTTTTTTGGTCGCCGCGACATTGCGTTAAAATGCAATAACGGGCGATCAAAAGAACGCATCTGCGCCGAAATGGGATCATTAAAAACATCAGCTCGGCACGCAAAAAATAAGCCCTCACGCGACCCCAGATCACGAAAAATGGAGACGCTACGAGTATCGGAAAACTGCACTTTTTTTGTTGTTGTTTTTTTTAAGCAAAGTTTGGAATTTTTTTTCACCACTTGGATAAAAAATAACCTAGACATGTTAGGTGTCTATGAACTCGTAATGACCTAGAGAATCATAATGGCAGGTTAGTTTTAGCATTTAGTGAACCTAACAAAAAAGCCAAACAAAAAACAAGTGTGGGATTGCACTTTTTTTGCAATTTCACTGCACTTGGAATTTTTTTCCCGTTTTCTAGTACACGACATGGTAAAACCAATGATGTCGTTCAAAAGTACAACTCGTCCCGCAAAAAATAAGCCCTCACATGGCCATATTGACGGAAAAATAAAAAAGTTATGGCTCTGGGAAGGAGGGGAGCGAAAAACAAAAACACAAAAACGAAAAAGGGCCGCGGCATGAAGGGGTTAAAGATAGAAGTGTCATTATAATGCTCCTAAATAAAAAATGCCCCTCACTATATTATCTGCACAAAGTATGACCCCCACACTGTCCCTCTTATGGTACATGCTCTTCACACTGACCTCTCCTTTCCATACCGTCCCCCTCTTCACACTTTCTGCTCATACTGTGTCCCCCCTTTAGGGCCCAGTATTTATACTGTACTCTCTCATTACACTCCCCTTCCTTGGTATACTGTCCCCTCCTGATTGTGCCCTTACACTGTCCCTCCATGCTACACCCCCACTACTCAGTTTCTATTCTGTTCCCACTCACTTTTCTCCCCCCATACTGTCTCCTCACACTATTCCCCTTCCTCCTCATACTGTCTCTTCTCACATCCCCCTGTTCACCATACTGTCTCCTCATATATTTACCCCCTCACTTTCTATACTGCCTGCTCATCTAATAAATCCCCCCATCCCCACTCCAATTCTCCCCACACATAGTAAATCCTCCCATCCTCACTCCAATTCTCCCCACACATAATAAATCCCCCACCCCACTCCAATTCTCCCCACGCATAATAAATCACCCCATCCCCACTCAAATTCTCCCCACACACAATAAATCCCCCATCCCACTCATATTCTCCCCACACACATTAGACACCCCCATCCTCACTCAAATTCTCCCCACACAATAAATCCCCCCATCACCACTCCAATTCTCCCCACACACATTAGATACCCCCATCCAAACTCCAATTCTCCCCACACATAATAAATCCCCCTATCCCCACTCCAATTCTCCCCACTCATAATAAAGGCCCCATCCCCACTCTAATTCTCCTCATACATAATAAAGCCCCCCATACCTACTCAAATTCTCCCCACACATAATAAAGCCCCTTACCACCAGTGTTGGCCTCTGCAGCGCGAGTGAGTGACGTCATCAGCGTGATCACATGATCTGATCAAGCTGCTGGCGTCGCTCTGACCCGGCAGCAGGGGCAGACACTGACAGCTTGGGGCCCCTGTGCAAGAAATGTGTCTGGGCCCCCCTCCTTTTATGGCGGTAAAGCTATATACAGTGCCTTATGACAAGGTCCTGCACCTTGTCGGCTTCAGCTCTATACACGCGGCCGTCACTGCCTGTGCACGGCAGTTATCAAGCCCTGGGGGAGTACGCTAGTCACCGGCCGGGACAGCGTCTCCTACACTACTATTTACTCTGCAACACATTGGATATTTTTGGAACAGAGATTCAGAGAAGGCTTCAGTTACCAACCTTTCAGCGCATGAGTGAAGGACCTTTCCGCACTAGGACACAGATTTCCTTTTCTTTGATATTAAGGTAAACACATCTTGTTAATCACAGTCCTGTATGGTGAACCTTGTTGATGACATTTCCCAGTATTTTAACTATTTATGGCTTCATATAGGTGAACTTAGCGCAAATATCACATATTGTTTTTTTTTTTTTTAATGAATGTATTCGGCTACCTGGAACTTTTCAACCTTTTCCCACATATCATGCTTCAAACATAAATAAACTAAATGTAAATTTTTGCTCTGTGATAGTCTCAGGGTTCTGTTTGAAGCACAGAGAGCATCATGAAGACCAAGGAACACAACAGGCAGGTCCGTGATACTGTTGTGGAGAAGTTTAAAGCCAGATTTGGATACAAAATGATTTCCAAAACGTTAAACATCCCAAGGAGCACTGTGCAAGTGATCATATTGAAATGGAAGGAGTATCATACCACTGCAAATCTACCAAGGCCCGGCCGTCCCTCTAAACTTTCATCTCAAACAAGGAGAAGACTGATCAGAGATGCAGCCAAAAGGCCCATGATCACTCTGGATGAGCTGCAGAGATCTACAGCTGAGGTGGGACAGTCTGTCCATAGGACAACAATCAGTCGTACACTGCACAAATCTGATCTTTATGGAAGAGTGGCAAGAAGAAAGCCATTTCTCATAGATATCCATAAAAAAGTGTTGTTTAAAGTTTGCAACAAGCCACCTGCGAAACACACCAAACATGTGGAAGAAGATGCTCTGGTCAGATGAAGCCAAAATCGAACTTTTTGGCAACAATGCCAAACGATATGTTTGGCGTAAAGGGAACACAGCTCATCACCCTGAACACACCATCCCCACTGTCAAACATGGTGGTGGCAGCATCATGGTTTTGGCCTGCTTTTCTTCAGCAGGGACAGGGAAGATGGTTAAAATTGATGGGAAGATGATTGGAGCCAAATAGAGGACCATTTTTGAAGAAAACCTGTTCAAGTCTGCAAAAGACCTAAGACTGGGACGGAGATTTGTCTTAACACAAGACAATGATCCCAAACATAAAGCAAAATCTACAATGGAATGGTTCACAAATAAACGTATCCAGGTGTTAGAATGGCCAAGTCAAAGTCCAGACCTCAATCCAATCGAGAATCTGTGGAAAGAGCTGAAAACTGCTATTCACAAATTATCTCCATCAAGGCACTGTATATATAGCCACACTCACATACATGTATATATTACATAGTCTTTTTTATTATGTATATTGCCTTCCCTTATTAAACAGTGCCCTCTCTTGTTATGTACAGCACCGTCCCTTACATATTGGATTATATAGAGCCCTGTTTTTTATTACATACCATCCTGTCTTATTAGCTGTATAATGCAATGATGGCTGATGGAGCATGGGAAAGCTTATTTTCTAATGGAGGAGCTGACGGACTAGTTGTCTTGTCACTGGCTCCTCCATCAGCAGTCATTTTATATCTAAAAAGAGAGGTGACTATGTAATAAAAGAAGGTGCTGTGAATAACAAAAATAACAAGAATGCACTATGTTAGAGACAGTACTGTACATAACAGCAGAGAAAACTATATAATATCGGACGGCATCATATATAACTAGATTGGATTGTATGTAATAAGGGACTGTGTAATACATAATAAAAGAGGATACTATGTAACTAAGGGTGGGGCTATACATAATAAGTACGTACACTCTATACTAAGGGACTGTGTTAGACATAATAATTGGTAATAATGTCTTCCTCCACTTCCCCCAGTTCCTAAGTCCATCATAAGTCCCCCTCCCATCCAAATCTCCCACACCCCTCATTGTCCTCCTCCCCCCGCATCCTATTATTGTCCTCTCCCCTACCTCATCATTGCTCTCTTCACCACCTCCATCATTGCCTTCTCCACGACCACTATCATTGCTTTCTCCCTCACCACCCCATATCATTGCCCATTCCACCACCTCCATTATTTCCTTCTCACCACCCCCATTATTGTCCTTTCCACCCCCACCATCATTGTCCTTTCCACCACCATCATTGTTCTTTCCACCACCTCCATCATTGATTTTTCCCCACCACCCGGTCATTGCCCTTTCCACCACCTCCATCATTTTCTCCCCACCACCCCATTATTGCCTTTTCCACCACTACCATCACTGTCCTTTCCATCACCACCATCATTGTTCTTTCCACCACCACCATCATTGCATTCTCCCCCACCACGCCATCATTGCCCTTTCCACCACCTCCATCATTGCTTTCTCCCCTACCACCCCATCATTGCCCTGTCCATCACCCCCATCATTGCCCTTTCCACCACCTCCATCACAGCCTTCTCCTCCACCACCCCCATTCATTGCCTCCTTCCCCACCATTTACATCATTGCCTTTTCCATTAACACCATCATTGCTTTCTCCCCCTCCTCCATCATTGTCTTCTCCCTCACCATCCCCATCATTGCCCATTCCACTATCTCCATCATTTCCTCCTTCCCACCATCCCCATCATTGCCCTTTCTACCACATCCATCATTTCCTCCACCCCCACCATCCCCATCATTGCTCATTCCACACTTTCATAATTTCCTCCTTCCCCACCATCCCCATCATTGCTCTCTCCATTACCCCATCATTGCCTTCTCCCCATCAGCCCCATCATCTCCTCCCCCTACACACACAGACACACACAGCACCATTCACCTCTCTGCAAATTCCCCTGCAGCGCTACACACACACACACGTACACACACACTCACCGCTCTGCTGCAGCATCACCATCGACAGCTTCCTCTCTCTGGCACAGCCAGCTGCTGAATGATTACTTCATCCAGTGGCGCTGCTGTCTGTGTGAGAGGAAGCATGGGCACGCTGCAGCTTCTCTGTACCAGCTGTCAACTTGACAGTCGGCACAGAACAGCCAACTCTCAGTCTGGGGGGCGGCAGAATGCAGCGCCTGGGGGAGACACTGCAGACCGCTGCATTAGGTGGCCCAACTGCGCCCTACTGCCAACTGCTCCCCCCTGCCGGCTGTGCCCCAGATGCCCCCCCTAGATAAGCCTCTGATCAAGAAACTATATATGATCAGCTCGCCATGCTCCTGTTTCCTCCACTGTTGTAGATGCTTTTGCACTCAAATTCAAGGGGATATCCATTACTGGATAATGTCTGCGTAATCACTTCCGAGCACCATTAAAAAATAGAAACTGTCTATACTCACCTCTCGCACCAGCAATGTTCCAGCGATGTCAGCACTGCTATCCACTGCAGGTCCCAGGATATTGTTATGTTACATGAAAGCTGCAACCAATCAGGAAATCTGTTCTGATAGAATATAGATGAGCTATAAAAAAACAGTAGTCACTGACGGTCTGCAGCAGTCATGTGACATAACAATGTTACATGACCTGCTAGGACTAGCAGCGCCAACATCGCTGAAACTGTATCGCTGCAAGAGTTTTCTGCCACCATATCGAATTTGCATCACCCATGAGTGGATACCACCAAAGAATGGACTGTATTTAGGACACTATATCCCTAAACCAGTGGGAAGCTAGAGGTACGGAACAAGGGGAAGCGAAACATCTGAGTAGGCCGCTAACCGGGTAACCATGATTACCACTCCGGTGGTATAAAGAATATGAAGGCAGATTACAATCCTCTTTCAGCATTTGTAGTTGTAACAGGACACCTGGCTCAGCAGGTGGTCCATCCCCACCTAGTTTCCAGGCTCATACAGGATGACCAACTGTGGAGCCCACGCTTTGTGACTGCTTTATTCAAACTTCCTCAAGTCAGATATGAATCATAAGGAGATTTAAGGAGAATATGGAGTCATCGATCTCCCAGCCATACACCAATAACATTTTTGAGATCTCTGGAATGGCTCAATCACCTTCCAGGGTCTCAATCCATTCCAACACCCTAGGGTGGGGAGAAACACAAAACGGCTAGTAAAAGCCAAGTAAGGAAGCCATGTTTATCAGGGGGATGATGACTCAACGTTTTTTCTTAATTATGCCATATGTAAATTGTGTAGGCCCAGAATTATAAACTGTTGTCTGCCACTGAAGTACTTGCCCGTATGGCAGGCAACTTGAGCCAATTGCAGGGGTCGCTCCTTTATGGCGGTTCCGGTCTCTGATATGCTGCTGTGCCTCTGGGTGTTAGATGGGGTCAGGAGACCTGCAGTCTCCTGCCCTCCAGATATAGCTGCCGGGACTTTAGTACCCATGCAACCACAGACTCTGGTGTCCGGTTTCTGGCACTCAGTACTGGGGTGAGCTTGGTTGCAGCTCCACTCCCCAAGTTCTCTTTTACTGCTCTCCTCTCTCCTCTGTTCCAGACACTGACTGACTCACCCCTCCTCCAGGCCAGAACTTATAGAGAAGCTCCCCTGAATCCGGATTTAGAGCTCCCCCTTCTGGTCTGGGGACAGGAAAGGTGTCGGATGTGAGTGTTATCTAGTCAGGGAAACCCTCCTTGCTTCCAGGCATGTCATCACCCCCCTGTGAGGGAGGCAATGCCACTGTGGCAACCGGACTCCTGGGGTGCTATACTAATATATATATATATATATAATCTTTAATTTCAAAAGCATCACATGTGGTGCCTGAAGTAAAGGAGCTGAATTTTGTTTTTTTGGATTCAATTTTCACCTTACATTTTTATTATCTTGTACGTTGCTCAGACCGGCGAGGGATGTGAAACAACACCGTGAGCACAGCTACGAAGTGGTGCTATAGTAAGGCTCCCAAGCCATATACTTAATCAACATAAAACTTAGCACTCAACTTAGGATGCTGGAACAGAAGAATTTATTCTTAAATGTTTCGGTTCAACATGAACCTTCTTCAGTTACGTATATGGAATACATGTGATGAATGGGGCCGGAAGTCAGTGGGCCACACAAATTCTATGCTGGGGGACCACAGCCGAGGTATGCAGAGAGAAGTGCTTTAGGAGAGCGAGGTGTAGGCGTGCATGCCGCCAGACGCAGAGTCCACCGCTAGTCTCGGATGGGATCAACATACAAGCTTACGTCGGAAGGGGAGAAAAGGGTAAAGGTATGTGCACACGTAGAATTGACCTCTGTGGATTTTTCTGCAGCGGATTTTAGAAATCCGCAGATAAAAGGCACTGCGTTTTACCTGTGGATTTACCGCAGTTTTTATGTGGATTTTGTGCAGATTCCACTGCCAAGGCTATGTGCACACGTTGCGGATTTTGCTGTGGATCCACAGCGGATCTGCAGCTGCGGGTCCACAGCAGATTTCCATGTGTTTACAGTACAATGTAAACCTATGGAAACCGCAATCCGCAGTGCACATGCTGCAGAAAAAAAAGGCGCGGAAATGCTGCGGGTTACATTCCGCAGCATGTCAATTCTTTGTGCGGATTCCGCTGCGGTTTACACCCGCTCCAGAATAGGAATCCGCAGGTTTAAAACTGCAGTGGAATCCGCACAAAATCTGCATAAAAACCGCGGTAAATCCGCAGGTAAAACGCAGTGCCTTTTACCTGCGGATTTCTAAAATCCGCTGCGGAAAAATCCACAGAGGTCATTTCTACGTGTGCACATACCCTTAAGCCTCTTACACAGACGCAATGATGAGGAGCTAAGTACATTTTATTACTCAATGATCCTGCTCCACTCATTCTCTATGTGGTATCCAAGTGCTGAGCTCGGTTTTTTTCTGGCAGCCCCATAGAGAATGAATGGAGCTTCAGATGGTTCCTGACTTTCTAACAGGACACAGGTTCCTCAATCTGAGGATGGTGCAGGTTCCAGCGGTCGGAACCCACCAAGCAGTAAGTTATGGCATCACCTCGCCTGTGGATAGGTGATAACTTGTTTTCATTGGACATCCCCTGTAAGGCATGGAGCATGCTAGTGCAGCGCCCCAGAGTCCTGGTCGTTGCAGTACTGTGGCTCCGCCACTATGGGGAGCTATGGTGCGTCTGATGGCACTGAAGGAGTTCATCTGATCAGGTATCACAGACACCAATACATTTCACAGCCGGGCCTCCGGGGGGAGCTAAGGGTTCTATTCACTAGGCCACTCCCCACCATAGTGGGTAAACTGGGGGTCAGGCAGGAAGTTAGATCAGAAAGCTGACTGGGTTGGAACCAGGCAACACCTTGTGGCAGAGGGTGTTGTGGGGGAAGATACAGTAGGGTCTCTGTCAGGGGTGGGATCCTGACAGAGGCTTGGCAACTTGAACGAACGTAACGGGACCGTGCCTGCTCAGGATAGCGGCGGTGCCCAAGGAAGGATTAGAAGCGAGATAGATTGTGCTGAGTGAGAAACGAGATCACGCAAAAGGAGAAATACCAGTAGGAGTCGTGCTGTAAGACCGAAGCAACATCCTACTGAGGCGCACTACCGGTGGCCGGAACGCCGAGGGAGTATCATAACATTCAGCTTCAAGCAATACTCCAAACAGCGGCAGGACAGTCAGTCTAAGGCGGGCTGTCTAACTTAAATCACCTATGCAGTCTTGGGGGGCAACTTGTGGAGAGGGGCGACTCTAGGGTCCCGGAAGAGCTCCGAGCCTACCCGTAAAACGGGTGCCGTTCCAACCAGAACATCAGGGAGGGACGGAGGATTAGCAGAACATCATCTAATCGAGTTGTGAGGGAACTTAAGAAACAGACACAACAGTTGTGGGGACTTTCTGTAAGCACAGCAGGGAAGGACCACAACACATAGCGCTAGAAGGAAGGCACCGATTTCCACCTGTGAAGAGAACTCGGGAGGTGCCATTGGACCGGCCGGACTTGCGCAGCCTGGTGAACCGTATTCCGGACTGAGGACCCAGAGATCTTCAGTAAAGAGGTAAAGAGACTGCAACCTGGTGTCCTCGTTATTTACTGCACTGCACCACCACAGCCTCACCACCACTATCTACATCTATCAGATACTGTGCGCCCTTCGGCAGGGTCACGGACCGGGGCCTAGCCACCGTGACAACCCCAGAGCAGAGACTCAGAGGCCCGGTACCGGGTACCCCTCGGCCCTGCGGCAGTGGGGGCGCTACACTAGCAGTGAAGGAGGGAGGATGCACTGGGTACAAGGCAAATGTTACTATTGGAGGCTGTATTAGGGCATGTGAGTAGCAGACACTTCATCAGGATGACTTTGCCCCCACATGACTCTGACTGGTGTCAAAATAAACCTTAATTAGGACCCCGACTGCCATAGAAAATCCACAGCACTGTGATTGCGCCTCCCTCTCCTTCTCTCTACACCACCAGGTGCTGTGGTTGCTACTGACTGTGGTGTAAATGGGCTTAAGCTGCCAGGATCAGGGCTAGCTCCACTGCCGGCAGTTGGGGCAGAAGCGGGTTGTATAATACACCAGTACGACTGCTGCACATCTCATAGGTGCCCTGACAGCACCAGCCTGATGAAAATGTGCACTATAGAGCGGGTACTGGAACCTGACAGCGATGTACTGTACATGTTAGATGTTTCTCGGGAACCAATATATGTAATCAGTATAAGCAGTTTTATCCTTAAAGGTAATCTGTCAGCATGTTTTGTTATGTAATCTGAGAGCAGCATGATGTAGGAGAAGAGAGTCTGATTCCGGTGATGTGTCAATTAATGGGCTGTATTTTGCTGCTTCAATACAATCAGTGTTTTCTCAGCAGAAGATTATCACTACAGGACTAGGTGTCTCGTGTCTCCTAGTCCAACCACTGTCCCCAGCACTGATTAGCAGCTTTCTGTCAATATACAGTGTACACAGTAAGCAGTCCATCAGTGGTGTGGACGGGGTTATACACAGCTCAACATCTGAGCTCTGCTAGATCTGCTGAAGAGAAAACTGTGATTCTATCCCAACTGCTGCACCTAGAAAACTAAGTGATACATTGCTGGAATCAGAATTTCTGTCCCTACATCATGGTGCTGTCAGATTGCATAGCAAAAACTTGTTGACGGATTCCCTTTAAGGCCCAGTTGTAATATCACTGTAGCACTATCACTAGATATGACCTCCCTATGCCGGTATACCTGCTGCTGTGATTCTGCAGAAGTGTTATTCACAAAACTGCTGTATACATGTACATCTCCTGAATGGTATTACTGCATATCTTCTATAGATATAAAAGTGAGGTTCTTAGCGCACATTTTGAGCAAATTGTGCGAGCCCATCTGCCAACGACAAGGCGACCTCTTCAGATGGGACCTACACTAACCTAACACTAACTTATTAACTAATGGGACTCTGCCTCACAAATCTGTTATTATTATTACCACCATTTTTATTATTTATTAAAAATGTACCTTTTATCATTTACTTTTTGATTTATTAGTTTTATCATTTTTATTACTCTTGTGACTCTAATAATGATATTACTAAGGTCCCGATGTCTAAAGCTTTTGATCCAGAAGAAGGCAAAAACCCCAGGACACCTTCAGCCAATTTGTGTCACTGGGGAAAAATTCCTTCTCGACCCTGGGAAAAGGCGATCAGTCCTAGAACCCTGGATCAAACCTAATTATGTTATTACTAGGTATCTAACTAATATTAGAGTGCTAATTCTACTACTGCTATAGTTATTATTATAATGTATAGGGGTTTGTTCTTTTTATAGATTTTATATCTATTATTTATGTCCTGCTATCTTATTACAGTACTATTCTAACTTTTCCATAACTATTTCACATTACAGCACTGATTGAGCTATGACTATAATTATTGTAATTTTAGGTTCTTGTCTTTTTATAGATAGAACTATTTTATATTCTTACTCTAATTACTACTGCTATTTTATGACTGTATTATTCTATCTTTTCTATTAACATTAATACTACCTTATTCTTACACTGTTGATCCAGAAGAAGGCAAAAACCCCAGGACACATTCAGCCAATTTGTGTCACATGGGGAAAAATTCCTTCTTGACCCCGAGAAAAGGCGATCAGTCCTAGAACCCTGGATCACACTGCTATTCCACCTACTACTATTACTATTGCTATTTTATTACTATTTTATGACTTTCTTATTATCACTAATCTAATTACTCTTCTTAGTCTAATGCTGATATATTGTCCCTATATTACTATTATGCTGCTATTATTATTTCTAGTGTTTTTTATACTTACGGCCGATAATGCCAATGTATCGGCAGAGGGGTCTCAGCAGGATGGTCCACATGATGTTCTTCCATGTCATGGGAGAGGCTTGGCTGACTTGGTGGTGGAAGTTGTCCGGCCTGGTCCTGCTTCTTCGTGTGCTGCTTCTCGGGAGCCTAATGTCCAGTTTGATCTTCTTTGCCGCCATCTTATCTTCTTCCTTCTCTTCTTTCTCGTCCTCCTCCTCGTCCAGATAGGCCAGCATTTCTCTCAGCGTCACTCCTTCTTCCCTCTTCCTTTCCTCCCTGGCTCGGATGCTTATGGGTGGAGCGGGCCGTCCTTCGTCCCTTACAGCAAACCTCTGGGCTTCTGGGTTGGTTGGCATGAGGCGCTAGGAAGAGCAGAGATGAAGTTAGAAGGATGACTAGGAATATCCGAGTACATAACTACCTGTACTTAGTTTTCTCACTGACCTCCTTCTTGTAGAGCGGTGATGGGAGAAGCTTGATACAATACGCCAGTCTTCTCAGTTGCTCCTCAGGTGTGACGTAAACTGAAGAAAACACAACCAGATATTAGAATCAATCCTAACCGTACAAAGAGGATGTGATAGAGCGCCACTGCTGAAATGTACTAAGCGACACTCAGGAAATAAGTGTAAAAAAAGAGCTACAAACTTGCATTTAAGACTGTCAGAAGGAGCTCACTGATAGATTCTCAGTTAGTTAATTCTGCAGCCAGCAATAGATGGCAGAGCTCAGAGATAATAGGAAGCAAATAATGGAAATTGTTTAATGAAACTCCACTGCAAAAATTATTTTTACCACAAAATACACGCATTTAAGTAAAAACAAAAATGCCCCCAAAGATAGACAACCCCTATAAAGTAAAGCCCCAGAAGCCCATCCAACAGCAGTGTAGAGAACGGTCAGTTATCACAGACTGATGGAAGCTACCTGATCCAGCGCTGGCAGAATACCCGGTCCACATGGTGACTGCTGATATCTTCTCTGACAAAATGTATCCAAATCCTATAAGACATCGGGAATAGTCAGCAGGGGTTTGGTAATTGATTCATATTTATTTTATCATAAATTCAGGAACAGGGAAGGGCAACATATATATATATATATAGGATATTGGCGGTTACATATGTGAGCTTCATTATAGGGGTATTTTCAGTTGGAACAAGTTATCGCCTTATACATGGGATCGGTGATGACTTATAGATCAGTGGGGTCCGTCCGCTGGAAATTCCAGCCATCACCAGAACTTTTATCCCCATTAGAAGGTAGAGGAGGTGCACATGCTCCCCTGCTGCTCCATTCATCCTCTCTGGGACCTGCAGGAGCTGTACTCATTGCTCTCTGGCAGTCCCGGTGGTCGGGGGAGGTACTGCAGCTGCCTTCTAATGGGATACCAGTGCCCTGTTCTGGTTATTGGTGCTGTTCCCAGTGGTCGGACTCTGATCTTATCCCGCAGACACGTGATAACTTGTCCCATTGGGATCACCCCTTTAGTATGTGATATATATGGAGGACGGGATATCATGCAGAGTACTAGCAATACTACACTGTGGGCCATCCTGTGTGTGTGCCGGGGACATTCCACATGGAGGAGCAGAGCGGAGGGTAAATATCGGGATCTTGTCTCTGGAGCGATCCAGATGGGAGATGTCACGAGTACCGGCCTCACCCACTGATATCTCACCACATCATGTGTTGGGGAAATAATAACTTGGTAATGATCAGATTTATCAGAAAGTGTCAGTTGTGGTCTGTGAGTGCGTGTGATGGATGTGGGGTCCGTCCGGTGCATTATCTCACGTGTAATACCTGGAATCTCGCACTGACTGCAGGTGTCTGTCTTCACACTCGGATGAGATGTAACAAATTGATTTTTATTTTTTCAAATTCAAACTGAGCAATCCTACTGGTTGTTGATGACTGCAGTTACCATGGTGACAGAAGTATCTGAAAATTTAAAGGGACAGGACACTTATAATGCTATAGTACATTTTACTATAAAGTTCATGAAATACTGGATATTACGTGGCTCTGTTCAGATAATGTGGGGCGCAAATATATCTCTTCATAATTTACATAGATTCATTTAGAGGATCTGCAGAGATATTTGGGGGTACAATAACTTGTGCTGAAAATTGAATGTGTATAAAGAAGGCTGATAATGTAATTAATGCAAAAAGGAAGAAAGTGATCTCTAGCGACAAAATATCAAGGTGAAAAATGTTATACCGCTCTGACAAAAATTAAGAGACCACTGCAAAATATTCAATTTGTCTCATTTTTCTCTTTGCAGGTACTGTATATTTTTGAGTAAAATGTAAATTGTTCTTTTAGTCTATAAACTGCTGCCAACATGTCTCCGAAGTTCCAGGCAATAAATTTTGTATTTATTTTCTAAAAATGAGAAATGGTCAAAATAACAAAAAAAATGCATTGCTTGCAGACCTCAAATAATGCAAATTAAAAGCAAGTTCATAATCATTTAGAAACAACAATACTAATGTTTTAACTCAGGAAGAGTTCATTAATCAATATTTTGTGGAATAACCATGATTTTTAATCACAGCTTTCATGCGTCTTGGCATGCTTTCCATCAGTCTTTCACACTGCTTTTAGGTGACCTTATTCCACTTCTGGTAAAAAATGTAAGCAGTTCTTCTTTGTTTGATGGCTTGTGACTATCCATCTTCCTCTTGATTACATCCCAGAGGTTTTCAATGATGTTCAGGTTTGGAGATTGGGCTGCCCATGACAGGGATTTGATGTGGTGGTCCTTCATCCACACCTTTATTGAACAGGCTGTGTGGCATGGCGCATTGTCCTGCTGGAAAAAACAGTCCTCAGAGTTGGGGAATATTGCCTGAGCAGAAGGATTCAAGAGAGTCATTTTCGCCCTCTGCCAGTCTGTAGTTTTGTTGTCCCCAATGTCTGCTGCTTGACCCTGTTGTAATGGACTGCCGTCTGAGAAATTTTAAGGATAGAGGCAACATGACGCTCACTGTGTCCATCTGCTAGTAAAGCCAGGATTGAGCCCTTCTTTTCCTCACTCAAGACTTTTCTTTTCAACTCCTTTGTCATGGTTCAAAGTCATTTTTTCACTCCTAGTACTTTTGGGATATTACTAGCACTTGTTATGCCATCCAGCTTGTCCTATTGCAAGAGGATTGTGCACACCACAGCAGTGTGTTTTATACTTTCCTTCGTTCGATAAGATTTGGTTCAGGTGATCACCTAATCAGAAGCACATTAAGTAGAATGAGGTGTACTCTGGTTGGAATTCAACTGACACTGGAATGGAATGGCTGTCAGACATGTAGAGAAGCTGATTTTTATAAAACGGTGCAGTGGTCTCTTAATTTTTGTCAGAGCTGTATATAAAAGTAGCTTTTAAAAATTATATATTAAGCTTTTAACATAAGACGAATGTGCTGACCACCCTTAGAAATAGAGCAACGCGTTTCAGGTAGGAGCCTAATCATGGAGCCACACACCAGTTAGGAGCCACACACCATGAATAAGGCTCCTACCTGAAATGCGATGGTCTATTTTACATGGCTTTCTAAAGGTGGCCAGCACATCCGTCTTATGTTTGGAATAATAAAAGCTAGTTTTTATTTATGACATTTTTACACCTTGATATTTTGTCGCTGGAGATCACTTTCTTCTTTCTTGCATCTGATGATCATGTCCAAGACTGGGATGGCCCCGTGTGAACTGCCTCTATCCTATAAGGTGCACCTGGACGTGGTGAGTTGACTTTCCATATTCCCCTTCCTTCCTTGTGTCTATAATGTAATTAATGGTCCTAAGTAGGACAAGCTGGATGGCATAAGGCTGTGTGCACACGTTGCTGATCTTTTGCTTTTTTTTGCATTTTTTCGTTATAAAAACGCTATAAAACCACAAAAAAACAGCATACATTAAGCATCCTATCATTTAGAATGAATTCTGCAAATTTTCTGCACATGAACGCATCGTGGTAAAAAACGCAGCATGTTCATTAATTTAATTAATTGGGTTTTTTTGCGGATTTCCCACTATAAAATGCATTGGGAAATGTCCGGAAAAAAATGCACCAAAAACGCGGTAAAAACGCGCAAAAAAACGCATGCAGATTTCTTGCAGAAAATTTCAGGTTTTTCTCAAGAATTTTCTGCAATAAATCCTGAATGTGTGCACATGGCCTTACAAGTGCTAGTAATATCCCAAAAGTACTAGGAGTGAAAAAATGACTTTGAACCATGACAAAGGAGTTGAAAAGAAAAGTCTTGAGTGAGGAAAAGAAGGGCTCAATCCTGGCTTTACTAGCAGATGGACACAGTGAGCGTCATGTTGCCTCTATCCTTAAAATTTCTCAGGCGGCAGTCCATTACAACAGGGTCAAGCAGCAGACATTGGGAACAACAAAGCTACAGACTGGCAGAGGGCGAAAATGACTCTCCCCTGACCGGGATGACCGTCATCTTATTTGAATGTCACTCAGCAACCGCAGGATGACATCAAGTGATCTGCAAAAGGAATGGCAAATGGCAGCTGGGGTGAAGTGCACGGCAAGAACAGTTTGTAACAGGCTACTAGAGGCAGGGCTCAAGTCATTTAACGCTAGAAAAAAGTCTTTTATCAATATGAAGCAAAGGAGAGTCAGGTTGAAGGTTGCCAAAGACCATAAGGATTGGACCATAGAGGACTGGAATAAGGTAATCTTCTCTGATGAGTCTAATTTTCAGCTTTGCCCAACACCTGGTCATCTAATGGTTAGATGGAGACCTCGAGAGGCGTACAAGCCACAGTGTCTTGCACCCAATGTGAAATTTGGTGGAGGATCGGTGATGATCTGGGGTTGCTTCAGCAAGGCTGGAATTGGGCAGGTTAATCTTTGCGAAGGACGTATGAATTAAGCCATATACAAGGTTATCCTGTAAAAACAGTTGAATCCTTCTGCTCAGGCAATTTTCCCCAACTCTGAGGACTGTTTTTTCCAGCAGGACAATGCGCCATGCCACACAGCCTGTTCAATAAAGGTGTGGATGAAGGACCACCACATCAAATCCCTGTCATGGGCAGCCCAATCTCCAGACCTGAACATCATTGAAAACCTCTGGAATGTAATCAAGAGGAAGGTGGATAGTCAGAAGCCATCAAACAAAGAAGAACTGCTTACATTTTTTACCAGAAGTGGAATAAGGTCACCTAAAAGCAGTGTGAAAGACTGATGGAAAGCATGCCAAGACGCCTGAAAGCTGTGATTAAAACATTAGTATTGTTGTTTCTAAATGATTGTGAACTTGTTTTTTTTTTTTTTGCATTATTTGAGGTCTGCAAGCAATGCATTTTTTTGTTATTTTGACTATTTCTCATTTTCAGAAAATAAATACAAAATTTATTGCCTGGAACTTTGGAGACATATTGTCAGTAGTTTATAGACTAAAAGAACAATTTACATTTTACTCAAAAATATACGGTACCTACAAAGAGAAAACTCAGACAAATTGAATATTTTGCAGTGGTCTCTTAATTTTTGTCAGAGCGGTATAACATTTTTCACCTTGATATTTTGTCGCTAGAGATCACTTTCTTCCTTTTTGCAATAATTACATTATCAGCCTTCATTATACACATTCAATTTTCAGCACAAGTTATTGTACCCCCAAATATCTCTGCAGATCCTCTAAATGAATCTATGTAAATTATGAAGAGATATATTTGCGCCCCACATTATCTGAACAGAGCCACGTAATATCCAGCATTTGATGAACTTTATAGTAAAATGTACTATAGCACTATAACAGTGTCCTGTCCCTTTAAATCTTCAGATACTTCTGTCAACATGGTAACTGCAGTCATCAACAACCAGTAGGATTGCTCAGTTTGAATTTAAAAAGTAAAGTCAGTTTGTTACATCTCATCCGAGTGTGAAGACAGACACCTGCAGTCAGTGCGAGATTCCAGGTATAACACGTGAGATAATGCACCGGACGGACCCCACATCCATCACACGCACTCACAGACCACAACTGACACTTTCTGATAAATCTGATCATTACCAAGTTATTATTTCCCCAACACATGATGTGGTGAGATATCAGTGGGTGAGGCTGGTACTCGTGACATCTCCCATCTGGATCGCTCCAGAGACAAGATCCCGATATTTACCCTCCGCTCTGCTCCTCCATGGGGAATGTCCCGGCACACACAGGATGGCCCACAGTGTAGTATTACTAGTACTCTGCATGATATCCCGTCCTCCATATATACCACATACTAAAGGGGTGATCCCATTGGGACAAGTTATCACCTGTCTGCGGGATAAGATCAGAGTCCGACCACTGGGAACTGCACCAATAACCAGAACAGGGCACTGGTATCCCATTAGAAGGCAGCTGCAGTACCTCCCCCGACCACCGGGACTGCCAGAGAGCAATGAGTACAGCTCCTGCAGGTCCCAGAGAGGATGAATGGAGCAGCAGGGGAGCATGTGCGCCTCCTCTACCTTCTAATGGGGATAAAAGTTCTGGTGATGGCTGGAATTTCCAGCGGACGGACCCCACTGATCTATAAGTCGTCACCGGTCCCATGTATAAGGCGATAACTTGTTCCAACTGAAAATACCCCTGTAATGAAGCTCACATATGTAACCGTTAATATCCCATATATATATGTTGCCCTTCCCTGTTCCTTAATTTATGATAAAATAAATATGAATCAATTACCAACACCCCTGCTGACTATTCCTGATGTCTTATAGGATTTGGATACATTTTGTCAGAGAAGATATCAGCGGTCACCATGTGGACCGGGTATTCTGCCAGCGCTGGATCAGGTAGCTTCCATCAGTCTGTGATAACTGTCCGTTCTCTACACTGCTGTTGGATGGGCTTCTGGGGCTTTACTTTATAGGGGTTGTCTATCTTTGGGGGCATTTTTGTTTTTACTTAAATGCGTGTATTTTGTGGTAAAAATTCTTTTTGCAGTGGAGTTTCATTAAACAATTTCCATTATTTGCTTCCTATTATCTCTGAGCTCTGCCATCTATTCCTGGCTACAGAATTACCTAACTGAGAATCTATCAGTGAGCTCTTTCTGACAGTCGTAAATGCAAGTTTGTAGCTCTTTTACGCTTATTTCCTGAGTGTCGCTTAGTACATTTCAGCAGTGGCGCTCTATCACATCCTCTTTGTACGGTTAGGATTGATTCTAATATCTGGTTGTGTTTTCTTCAGTTTACGTCACACCTGAGGAGCAACTGAGAAGACTGGCGTATTGTATCAAGCTTCTCCCGTCACCCCTCTACAAGAAGGAGGTCAGTGAGAAAACTAAGTACAGGTAGTTATGTACTCGGATATTCCTAGTCATCCTTCTAACTTCATCTCTGCTCTTCCTAGCGCCTCATGCCAACCAACCCAGAAGCTCAGAGAAGGTTTGCTGTAAGGGATGAAGGACGGCCCGCTCCACCCATAAGCATCCGAGTCAGGGAGGAAAGGAAGAGGGAAGAAGAAGTGACGCTGAGAGAAATGCTGGCCTATCTGGACGAGGAGGACGAGAAAGAAGAGAAGGAAGAAGATAAGATGGCGGCAAAGAAGATCAAACTGGACATTAGGCTCCCGAGAAGCAGCACACGAAGAAGCGGGACCAGGCCGGACAACTTCCACCACCAAGTCAGCCAAGCCTCTCCCATGACATGGAAGAACATCATGTGGACCATCCTGCTGAGACCCCTCTGCCGATACATTGGCATTATCGGCCCGTAAGTATAAAAAACACTAGAAATAATAATAGCAGCATAATAGTAATATAGGGACAATATATCAGTATTAGACTAAGAAGAGTAATTAGATTAGTGATAATAAGAAAGTCATAAAATAGTAATAAAATAGCAATAGTAGTAGGTGGAATAGCAGTGTGATCCAGGGTTCTAGGACTGATCGCCTTTTCTCGGGGTCAAGAAGGAATTTTTCCCCATGTGACACAAATTGGCTGAATGTGTCCTGGGGTTTTTGCCTTCTTCTGGATCAACAGTGTAAGAATAAGGTAGTATTAATGTTAATAGAAAAGATAGAATAATACAGTCATAAAATAGCAGTAGTAATTAGAGTAAGAATATAAAATAGTTCTATCTATAAAAAGACAAGAACCTAAAATTACAATAATTATAGTCATAGGTCAATCAGTGCTGTAATGTGAAATAGTTATAGAAAAGTTAGAATAGTACTGTAATAAGATAGCAGGACATAAATAATAGAGATAAAATCTATAAAAAGAACAAACCCCTATACATTATAATAATAACTATAGCAGTAGTAGAATTAGCACTCTAATATTAGTTAGATACCTAGTAATAACATAATTAGGTTTGATCCAGGGTTCTAGGACTGATCGCCTTTTCCCAGGGTCGAGAAGGAATTTTTCCCCAGTGACACAAATTGGCTGAATGTGTCTTGGGGTTTTTGCCTTCTTCTGGATCAAAAGCTTTAGACATAGGGACCTTAGTAATATCATTATTAGAGTCACAAGAGTAATAAAAATGATAAAACTAATAAATCAAAAAGTAAATGATAAAAGGTACATTTTTAATAAATAATAAAAATGGTGGTAATAATAATAACAGATTTGTGAGGCAGAGTCCCATTAGTTAATAAGTTAGTGTTAGGTTAGTGTAGGTCCCATCTGAAGAGGTCGCCTTGTCGTTGGCAGATGGGCTCGCACAATTTGCTCAAAATGTGCGCTAAGAACCTCACTTTTATATCTATAGAAGATATGCAGTAATACCATTCAGGAGATGTACATGTATACAGCAGTTTTGTGAATAACACTTCTGCAGAATCACAGCAGCAGGTATACCGGCATAGGGAGGTCACATCTAGTGATAGTGCTACAGTGATATTACAACTGGGCCTTAAAGGGAATCCGTCAACAAGTTTTTGCTATGCAATCTGACAGCACCATGATGTAGGGACAGAAATTTTGATTCCAGCAATGTATCACTTAGTTTTCTAAGTGCAGCAGTTGGGATAGAATCAGTTTTCTCTTCAGCAGATCTAGCAGAGCTCAGATGTTGAGCTGTGTATAACCCCGTCCACACCACAGATGGACTGCTTACTGCGTAAACTGTATATTGACAGAAAGCTGCTAATCAGTGCTGGGGACAGTGGTTGGACTAGGAGACACGAGACACCTAGTCCTGTAGTGATAATCTTCTGCTGAGAAAACACTGATTGTATTGAAGCAGCAAAACACAGCCCATTAATTGACACATCACTGGAATCAGACTCTCTTCTCCTACATCATGCTGCTCTCAGATTACATAACAAAACATGCTGACAGATTACCTTTAAGGATAAAACTGCTTAGGCTGGTTTCACACTTGCGTTTTGATCTGCAGCGTTTTAAACGCATCTGCAAGTGCATGAAAAAACGCATGTAAACGTGTACAAACGTAGCGTTTTTAGACGCATGCGTTTTCTCATGCAGTGTCATTGAGACACATATATATATATCATTGAGCTATATATATATATATATATATATATATATATATATATATATATTTACTTCAGCGCGATATAGCAGAAAAGCCGATTGCTGGCTTTTCATTTCTCCTGCCTAAAACCCGACATGATATGAGACATGGTTTATATACAGTAAACCATGTCATATCCCCCTTTTTTTTTTGCATATTCCACACTACTAATGTTAGTAGTGTGTATGTGCAAAATTTCGGCGCTGTAGCTATTAAATTTAAGGGTTAAATCACGGAAAAAATTGGCGTGGGCTCCCCCGCAATTTTCTCCGCCAGAGTGGTAAAGCCAGTGACTGAGGGCAGATATTAATAGCCTGGAGAGGGTCCACGGTTATTGGCCCCCCCTGGCTAAAAACATCTGCCCCCAGCCACCCCAGAAAAGTGATGCGCCCCCTGCTGGATGTCCTCATATGACGTCGAGCGTGGGAAAAAGTTCCCAGGCTCGACATCATATGAGGACATCCAGCAGGGGGCGCATCATCGCAACTGAAGGTAACTATAGGTCATTGACCTACATTACCTTCATTCCCCGGGGTGTACAGGCACGAGCACAGCTGCATTATAGCAGAGCTCCTGCCTGTAAAATATTTTAACCCCTTCAGATGGATTTACATCGTAGGACGTGACAGATCTACGGAAGGTATGTATATTGTTGGTTTATTATTTTTAATTTGTTACAGAACGAGGGTCTTCAGGTGGATTGAGAGAGCAATAAAATATTACAACAACCTGTGTGTTTATTTCATTAAAATACTTTGCAATATTGTGTGTGTGTGTTTTTTTTAACCATTTCATACTATTGGATTAATAATGGATAGGTGTCATAATTGACGCGTCTCCATTATTAATCTGGCTTAATGTCACCTTACAATAGCAAGGTGACATTAACCCTTCATTACCCCATATCCCACAGCTACACAGGAGTGGGAAGAGAGTGGCCAAGTGCCAGAATAGGCGCATCTTACAGATGTGCCTTTTCTGGGGTGGCTGGGGGCAGATGTTTTTAGCCAGGGGGGGGCCAATAACCGTGGACCCTCTCCTGGCTATTAATATCTGCCCTCAGTCACTGGCTTTACCACTCTGGCGGAGAAAATTGCGCGGGAGCCCACGCCAATTTTTTCCGCGATTTAACCCTTAAATTTAACAGCTACAGCGCCGAAATTTTGCACATACTCACTACTAACATTAGTAGTGTGGAATATGCAAAAAAAAGGGGGATATGACATGGTTTACTGTATGTAAACCATGTCTCATATCATGTCGGGTTTAGGCAGGAGAAATGAAAAGCCGGCAATTGAATAACCGGCTTTAGGGGTAGGGTTAGGGTTAGGGTTTGGATCCCTTTATCACCTTGATGGTGGGGGGTGGCTTGTCAGTGTGTATTCTTGTTTTTTTCTATAAAAACGCATGCGTTTACATAGACAGCAATACATTTTTTTCCGCAAAAAAGCGCCTCTAGAAATTACTACATGTTGCATTTCCGCAAAAAAACGCAGGCAGATAAAAAACGCATGAGTTGTCAAACGCAGCAAAATGCATGCAAAAAAAACCGCATGCGTTTTTAATGTTAAATATAGGAAAAAAAAGCATGCGTTTTTAATGTTAAACATAGGGAAAAAAACGCATGCGTTTTTAATGTTAAATATAGGAAAAAAACGCATGCGTTTTTTTGGTAAAAACGCTGCAGATCAAAACGCAAGTGTGAAACCAGCCTTATACTGATTACTTATATTGGTTCCTGAGAAACATCTAACATGTACAGTACATCGCAGTCAGGTTCCAGTACCCGCTCTATAGTGCACATTTTCATCAGGCTGGTGCTGTCAGGGCACCTACGAGATGTGCAGCAGTCGTACTGGTGTATTATACAACCCGCTTCTGCCCCAACTGCCGGCAGTGGAGCTAGCCCTGATCCTGGCAGCTTAAGCCCATTTACACCACAGTCAGTAGCAACCACAGCACCTGGTGGTGTAGAGAGAAGGAGAGGGAGGCGCAATCACAGTGCTGTGGATTTTCTATGGCAGTCGGGGTCCTAATTAAGGTTTATTTTGACACCAGTCAGAGTCATGTGGGGGCGAAGTCATCCTGATGAAGTGTCTGCTACTCACATGCCCTAATACAGCCTCCAATAGTAACATTTGCCTTGTACCCAGTGCTTCCTCCCTCCTTCACTGCTAGCATGCTCCGTTCCTTACAGGGGATGTCCAATGAAAACAAGTTATCACCTATCCACAGGCGAGGTGATGCCGTAACTTACTGCTTGGTGGGTTCCGACCGCTGGAACCTGCACCATCCTCAGATTGAGGAACCTGTGTCCTGTTAGAAAGGAGCTGAAAGTCAGGAACCATCTGAAGCTCCATTCATTCTCTATGGGGCTGCCAGAAAAAAGCCGAGCTCAGCACTTGGATACCACATAGGGAATGAGTGGAGCAGGATCATTGAGTAATAAAATGTACTTGGCTCCTCATCATTGCGTCTGTGTAAGAGGCTTAAGGGTATGTGCACACGTAGAAATGACCTCTGTGGATTTTTCCGCAGTGGATTTTAGAAATCCGCAGGTAAAAGGCACTGCGTTTTACCTGCGGATTTACCGCGGTTTTTATGCAGATTTTGTGCGGATTCCACTGCAGTTTTACACCTGCGGATTCCTATTGTGGAGCAGGTGTAAACCGCAGCGGAATCCGCACAAAGAATTGACATGCTGCAGAATGTAACCCGCAGCATTTCCGCGCCTTTTTTTTCTGCAGCATGTGCACTGCGGATTGCAGTTTCCATAGGTTTACATTGTACTGTAAACACATGGAAATCTGCTGCGGACCCGCAGCTGCAGATCCGCTGTGGATCCACAGCAAAATCCGCAACGCGTGCACGTAGCCTTGGCAGTGGAATCTGCAGAAAATCCACATAAAAACTGCGGTAAATCCGCAGGTAAAACGCAGTGCCTTTTATCTGCGGATTTCTAAAATCCGCTGCAGAAAAATCCGCAGAGGTCAATTCTACGTGTGCACATACCTTTACCCTTTTCTCCCCTTCCGACGTAAGCTTGTATGTTGGTCCCAGTCTTGTTTTTCCTGTAGAGAAGAGGAAGCCCCTTCGCCTTTTCTGCTCTCAGTCCTCTGCAGCTTTTCACCATCACTCAGTGTCCACCATTAAATGTAATAAAGATAATAATTGACCCGTTGTCTGATTTTCATCCCTCGCCGGTCTGAGCAACGTACAAGATAATAAAAATGTAAGGTGAAAATTGAATCCAAAAAAACAAAATCAGCTCCTTTACTTCAGACACCACATGTGATGCTTTTGAAATTAAAGAAAATAAATATATCTATATATATATATATATATATTAGTATAGCATCCCAGAAGTCCGGTTGCCACAGTGGCATTGCCTCCCTCACAGGGGGGTGATGACATGCCTGGAAGCAAGGAGGGTTTCCCTGACTAGATAACACTCACATCCGACCCCTTTCCTGACTCCAGACCAGAATGGGGAGCTCTAAATCCAGATTCAGGGGAGCTTCTCTATAAGTTCTGGCCTGGAGGAGGGGTGAGTCAGTCAGTGTCTGGAAGAGAGGAGAGCAGTAAAAAAGAACTTGGGGAGTGGAGCTGCAACCAAGCTCACCCCAGTACTTAGTGCGAGAAACCGGACACCAGAGTCTGTGGCTGCATGGGTACTAAATTCCCGGCAGCTAAATCCAGGGTGCAGGAGACTGCAGGTCTCCTGACCCCATCTAACACCTAGAGGCACAGCAGCATATCAGAGCCCGGAACCGCCATAAAGGAGCGACATCTGCAATTGGCTCAAGTTGCCTGCCATACGGGCAAGTACTTCAGAGCACTAAGGAACAGAGGACTGAGTATAGCTTTAGGCAGCAAGGACCTCAGAGGACAGCGCAGCAAGGAGGCCTCAAAACCCATCTGGCTTAGTGAATCCTAAGTTGCTTCCAGGCTCCCCGGTCCTCCATTGTCATCTGTAACTAGTGCCCCGGCCTGCACTTCAAACCGTGAGTAAAAGTGTGGGAACTGCACCCTGCTGTGTCCTCTGAATTATTACTGCGTCACCTGCCTGCATCACAACATCCATCATCACATGTAACACCATCACTGCCCTGGGGCTAAGCTCTACCTGTGGAGAGCTGTAACAACTCTGCTGCATCACCATCAGCCCCTATAAACTTTATTCCCCTTTCATTTCATTGACACTTTTGTTGGATGCCCAGAGCCACGGGGTCACTGCTGCCATGACACATCCTTATAAGAACCGTCGACCCGGCCGAGTACCCCACGGCTCTAGCAGGCGCTATATATATATATCTCCATGTAATGTAGTGTAAGTGTATTAATACACTCACCTACTGCTGCTTTCTCCAGTGAGTGTCCAGCCCATTCTGCTACTCTTCTCAGTGACGTCACCACTATTGCGACTAGCCGACCTCTCTATACTCTATACTCGAGCCGGGAGTCTCTCTTACAATAGAAGCCCATGGGGCCTAGATCTGATGCTCCATAGACTTACACTGTAAGGGCTCATTCCTACTTGCGATTAAATAAGATGAATGCAATTCGATTAACAATCAGATTACATTCAGACCAATTTAATCCTATAGTTCTATTCTCATTTGCATTTCTTTCTTGCTCCAATCGGATCGCAATCGGACACGATAAAAAAATCGCTGCATGCTGAATTTGGATCGCACGCACACATATAGATCTATGGCTGCGTGTGAAACATCGCACTGCACTCGGATATCACCCGAGTGCGGTGCGATTTCTGCCAGCGCCGGCAGCAGAGGAGATGGAGAAACTAATTTCTCTGTTTCCTCCGCGACCATGCTGCGATTTTCTCTGCTGCCAGCAGATCGGAGCACAGCGGATCAGAACACAGCAGATAGGAGCTCAGCAGATAGGAGCTCAGCAGATAGGAGCTCAGCAGATAGGAACACAGTGATAGAAACAGCGATAGGAAAATAGCACATCAGAGCATAGCAGATAGGAGCACAGCGCACACCCACTCGGATCGGAGCACAGCAGATAAGAGCACAGCAGATCGGAGCACATCGGTTAGGATCACAGCGGATCAGAGCACAGCAGATAGGAGCACAGTAATAGAAACAGTGATAGGAACACAGCACATCAGCACAGCAGATAGGACCACAGCGCACACCCACTTGGATCGGAGCACAGCGGATGGAGCCCAGCGGTTAGGAGCACAGTGGATAGGAGCACAGGGGATAGGAGCACAGCAGATAGGAGCACAGCGGATAGCACAGCGGTTAGGGGTGCAGCGCCCCAGGGTCCTGGTCATTGCAGTAATATCATTCTCCTCTAGGGGGGGAGTGATGTTACTTTTGAAGGCAATAAAGGAGATCTCTTTACCAGGTACCACATGCATACAACACATTTCATACTCCAGTCCGAGGCTAGGGTTTCATAAAGGAACAAGGACTGTATGCAGAAATATTTGTGAATTGGAGGGATGTAGAATCTCATCTCTGGGAAGGACATCCAGATAGAGACTTGTATCCAGGAGACTGTGTCACCTACATTAGGCACTTTGGTGAAAAGGGATAGTTTGCTCTGAATGTACACAAGCAAAGAGGCCCCATGACACACCACGCCAAAATACCTGCTATGCCGTCTCCTGTCACCACAGCGCCACCTTGTGTCAAAACAACTGCCACTACAACCACCACTACTGTCACCCCTACCTGCACCTTTACAAGGACCACAGTGTGTACTGTTACCACCACAGAAACTGCGGTAACTACAGAACCAACTCCAACTGTAACCTGTGCCAAGGTTACTCCAGAACAGAACACAGTGGGCACTCAGACCACCATCTGGAGTGAGGGAGCCCCATATGTAGCACCTGGTAGCCGCCAGTACCCAAAAGGACTACCTCCACCAGTGCTACCTCCAGAACTGCAATAGATACCACAAACAGGAACACTGATTGTAAATAGTTCTTAAACTTTCTTTTTGCTGCAAATTTTCCAAGCTTTAAAACCCGCCCAGGGTTATTCCTTAAATGGGTCCAGCGTTAAAGGGATCCTCTGTTTACAGAGTTTCGTTTTGCCTTAAAGAACTGCAGAATCATGAACTGCGCATGCTCAAAAACTTGTTTGTAAATAGTTTACACCTTCTTAAAGGTGCTTTCTACTGGTTTTATAACTGAGGCTTTTACAGAGACTGCCTCCAACAGAAAGTACTGTTAATCTTGTTGTGAGAACTGCTTTGTTTTTCAGACCTGAAGAAAAACCCGTTGGTGTGGCAGAATTCCGGGTCAGGATACACGTCTTGTAGCCCGCCAAGACCAACGTTGGGAGTTAGTAACGGGTCTCTCGCATCACGTCACCTTTGTTGGTAAACTGACTTGATTGATGATGTGATTGACATTATGCTCTACCTCAGAAAAGACTCGAGTTAGCCCTTAAAGGGAACGTTTGTAGCATCTGAAAAAGTTAATATAACAGATAGTGAGTAATCAATTTGAATTTAGATAGAACTGTAGTTTTTCATAGCCGATAGTATGTAGCTAACATTATAGAGTTAAAGATAGATAGTCTGATATGATGTACTTCGAATAAAATTGAGGTTAAGATAAATGATAGGTAGAATAAATTGAAGGAAAGAAAATGCAGTGAGCTCGTGGGGGTTGGTTGATAATTTGCACTTAGAAAAGAATAAGGAAAAATGTTGGTTTGCACTTTGAAGTTCTACGTTAGTATACCCTTAAAGGGTACTTGCACTCAATAGATAGTATACCTGTATGGGTAATTGCATTGCATAGTTAGTTAATGCACTGTTTTACTAAATTGTTCCCACAATGTAAATATGTTTTCGTTTGCAACGTTCAAGTGTCCTCACCCCCCATAAAGGGAAGCATAGTTAAATTAACTTGTCTTATAACATTTTAAAAATTGCATGTATTTTGCTAATGTATTGTTGTTTTCTTTTCTCAGTCCCGGAGTACTGGATTTAACGGTGGGGGAAGGGGGGGTGCAGAGCCCCAGGGTCCTGGTCGTTACAGTAATATCATTCTCCTCTAGTGGGGAGTTTACCAGGTACCACATGCATACAACACATTTCATACTCCAGTCCACCAGGGGGAGCTATGCTCCTATTTTTTAGGGCACTCTTCACACTTAGGTAAAACTGGTGGCCTGGATAGGAAGTTAGGCAGTTGCTGGCTGAGCTTCGGCTCAGGTAGTTGGTCCCTGATAGGGGTGGGATCCTGTCAGAGGCCCGGACCGAAGGTCACGGAGCTGCGCCTGACCCACGTGCGGCAGTTCCTAAGAAAGGACACGAACAGAGAACTGTATTGTAGAGAGGGTGAGAAAGGAATTCATAGCAAAAGGAGTGGAAACCAGGAGTTCTGCCTTGCACAGGCTGCCTTCTGCCTCCTTCTGAGGCGCAGGATCCGGTAGCCGGAACACCGATGAAGCAACAGTCCTTTATGCCTTGCTCCAGAGACCGGCAGGACAGCTAATTTCAAGTTACTGATCCGCCCCATACCCAGGATGCAAGGTGGCACCCACGAGAGGCCGGGGCATGCTAGAGTACCTGTAAAAAACCTCAGGCCACCGGTCATACGGGTTGTTCTATCCATCAGGGGGACAGAGATAGAGACATAACATCTAGAACATCTACAACTTTTGTGAGAACCTTATGAGAGGCTCAGCAATAAGGTACTACAACACTAAGGCGCTAGAGGAAGGCTACTGATTTCCATCTGAATAAGGGAACTCTGGATTTGTCTCCAAACCGGCCAGACTCTGCCTGCCCTGTGATCTGGTGCTCTGGACTGTGGATGCTGAAGCCTTCAGTAAAAAGGTAAGGAGACTGCAACCTTGTGTCCTTGTTCTTCACTGCGCCTTTCACTGTCCACCATCTACACACTGGGAAGCCCTGGGGATACACTTCACCTGTGGGAAGGTATACCATCTAGCTGCAATATCATCACCCCAGCGGACCCCTTAGAGCAGCGTCGGTCATCCTGACCGAATACCACAGGTGGCGTCACGAACACTTCCCCTTTAAAGACCATTCCCTTTTCCACGGACGTTCCTAGGGCCACGGACCGGGTCAACCACCGTGACATCCCCCTTGAGAACTGAAGGACCCAATACCGAGTACCCCACAGCCCTTGGGGGCGCTCCAGGAGCACAGACACTCAGTTTGGAGCACAGCGGATTGGAGAACAGCGGATTGGAACACAGCGGATCAGAGCACAGCTGATCTGAGCACCGTGGATAGGAGCACAGAGCACAGACACTCAGATTAGAGCACAACACACTGACACCCGGATCCCACTCGCAGCAGACCTAGAGCCGAGTGTCATTAGCGTATCGCATCTGATGCTCTTTTATCAGATGCCATATGCTAGTGGGACCCCGGCCTAAAAGCCACTTCAGGGTCACGCTGAGCACAGTGTGACCCCCAAGTGTCTGAACATTGGTGACATCACACAGAAGAGGAGCAGAATGCGCTGGACACTGGAGAGAGCGGCGGCAGGCGAGTATATTAATACACTCTCACTATATTACATGCACATATACACACATTTAATACATTTGCAGTCATTTAAAAAATATAGATGGGAGAGCATCTATAAACAGCACCCACCTGTCACATCAGCTGCATTGGGTATCTGTTGGAATGTCCATGTGGACAATGACATGTAGAAGGGACTACTGTGGCTACAAGATGAGAGCAGGGAAGGATTTTACAGCCTCTAAGAGATCCTATAAACAGGCTCAAGTCACCAGTCATACGGGTTTTGTACTATCCTATTCGGGGGACAGAGAGAGAGATAACATCTGTGAGGACCTTATGTGAAGCCATAGGCAGTAAAGGACTACACCACTACAGAGCAAAGGAAATCTTTTATTCTCCACCTGGACAAGGTGACTCTGGACTTGCCTCCCAACCGGCCGGACCCTACCTGCCCTGTGGTCTGGTGCCCTGGACTGTGGATGCCGGAGTCTTCAGTAAAGGTAAAGAGACTGCAACTTTGTGTCCTCGTTCTTCACTGCGCCTCTCACCATCCTACCATCTACACACCGGGAAGCCCTGGGGATACACTTCACCTGTGGGAAGGTATACCATCTAGCTGCCATAACATCACCCCAGCGGACCCCTTAAAGCAGCGTCGGTCACCCTGACCGAATACCACAGGTGGCGTCACGAACATAACATCTATTAGTAAAAAAAGGAACAGCGCAAATCCTTTACTTATCTTCGGGGGCAAAGCCCTCCAACAGCCTGTCCACTGGTTGTCCTTAGTCCATATAATTCAAAAAAGCAGGCAGCACTCCATATTCTTTTAAGTGATATGCAGGATTTATTTAGACCCACATGTCTGGGCAACGTTTGAGCCTTTCTCAAGCAGTGAGTGTATCTCCATAGTGCATATACTGTATATACACATTTTAACATCCCTTAATCATAGCCAATTAAAGTGCAATATAATTAAATATACATTACAGTTTTCATAAAGTGCATAAGTGCCAATAGTGTCCTGTACTCATGTGCTTATAGTTAGATACTTGCAACATTTCATCAAGCTGACTACTGTCCATTTATTTATTAGTTATGTGCTTTTGCTTACCCCCGGAAAGACATGCCATTCATGGAGGATAATGTACACGCTGTTCGGCGTTCTAAGATATTAACTGCGCATGTCTAAGCGCATCTAAGCGCGTCATACCCATGTGTCAGGACTGTAGGCCAATCAGAAGACCTGTACGGCATCTGTGGGCGGGCGCATGCGCATAAGCGCTTAATACCGCCATTTATGTTGTGGCATACTTATTTATCCTGCCTTATACGGCATTTGAAGACTGGCGCATGCGCATAGGCGCTTAATACCGCCATTTAGGTTGTGGCATACTTATTTATCCTGCCTTGTACGGCATCTGCGGGCGGGCGCATGCGCATAGGCGCTTAATACCGCCATTTTGGTTGTGGCATACTTAATTATCGTGCATATCCAGGCACATCCTCTGTAATGAATATGCTGATCAAGCGCATGCGTAATAGCGCTGAATATCGCCATCTTCACTGTAGCACATTAACTATTGTTATTTTAAAAGCGTTTCAATTATGCTTTCTCCATAATAAAAAAAGTTAAAGTCCACAACTCTGCATTGTTCAATCAAAAACCTTTTAAAGCCTGTGGCCGTAAGGACTTCTTTTTCATGCATTAGCCCGCCCTGACAATCCGGATATGGTCTCATTCAGGCCATCACCCAGAGGTCAAACAGTGTCTAAGAGGTTGCAAATAACCCCTCCAGGTCAAAGTGCCTCCACTCTTGACTACTGTAAAGCGGTAGCATAAAAGTCCTGGCTAATAACCCTATAGCGAACAACTACAGATAATTGCAGAACAATATAGCAAACAACTGCAGATCATTTTTTCAACCAGTTTATTCATTGGCCTTCAATCTTTCCACACATGTAGCAAAATAATACTGCCTCTATTCAAATATATTAAACCATCTATTTATATCACAATTTTTGAGAAGTTTTCTTTAGAATTTTTTTTAGAATTTTTTTGTCCTCCATCTTCACATGTCCCTCCGGAGCAGGCCTCCAATAATATCGGACAGCAAGAACACCTAAACAAACAAATATATACAAATTAGGAACATACTTAATTAACCCCTTAATGACCGCCAATACGTCTTTTAACTGACCTGAGATATAAGAGAATAGCCACCCTATAAAGGTGACAATCCAGCAGCTGTTGGCTATACACTATAGCTGACAACTTGCTGCATCAGCCACGATCAGTATTTGCACCTTCCAAATCTGTTTAACCCCTTAGATGCTGCTGTCAATAGTGACTACATCAGTATAAATGGTTAACAGAGTGTGGGGGCTTCCTCTTTATCCAAACTGGTGCCCTCAGATCATGATTTTGTGGTCCTGATGTTTGCCATGGCAATTCATGACCAAATAGCGGCCTTAGAGTCTGACGGCTCTAGTAATCTGTTCAGAAGTTAGAGGCATTTAGGTGGTAAAAATACACATTTTCATTTCTGTCATACCACTTTGCATTAATTCCTGTAAAGCACCTGAAGGGTTAATAAACTACCTGACAGCAGTTTTCAATATGTCAGGGGGTGCTGTTTTTAAAATGGTATCATGTTTGGGGGTTTCTCAATATATGGGACCCCTAAAGTCACTTCAAACATGGATCGGTCCCTAAAAAAATAAATTTTGTAAGTTTCCTTGAAAAAAATGAAAAATTGCTGCTATATTTTTAAACCTCCTAAAATGCTAACAAAATAAAATAACATTTTACAAATGGTGCTGATGTAAAGCCGACATGTGGGAAATGTTGTTTATTAATGGTTTGCTGTGGTATGACTATCTGGATTAAAGGGATAATCATTCAAATTTAGAAAATTGCTAATTTTTTAACATTTTTCTCAAATTTTTGATATTTTTTATAAATAAACACAAAATATATTGACCTAAATTTACCATTATCATAAAGTACAATGTTTCACGAAAAAACAATCTCAAAATCACTGGGATTTGTTGAAGCGTTGCAGAGTTATTACCACATAGAGTGACACTGGTGAGATTTCAAAAATTTGGCTCCGTCACTAATAGGTTAAACAGTTAACAGTTAAAGTACCGTATATACTCGAGTATAAGCTGAGATTTTCAGCCCACTTTTTTGGGCTGAAAGTGACCCTCTCGGCTTATACTCGAGTCAGTGTCGGTGTGGGGTCGGCGGGTGAGGGGGAGCGGCGGCTGTGATATACTCACCTGTTCCTGGTGCGGTCCCTGCATGTCCGATGGTCTCCGGGCAGCGCTTCCTGTGTTCAGCGGTCACGTGGTACCGCTCATTAAAGTAACGAATATGCACGCATATTCATTACTCTAATGAGCGGTACGTGACCGCTGAACACAGGAAGATGCCACCGGCTCCCAGAGACAATCTGACAGTGAGACGCTGCCAGGGGACCGTGTCGGGAGCAGGTGAGTATATCAGGGGAGGTCAGCAGTGCGCGATAGTCACCTTCCTCATTCCATCGCTGCGCGCTGCTCTGTCTTCCGTCCTCTGGCTGTGACTGTACAGGTCAGAGGGCGCGATGATGCGATTAGTGTGAGCGCCGCCCTCTGCCTGAACAGTCAGTGCAGAGGATGGAAGACAGAGCAGCGCGCAGCGATGGAACGTGGAAGGTGACTATCGCAAGTGCCGGGGGCCTGTGTGAAGAGAGGTGAGTATGTGATTTTTTTTATTTTAATCGCAGCAACAGCAAATGGGGCAAATGTATGGAGCATCTTACGGGGCATATATGAGGAGCATCTTATGGGGCATAATGTGTGGAGCATCTCATGGGGCCCCTAATGTGTGGAGCATCTCATGGGGCCACAATGTATGGAGCATCGTATGGGGCCATAATGTGTGGAGCATCTTATGGGGCCATAATGTGTGGAGCATCTCATGGGGCCCCTAATGTGTGGAGCATCTCATGGGGCCCCTAATGTGTGGAGCATCTCATGGGGCCACAATGTATGGAGCATCGTGTGGGGCCATAAAGTGTGGAGCATCTCATGGGGCCATCAACCTTTATGCAGCATTGTATAGGGCAAATGTTTCTATGAAGCATCTTATGGGGCCATTATTAACCTTTGTGCAGCATTATATGGGGTATATTTTAATATGGAGCATCTCATGGGGCCCATCATGAACTGTATGGAGCATTATATGGGGCTCCTGATTCAATATGGATATTCAAAAACACTTAACCTACTGATGTCTCAATTAATTTTACTTTTGGTATCTATTTTTATTTTTTACATTAACCGGTAGCTGCTGCATTTCCCACCCTAGGCTTATACTCGAGTCAATAAGTTTTCCCAGTTTTTTGTGGCAAAATTAGGGGGGTCGGCTTATACTCGAGTATATAGGGGTATTCCTAAATCTAAAATAACAGTACTATACCGTTACTCTCAAGTCCCAACTACACTGTTTATACATAAGTACTAGATCTTAGATAATTGTATGCATTTTAAAATCAACATTCAAACCCCTAGGTTTGAGGGTATTTAATTCATATATCTGGAGCGCCCCCAGACGCAGGGCAGCGGGGTACTCGGCACCGGGTCTCTCTGTCTCGGTTCTGGGGATGTCACGGTGGCCGACCCGGTCCGTGGCCCTGCTAAGGGACGTCCAATTAAAGGTGTAGGTAGAAGTCTGTCAAGTGTTCGTGACGCCACCTGTGGTATTCGGTCAGAGTGACCGACGCTGCTAGGGGTCCGCTGGGGTGATGGAATGGCAGCTAGATGGTATACCTTCCCACAGGTGAAGTATGTCCCCAGGGCTTCCCTCGAGGTGTAGATGGTAATGGTGTAGGTCGCAGTAAATAACGAGGACACAGGGGTGCAGTCTCTTTACCTTTTACTGTAGACTTCGGCATCCACGATCCAGAGCACTGCTAACAGGGCTAGCTGAGACCGGCCGGTCCGAAGGCACATCCAGAGTTCCCTTTACAGGTGGAAATCAGTAGCCTTCCTACTTGCGCCTGTGTTGTAGTACCTCCCTGCTGAGCACCATGGGATAGTCCTCACAACTCTTGTATCTGTTTCTGATGTTCTCTCTCCGTCCCCCAGATGATATGGATAGGACGCACCCATATGACTGGGTAGGCCTGGAGCTTTTTTATAGGGACCCTAGAGACGCCCCTCTCCCACAATTGCCTCCGTTGTCTGCATAGGTGAAAAGGTGAGACAGCCAACCTAAAGTTAACTGCTCTGCCGGGAGTAATGCGTAGAGCCAGTACTCCCTCGGTGTTTCGGCCACCGGCTACGCGCCTCAGAAGGATGTTGCCACGATCTTAGGGCACGACTCCTCCCGGTATTATCTCCTAGTGCTGTGATCTCGTTTCTCACTTCTCCACAATATACTCCGCTTCTTGTCCTTTCTTAGGATGCCGCCGCAATGAAGTGCAGGCGCGGCTCCGTAATGATCTGTCCCTTGCTAGGCCACTGTCAGGATCCCACCCCTGACAGGGACCTCCCTGGATCTTCCCAGCAACTCTCCCTCTAGATGTTCCCTGGGCAAAACCCAGTCAGCTTCTTTTCTAACTTTCTATCCAACCCCCAGTTTTACCAGAGTGTGAGGAGTGGCCTAGTAACTAAAACCTTTTGCTCCCCCTGGTGGCCGGAGTGTGAAGTGTAATATGTGACTGTGATACCTGGTCAGGTGAACTCTTTTAGTACAATCAGACGTACCATCACTCCCCTTAGTGGCAGAGCGACAATACTGCACGACCAGGACTCTGGGGCGCTGCATATCCACATTAGTTCTCTTTTTTTGAGGATCTGCTCCCTATCACCCCCCCCTCCTTTGAATTGGAACCACATCTATTATCTTTCCCTTTAATTCTTTTTCTGAATGTTTATACTCTACAAAATGCTTCGGGACAGGAAGATCAGTTCTTTTTTTCCTTATGGTATACCGGTGATGATTCATTCTAACCTTAAATTCACAGGTTGTGGAGCGCCCCCACGTGCAAGGGCAATGGGGTACTCGGTACCGGGTCTTTCTCTCTTGGTTCTGGGGATGTCACGGTGGCCCGACCCAGTCCGTGGCCCTTCTGAGGGGCGCCCAATTAAAGGTGTAGTTTGTCTAGTGTTCGTGACGCCACCTGTGGTATTCGGTCAGGGTGACCGACGCTGCTAGGGGTCCGCTGGGGTGATGGAGTGGCAGCTAGGTGGTATACCTTTCCACAGGTGAAGTATATCCCCAGGGCTTCCCAGATGTGTAGGTAGTGATGGTGGACGATGTAAGGTGCAATGAATAACGAGGACACAAGGTTGCAGTCTCATTACCTTTTACTGAAGACTTCAGGGTCCACAGTCCAGAGTACCGTTCACCGGGTAAGCAGAGTCTGGCCGGTCCGAAGGCACATCCAGAGTTCCCTTATCCAGGTCAGTAGCCTTCCTACTAGCGCCTGTGTGTTGTAGTACCTCCTGTTATGACCTGGTGGGTACGGAGCGGTACTGAGATGACCTGGTGGGCAAAACCAATCATGGACTCACTACGGAGCAGCACTGAAATGACCTTGTGGGTAAAACAAAAATAGGACTAGCTCTGAGGAGGTGGTAACTTTACTGACCGTAATCCCTACTCCTAACACCAACACTAGAAATAGCCGTGGAGCGTACCTAACTCTGCCTAGACGCCTCTGCACAGCCTAAGAACTAGCTACCCCTAAAGATGGAAACGGAAAGCTATCTCACCTCAGAGAAACCCCCAAAGGAAGATAGCCCCCCACAAATATTGACGGTGAGTGGAGAGGAAAATGACAAACTCAGAAATGAAACTAGATTTTTTAGCAAAGGAGGCCAATACTATCTAAATAGACAGAGATAGGATAGGTTGCTGTGCGGTCAGTATAAAAACTAAAAGTCCACGCAGAGTTTACAAAAATAACCACCACACCGACTCACGGTGTGGAGGGGCAAATCTGCAACCCCAGAGCTTCCAACTAGCCGGAATATTTCATAATGACAAGCTGGACAAAAGAGACATAAATTGAACTGAACAGAAGGTCATAAGCAGGGAAACACCCAAAAAGTAGCAGACTTATCTTAAGCTGAAAATGGACTAGACAACAGAGAACTTCCAGGAAAGGACTGAACCAACAGGAAATACATTGACAGCTGGCGTCCACTAAAGCCAAAAGCCCAGTTAAATAACAAGGCCAGGAAACCGATTAGTGAACGCAGCTGCTAAGTTCCACTTGAAACCACCAGAGGGAGCCCAAGAGCAGAACTCCCAAAAATACCATTCGCAACCACAGGATGGAGCCCAAGAACAGAATTCACAACAGTACCCCCCCCTTGAGGAGGGGTCACCGAACCCTCACCAGAGCCCCCAGGCCGATCGGGACGAGCCAAATAAAAAGCACGTACCAAATCGGCAGCATGGACATCGGAGGCAAAAACCCAAGAGTTATCCTCCTGGCCATAACCCTTCCACTTGACCAAATACTGAAGTTTCCGCCTTGAAAGACGAGAATCCAAAATCTTCTCCACCACATATTCCAGCTCCCCCTCAACCAACACCGGAGCAGGAGGGTCAACGGAGGGAACCATGGGCACCACATATTTCCGCAACAAAGATCTATGGAACACATTATGAATGGAAAACGAAGCTGGAAAGGCCAAACGAAAAGACACCAGATTGATAATTTCCGAAATCCTATAAGGACCAATAAAACGAGGCTTGAACTTAGGGGAAGAGACCTTCATAGGAACATGACGAGAAGACAACCAGACCAAATCCCCAACCCGAAGCCGGGGACCAACGCACCGACGGCGGTTAGCAAAACGTTGAGCCTTTTCCTGAGACAATGTTAAATTGTCCACCACATGAGTCCAAATCCGCTGCAACCTGTCCACCACAGAATCCACCCCAGGACAGTCCGAAGACTCAACCTGCCCTGAAGAAAAACGAGGATGAAAACCGAAATTGCAAAAAAAAGGAGAAACCAAAGTAGCCGAACTAGCCCGATTATTAAGGGCAAACTTGGCCAACGGCAAGAAGGTAACCCAATCATCCTGATCAGCAGACACAAAGCATCTCAAGTAGGTTTCCAAGGTCTGATTGGTTCGCTCCATCTGTCCATTTGTCTGAGGGTGAAATGCCGAAGAAAAAGACAAATTAATGCCCATTCTACCACAAAAGGACCGCCAAAACCTAGAAACAAACTGGGTACCTCTGTCAGACACAATATTCTCCGGAATACCATGCAAACAAACCACATGCTGGAAAAACAAAGGAACCAAATCAGAGGAGGAAGGCAACTTAGGCAAAGGTACCAAATGGACCATTTTAGAAAACCGGTCACAAACCACCCAGATGACAGACATCTTCTGAGACACAGGAAGATCGGAAATAAAATCCATGGAAATATGCGTCCAGGGCCTCTCAGGGATAGGCAAGGGCAAAAGCAACCCACTAGCATGAGAACAGCAGGGCTTAGCCTGAGCACAAATTCGACAGGACTGCACGAAGGAACGCACATCCCGTGACAAAGAAGGCCACCAAAAGGACCTGGCAACCAAATCTCTGGTTCCAAAGATCCCAGGATGACCAGCCAACACCGAACAATGGATCTCAGAAATCACCTTATTAGTCCATCTATCAGGAACAAACAATTTCCCCACAGGACAGCGGTCGGGTCTATCAGCCTGAAACTCATGAAGCACCCGCCGCAAATCAGGGGAGATAGCAGAAAGAATCACCCCCTCTTTGAGAATACCAGCCGGCTCACGGACTCCAGGAGAATCAGGCAAAAAACTCCTAGACAAGGCATCAGCTTTCACATTCTTAGATCCCGGAAGATACGAGACCACAAAATCAAAACGGGAGAAAAACAAGGACCACCGAGCCTGTCTAGGATTCAAGCGCTTGGCCGACTCAAGGTAAATCAGATTCTTATGGTCGGTCAAGACCACAACACGATGCTTGGCTCCCTCAAGCCAATGTCGCCACTCCTCGAATGCCCACTTCATAGCCAACAACTCCTGATTGCCGACATCATAATTACGCTCAGCAGGCGAAAACTTTCTGGAGAAGAAAGCACATGGCTTCAACACAGAGCCATCAGAACTTCTCTGAGACAGAACAGCTCCTGCCCCAATCTCAGAAGCGTCAACCTCAACCTGAAAAGGGAGATAAACATCTGGCTGACGCAACACAGGGGCAGAAGTAAAATGACGCTTAAAGGGAACCTGTCACCCCGTTTTTTCGGTATTAGATAAAAATACTGTTAAATAGGGCCTGAGCTGTGCATTACAATAGTGTAGTTTGTGGACCCCGATTCCCCACCTATGCTGCCGAAATACGTTACCAAAGTAGTCGTTTTCGCCTGTCAATCAGGCTGGTCAGGTCAGATGGGCGTGGTGTCTTCCCCCAGATCTTGCGTAGTTTTCCGTTGGTGGCGTAGTGGTGTGCGCATGTCCAAGGTCCCGAATCCTGCACAGGGGTGTGAAAATAGCAGCGATGTCCGTTATTCCATTGGTGGTCGGTGGGCGCGGCCATCTTGCTTTGGCCGCGCGTGCGCAGAAGCGGCGCTCTGCTGGCCGCGGCTTCAGGAAAATGGCCGCGGGCATCCGCGCGTGCGCAGATGGCTATCGCGGCGGCCATTTTCGTGAAGCAGAGTTCGCATCTCGGCTTCACGAAAATGGCCGCCGCGATAGCCATCTGCGCACGCGCGGATGCCCGCGGCCATTTTCCTGAAGCCGCGGCCAGCAGAGCGCCGCTTCTGCGCACGCGCGGCCAAAGCAAGATGGCCGCGCCCACCGACCACCAATGGAATAACGGACATCGCTGCTATTTTCTCACCCCTGTGCAGGATTCGGGACCTTGGACATGCGCACACCACTACGCCACCAACGGAAAACTACGCAAGATCTGGGGGAAGACACCACGCCCATCTGACCTGACCAGCCTGATTGACAGGCGAAAAGACTACTTTGGTAACGTATTTCGGCAGCATAGGTGGGGAATCGGGGTCCACAAACTACACTATTGTAAAGCACAGCTCAGGCCCTATTTAACAGTATTTTTATCTCATACCGAAAAAACGGGGTGACAGGTTCCCTTTAAGCTCCTGAAAGGCCTCCACAGCCGCAGAGGACCAATTCACCACATCAGCACCTTTCTTGGTCAAATCGGTCAGAGGTTTAACCACAGTAGAAAAATTAGCAATGAAGCGGCGATAAAAATTAGCAAAGCCCAAAAATTTCTGAAGGCTCTTCACAGATGTGGGCTGAGTCCAATCATAAATAGCCTGGACCTTAACAGGGTCCATTTCAATAGCCGAGGGAGAAAAAATGAACCCCAGAAAAGAAACCTTCTGAACTCCAAAAAGGCACTTAGACCCCTTCACAAACAGTGTATTAGCAGCTCAGTGCTGAGGACTCAGTCTATCGCATCTCCTCAGCACTGAGCTGTGTAAAGTCTATCGCAGTCTCCTCAGCAGTGAGCCGCCTAGAATGGAGCTGCAGGAAGGAGACTCAGGATCATCTCCAATCTAGCCGCACCCGTACAGAGAACGCCTCCTTTCTACACCCAGCTTTGCCTCTATGTTCTCCGGCGCGGCCTGGCACACTTTCCGGTGACGTCATTGTTTTGCGACAATCAGCAAGTCGCTCCTTCCTGTCTCCACGTGATTGCCGAGGTGCAGCGTGTGCGCGGTCGGAGCTAGAATCATGGCGGAACAGCGTGTGGTGCCCAGCGATCTTTTCCCCCACGTGCTGCGGTTTTTGCACGATAACCAGTTCACTAATGCTGCGAAAGAATTCATGAAGGCGACTGGAGTGGTGAGTGCTGAGGCGGCCATGTAATAGGGGACCGCAGGTCGTGTGCTGTCCTGGGGTACCAGAGCAGCCGGTACTCGGGGGCTCAGCATTGGTCTGTGGTGGTACTGGGGGGGCTCGGCGGTGTGCTCTCTGGCTGTACTGGGGGGCTCGGCGATGTGCTCTCTGGCTGTACTGGGGGGGCTCGGCGATGTGCTCTCTGGCTGTACTGGGGGGCTCGGCGATGTGCTCTCTGGTGGTACTGGGGGGGCTCGGCGGTGAGCTCTCTGGTGGTACTGGGGGGCTCGGCGGTGTGCTCTCTGGCTGTACTGGGGGGCTCGGCGATGTGCTCTCTGGCTGTACTGGGGGGGCTCGGCGATGTGCTCTCTGGCTGTACTGGGGGGCTCGGCGATGTGCTCTCTGGTGGTACTGGGGGGGCTCGGCGATGTGCTCTCTGGTGGTACTGGGGGGCTCGGCGGTGAGCTCTCTGGCGGTACTGGGGGGCTCGGCGGTGAGCTCTCTGGTGGTACTGGGGGGCTCGGCGGTGTGCTCTCTGGCTGTACTGGGGGGCTCGGCGGTGTGCTCTCTGGCTGTACTGGGGGGCTCGGCGGTGAGCTCTCTGGCGGTACTGGGGGGCTCGGCGGTGTGCTCTCTGGTGGTACTGGGGGGCTCGGCGGTGTGCTCTCTGGCGGTACTGGGGGGCTCGGCGGTGTGCTCTCTGGCGGTACTGGGGGGCTCATCGACGTGCCCTCTGGCTGTACTGGAGGGCTCAGCATTGGTCTCTGGCTGTACTGGGGGGGCTCGGCCGTGCGCTCTCTGGCTGTACTGGGGGGGGGCTCGGCGGTGCACTCTCTGGCTGTACTGGGGGGGCTCGACCGTGCGCTCTCTGGCTGTACTGGGGGGGGCTCGGCCGTGTGCTCTCTGGCTGTACTGGGGGGGCTCGGCGGTGCACTCTCTCTGGCTGTACTGGGGGGGCTCGGCTATGTATATTAGCCAGTGCTTGTCATCTGTGAACTAACATGGATGAGAGCTGTCTATACAGTGTTAGTGATGGGGCACTACTGTGTGTGTGTGTGATTGTGGTCAGCATGGTCCGGAGTCACAGTGCTGCACACATTAATATTTACCCATCAGAGAGGTGGAAATCGCTGGACTCCATTACTTCTCTGCTTTGATATTTACCTGGTGTGGGCGTTACCTCGTACAATAAATCCAGCAATATTTCCTGTCCACACAGCCTTGGGCACTTCAGGCTAGCTTTCTATTAACTCGATCAGATGGCACACTTTGGCTTATGAGTTCTATTTGTGTTCACGCATAGAACTTGTATCTATTGTAGTCTGTTGGGAAGTTTACAAGTGAGTGAGCCCCCTAACATATGTTATGCTGCCTACAGGGTGGGAAATCTGTCTGCTGCTGGTGGTCCTGATTGGCTGCTATAGTCTGGTGACAGCCGTCATGGTGACATGAAAATGAATGCTGGTGTAAACCTGTGGTCAGCAAAGGAATGTCAGTATATGAGGAGGCTTTTGGGGCTTTGTTCACACTGTATTCAGTTGGAGGTATCGCAGGCATATGTTGGCCATTGATACACAGTGTAACAAATGTACTGCATTGGTTGCTTTTTCTTCCCCAGAGGAAAACGCAGCAGTCTATTCTTCTATATACAAGAATGTTTTTTTACACCCAAATTTGTCATATTTTTATTTGTTTGATAGTGAGAAAATTAAATGTAAGCTGATTCCAATATTTTGTTTCATAAATGTGGAGTAACCTGCATCTTGTTACGAAACTCTACACTTTTCTTGTCACTTTCCAAATTTGTACAATATCGATTAAAGGATGAAGGTTATAGCTAAGTTTTCGGCCATTATGAACTCGTTTGTTGCATCTTGACTGACCGCTAGATTTAAGACAAGTATTTGGTACCTGATTTGTCAAACTGCAATTAAAAGGTCCATAAAGGGAAAGTCTTGATAAGTGTTTGTCTTTTATTGTTCTTTTTAAAGGGAGTCTCTCGTCAGGTTTTTTGCCACCTAATCTGAGAGACACATAATGTAGTGGCAGATTCCCCAATTCCAGCGATGTGTCACTTAGGCCTCTTTCACACTTCAGTTGTTTGGCGTCAGTCTAAATCCGCCATTTTCCTCAAAAAACGGATCCGTTTTTTTTTTCGACGGATTCGTTTTTTTCCCCATAGACTTGCATTAGCGACGGATTGTGACGGATGGTCGTCCGTTCCATCCGTCATGCGACGGATCCGTCAAAACTTGGCGGACGTCATCTAGACATTGACGGTCATTGCAACTTTTTTGTCTGCGTTGAAATGGCGGATCGCGACGGACCCGTCGCGTCCGTCATTTCATAGAATGGCCACCTATGGGCGACAGATCCGTCGCGACCGTCATTTCGGCGGATCCGTCGCCCCAATCCGTTTTTTCAATTTTTTTCAATTGCGCATGCTCCAAAAAGTATATACAACCCCCGAGTAACGGATCCGTCAAAAAAACGGATCCGTTACATCCGTTTTTTCAACTATTGTGACGGATCCGTTGATCCGTCATTATGTCAGAAGTGACTGACGCCAAAAAACTGAAGTGTGAAAGAAGCTTTACTGGGCTACTTGCAGAAGTTTTGTTCAAATATTTTTTCTTCAGCAGATTATCTCTAGAGGACTAGTAAACCTGATGCCAGGTAGTACTCCATATTCATGAGCTCTGTATAACCCTGCTTTCACTGTTTGGCAAATTGGCAGCCTTTTGTGTACACTGCATAGGCAAACAGCTGTCAATTAGTGGCGGGGCAGAGTTATATAGAAATCAGTATTCTGACAACTGGTAGATCTACAGCAGAGAAAACAGGATTTTGGTTTTTTTTCAAAACTGCAATGAGCATCCCAGTAAGTGACACAGTGCTGGAATCAGGGTCTTTGCTCCTTCATCGTCCTGCTTGCAGATGGTGTAGCAAATACCTGGTGATAGGTGATAGATTCCATTTGAAGGGATTGTTTCACGTTCTTAAATTGTTAAAGGGAACCTGTCACCCCCCGCCTGGCGTTTTTAACTAAAAGAGCCACCTTGTGCAGCACCGATGCTGCATTCTGTCAAGGTGGCTCTTTTAATTGGGGTCCCTTCTAATGCTGCAATATTCGGTTTTTTAATTAGCCCGCCATACCTGTAGTCTGTCCTGGGGGCATGTCTTTTCCTTCCGGACACAAACGCCTCCCAGCCATCCCTCAGCCCCTCCGGGCGCCACCTCCTCTGCCTTCATTAACGTCCCTGGCGCCTGCGCTGTAAGTTCCCATCATGTGATGGGAGTCGAAGGCAGCACTAACTGTGCATGCCCGAAAAAGGAACTTACAGCGCAGGCGCTGGGGAATAGTCACAAGAACAGAGAGATTTTTACTTTTATAACGGAAAGCACATTGCCCAGGTTTCTGGCCACCCAGCGGTCTGAGTGTCGTAAGGAGCCATGCCACTATTGAACTTGTGCCTTACAGCCTGCTCACTCCTCTGTCGCTGGCCAGATCGCTGGATTCAGCCAGATTCAGTTCCCCTTTGCTTCTCCCATGCTACAGAGATAAAGCTGCTTTTACTTATTAGCCTGTAAGGCTGCTCAGTTTGGACCTGCAGTGCAGCCATACTCCTGGTCTGTAGTGCCAGTCTTCAGGAGCACACTGCCCCCGGCAACCAGGAATTCGGGAGGCAGAGAAGCCATGCGCTCCTGTGCATATAGCATGAGATAACACCTTTAATTATATGTTTAATTGTCTGTTTGCATAGAAACCTCAGCAATGTCCTGTGTGTAACAAATGTCAATGTCTATAATTTCACTTTTATTTTTCCCCCTATGACAGAAGGCTCAGGACGCTAGCCCGGCATCCCTTCTAGATATCTTCAGTGACTGGATTAAGTAAGTTACTTAGTCTTTTACACAACTTACTTCTATAAAAACTAAAGTAAAAGTAGGAAAATGACTGTGAATGTGCTAGCTTGTCTTTTCCAGCTACCAGGAAATAAAATCTTCTATATCGATAAATAGAAGATAACCTGAGAAGTGACATTTTGTACACCTACTAGTAAATGTCTATACAGAGCAACACAATTTGTTTAAAGGGAACCAACCACCACCTTTCAGGCCTAATACACAGCATTCTATAATGCTGTATATCTGCTCACAACCCGACCTGCAAGAGAAGAAAAGTTACTTTTATTATACTCACCTGCGGTCTGGTCCGAGGACTGTCACTGGTTGTGGTCCGGCGCCTCCCATCTTCTTACGATCGCCTCCCTCTTTGCTTCTTGTGGATGGAGCGTCCCTTCATCAGGCGCCAGTGCTCTTTGACCTTTCCTGGGGCATGTGCACTGCAGTACTTTGCCCTGAACAGGGAAGAGACATATGCCTGCGCAGGAGCGCAATGCCGAGGATCCTGTGTGGACGACGAAGGGAATCGCCATCCACAGTAAGCAAGAAGGAGGACGGCGATCGTGAGAAGATGGGAGGCGCTGCACCAGGACCAGCAACACCGCTCAGACCGGACCGCCCTGCAGGTTAGTATAAGAAAAGTTATTTTTCTTCTCTTCCAGGTTGGGCTGGGGCTTATCTACAGCATTATAAAATGTGGTATATCAGCCCTGAAAGGTGGTGGTCATATCTCATATTGGCCAAACCTGGTGATAGGTTCCCTTTGAAGAAAAGTCACAATAGTTTAAAATATTTTAAGGACTTATCCTCGCTGTAACTGTCACCCTGTGGCCTATTGGGGTGCAAGGATGTTGTGACTTTACCTCCTGCTCATGATCCTTCTATTAGACAGGATAGGTTGTCTTGGATTAGAAACATATGGCTGCTTCTTTCTGTCAAAATCACTGCATGTTCTGCTTTATTGAAGTCAATGGGGAACATCTTTGGATGTTTGGTGCTGTATCTGGAAAAAGGCAATGCTGAATAAGAATATTAAGACTCTTGTTACTTAGCATCTTTACTGCAGACCAATGACTGATAAATCCATCATGCGCGAGTGCTACTTCCCACACATGACAACTATATCCATCATAATAATCTTGTGGACATTTCTCACTTCTCAGAGTTCCCACAAGATAAATATTATTTATAAACATAAACAGGCTATAGTGATGCGTATGGTAACACAAATAAAATATAAATTATTGAAACCACAACACAAGAGCTTCTATTCTATGAGTGGTGGTATCAGGGCTTTGGAGTTGTAGGCAGTGAAAAATGTACCAACGCTGACTGCTAAAATGTATAATAAATTGGGTTCAGTAGCACAATGCATGATGTGATGTAAAATTTTCATAATTTAGGAAAGTTCCGAAATGTCCTATAAATGTCTGTTCTGTTCCTGATCTAAGGATCTCAGCTTTTAGTTGAGATGAATTTGTGCTGCACTTTATGTACATGCTCAGTAGTGAGGCAGTGCCGTTGAGTCGGAGGGTTGGCTTACTGACTCCACATCCCTACTGACATATATCGACCAGCTCCATCCAGAACGGTACACTTTCCCACTCACCTAAAATCTGGAATCGCCCTCTGACACCAGGCTGCCAAACTCCTAGAATGGTCACGAAGAACAGCTTACAAAAGAAAATCCTCTTTATTCCCATAAACGTTCCATGCACTTGAAATGTATAAAAAGAAGCTTATTGTTTTTTGTATTTGTGACCATTCTTAAAGTTTTGGAGCCTGGTGAGGGTGTTCCCAGATTTGGGTAGGACAGTTGATCAGTTTCCCCTTCCCTTAGAATAGGTAAGTTTTCACTAGTTTCGGAAGGCGTGATATCAGCTTGATAAGTAGTACACAGCTTGGTTAGGTCGGATTCTTTGCAGCTTAACCACTGAAATGCTGTGTACAGTAAGTAACAACTGCAGCGTCAAAGGGCATTGACAGAAGGGTGACTCTCAATGTCTGAAAAATTATTTAGAATTGCGAGTCCTCAGTGGTTGATACCTTTTAATGGCTAACTGAAAAGATGGTAACAAATTGCAAGCTTTCGAGACTACACAGGTCTCTTCATCAGGCACAGACTAAAGCAAATTCTGAAGAATCACATATTTATACACAATACAGCACAGAACTGTCATTATGGGAGCGTGATAAACAGTTGTGTCCATAAATATTGGAAAGTTCCTAGATTAGGAGTGAATGTTTTGTCCTCTGATTGGGGTCTGGTTCTGTTATGATGCCCCCACATGGTCTGAAGTGCAAATTCCTTAACCCCTTCACCCCGAAGCCTGTTTTCACCTAAGTGGCAGGGCCATTTTTTTACAATTCTGACCACTGTCACTTTATGAGGTCATAACTCTGAAACGCTTCAACGGATCCTGGTGATTCTGACATTGTTTTCTCGTGACATATTGTACTTTATGATAGTGGTAAAACTTCGATGTGACTTGCATTTATTTGTGAAAAAAACAAAAATTTGTCGAAAATTATGAAAATTTAGCAATTTTCAAACTTTTAGTTTTTATGCCCTTAAATTAGAGAGTTATATCACATAATATAGTTAATAAACAACATTTCCCACATGTCTGCTTTACATCAGCACAATTTTGGAAACATAATTTTTTTTTGTTAGGGACTTATAAGGGTTAAAAGTTGACCAGCGATTTCTCATTTTTGCAACAAAATTTGCAAAACCATTTTTTTTACGGACCACCTCACACTTGAAGTGACTTTGAGGGGTCTATATGACAGAAAATGCCCAAAAGTGACACCATTCTAAAAACTGCACCCCTCAAGGTACTCAAAACCACATTCAAAAAGTTTATTAACCCCTCAGGTGCTTCACAGGAATTTTTGGAACGTTTAAAAAAAAATTGAACATTTAACTTTTTTTTCACAAAATTTTTACTTCAGATCCAATTTGTTTTATTTTACCAAGGGTAACAGGAGAAATTGGACCACAAAAGTTGTTGTACAATTTGTCCTGAGTACACTGATACCCCACATGTTGGGGTAAACCATTGATTGGGCACATGGCAGAGCTCGGAAGGGAAGGAGCGCCATTTTACTTTTCAATACAAGATTTGCTGGAATTGAGATCGGAACCCATGGCTCGATTGGAGAGCCCCTGACGTGCCTAAACAGTGGAAACCCCCACAAGTGACACCATTTTGGAAAGTAGACCCTCTAAGGAACTAATCTAGATTTGTGTTGAGCACTTTGAACCTCCAAGTGCTTCACAGAAGTTTATAATGTAGAGCCGTAAAAAAAAATTCATATTTTCACAAAAAAATGATCTTTTTGCCCCAAATTTTTTATTTTCCCAAGGGTAACAGGATAAATTGGACCTCAAAAGTTGTTGTGCAATTTGTCCTGAGTACGCTGATACTTCATATATGGGGATAAACCACTGTTTGAGCACATGGCAGAGCTCAGAAGGGAAGGAGCGCCGTTTGACTTTTCAATGCAAAATTGGCTGGAATTGAGATCGGAACCCATGTCGCCTTTGGAGAGCCCCTGACATGCCTAAACTGGAAACCCCCCACAATGGACCCCATTTTGGAAAGAAGACCCCCTAAGGAACTTATCTAGATGTGTGGTGAGCACGTTTAACCCCCAATTGTTTCACTAAAGCTTAGAATGTAGAGCTGTGAAAATTAAAAAAAAAATCATTTTTTCTTTCCATAAAATGATGTTTCAGCCCGCAATTTTTTTTTCCCCAAGGGTAACAGGAGAAATTGGACCACAAAAGTTATTGTCCAATTTGTCCTGAGTATGCTGATATCCCATACATGGGGGGGAACCACTGTTTGGGCGCACGGCAGAGCTCGGAAGGGAAGGAGCGCCTTTTGAAATGCAGACTTAGATGGATTGGTCTGCAGGTGTCATGTTGCATTTGCAGAGCCCCTGATGTACCTAAACAGTAGAAACCCCCCACAAGTGACCCCACATTGGAAACTAGACCCCCCAAGGAACTTATCTAGATGTGTTGTGAGAACTTTGAACCAACAAGTGTTTCACTACAGTTTATAACGCAGATCCGTGAAAATAAAAAATCTTTTTTTTTCCACGAAAATGATATTTTAGCCCCCACATTTTATTTTCCCATGGGTAACAGGACAAATTGTACCCCAAAAGTTGTTGTCCAACTTGTCCTGAGAACGCTGATACCCCATATGTTGGGGGGGACCACTGTTTGGGCGCACAGGAGAACTCGGAAGGGAAGGAGCACTGTTTTAGTTTTTCAAAGCAGAATTGGCTGGAATTGAGATCGGACGCCATGTCGCGTTTGGAGAGCCCCTGATGTGCCTAAACAGTGGAAACTCCCCAATTCTAACTGAAATCCTAACCCCAACCCTAACTCTAGCCCTAACTCTAGCCCTAACTCTAGCCCTAACTCTAGCCCTAACTCTAGCCCTAACTCTAGCCCTAACTCTAGCCCTAACTCTAGCCCTAACTCTAGCCCTAACTCTAGCCCTAACTCTAGCCCTAACTCTAGCCCTAACTCTAGCCCTAACTCTAGCCCTAACTCTAGCCCTAACTCTAGCCCTAACTCTAGCCCTAACTCTAGCCCTAACTCTAGCCCTAACTCTAGCCCTAACTCTAGCCCTAACTCTAGCCCTAACTCTAGCCCTAACTCTAGCCCTAACTCTAGCCCTAACTCTAGCCCTAACTCTAGCCCTAACTCTAGCCCTAACTCTAGCCCTAACTCTAGCCCTAACTCTAGCCCTAACTCTAGCCCTAACTCTAGCCCTAACTCTAGCCCTAACTCTAGCCCTAACTCTAGCCCTAACTCTAGCCCTAACTCTAGCCCTAACTCTAGCCCTAACTCTAGCCCTAACTCTAGCCCTAACTCTAGCCCTAACTCTAGCCCTAACTCTAGCCCTAACTCTAGCCCTAACTCTAGCCCTAACTCTAGCCCTAACTCTAGCCCTAACTCTAGCCCTAACTCTAGCCCTAACTCTAGCCCTAACTCTAGCCCTAACTCTAGCCCTAACTCTAGCCCTAACTCTAGCCCTAACTCTAGCCCTAACTCTAGCCCTAACTCTAGCCCTAACTCTAGCCCTAACTCTAGCCCTAACTCTAGCCCTAACTCTAGCCCTAACTCTAGCCCTAACTCTAGCCCTAACTCTAGCCCTAACTCTAGCCCTAACTCTAGCCCTAACTCTAGCCCTAACTCTAGCCCTAACTCTAGCCCTAACTCTAGCCCTAACTCTAGCCCTAACTCTAGCCCTAACTCTAGCCCTAACTCTAGCCCTAACTCTAGCCCTAACTCTAGCCCTAACTCTAGCCCTAACTCTAGCCCTAACTCTAGCCCTAACTCTAGCCCTAACTCTAGCCCTAACTCTAGCCCTAACTCTAGCCCTAACTCTAGCCCTAACTCTAGCCCTAACTCTAGCCCTAACTCTAGCCCTAACTCTAGCCCTAACTCTAGCCCTAACTCTAGCCCTAACTCTAGCCCTAACTCTAGCCCTAACTCTAGCCCTAACTCTAGCCCTAACTCTAGCCCTAACTCTAGCCCTAACTCTAGCCCTAACTCTAGCCCTAACTCTAGCCCTAACTCTAGCCCTAACTCTAGCCCTAACTCTAGCCCTAACTCTAGCCCTAACTCTAGCCCTAACTCTAGCCCTAACTCTAGCCCTAACTCTAGCCCTAACTCTAGCCCTAACTCTAGCCCTAACTCTAGCCCTAACTCTAGCCCTAACTCTAGCCCTAACTCTAGCCCTAACTCTAGCCCTAACTCTAGCCCTAACTCTAGCCCTAACTCTAGCCCTAACTCTAGCCCTAACTCTAGCCCTAACTCTAGCCCTAACTCTAGCCCTAACTCTAGCCCTAACTCTAGCCCTAACTCTAGCCCTAACTCTAGCCCTAACTCTAGCCCTAACTCTAGCCCTAACTCTAGCCCTAACTCTAGCCCTAACTCTAGCCCTAACTCTAGCCCTAACTCTAGCCCTAACTCTAGCCCTAACTCTAGCCCTAACTCTAGCCCTAACTCTAGCCCTAACTCTAGCCCTAACTCTAGCCCTAACTCTAGCCCTAACTCTAGCCCTAACTCTAGCCCTAACTCTAGCCCTAACTCTAGCCCTAACTCTAGCCCTAACTCTAGCCCTAACTCTAGCCCTAACTCTAGCCCTAACTCTAGCCCTAACTCTAGCCCTAACTCTAGCCCTAACTCTAGCCCTAACTCTAGCCCTAACTCTAGCCCTAACTCTAGCCCTAACTCTAGCCCTAACTCTAGCCCTAACTCTAGCCCTAACTCTAGCCCTAACTCTAGCCCTAACTCTAGCCCTAACTCTAGCCCTAACTCTAGCCCTAACTCTAGCCCTAACTCTAGCCCTAACTCTAGCCCTAACTCTAGCCCTAACTCTAGCCCTAACTCTAGCCCTAACTCTAGCCCTAACTCTAGCCCTAACTCTAGCCCTAACTCTAGCCCTAACTCTAGCCCTAACTCTAGCCCTAACTCTAGCCCTAACTCTAGCCCTAACTCTAGCCCTAACTCTAGCCCTAACTCTAGCCCTAACTCTAGCCCTAACTCTAGCCCTAACTCTAGCCCTAACTCTAGCCCTAACTCTAGCCCTAACTCTAGCCCTAACTCTAGCCCTAACTCTAGCCCTAACTCTAGCCCTAACTCTAGCCCTAACTCTAGCCCTAACTCTAGCCCTAACTCTAGCCCTAACTCTAGCCCTAACTCTAGCCCTAACTCTAGCCCTAACTCTAGCCCTAACTCTAGCCCTAACTCTAGCCCTAACTCTAGCCCTAACTCTAGCCCTAACTCTAGCCCTAACTCTAGCCCTAACTCTAGCCCTAACTCTAGCCCTAACTCTAGCCCTAACTCTAGCCCTAACTCTAGCCCTAACTCTAGCCCTAACTCTAGCCCTAACTCTAGCCCTAACTCTAGCCCTAACTCTAGCCCTAACTCTAGCCCTAACTCTAGCCCTAACTCTAGCCCTAACTCTAGCCCTAACTCTAGCCCTAACTCTAGCCCTAACTCTAGCCCTAACTCTAGCCCTAACTCTAGCCCTAACTCTAGCCCTAACTCTAGCCCTAACTCTAGCCCTAACTCTAGCCCTAACTCTAGCCCTAACTCTAGCCCTAACTCTAGCCCTAACTCTAGCCCTAACTCTAGCCCTAACTCTAGCCCTAACTCTAGCCCTAACTCTAGCCCTAACTCTAGCCCTAACTCTAGCCCTAACTCTAGCCCTAACTCTAGCCCTAACTCTAGCCCTAACTCTAGCCCTAACTCTAGCCCTAACTCTAGCCCTAACTCTAGCCCTAACTCTAGCCCTAACTCTAGCCCTAACTCTAGCCCTAACTCTAGCCCTAACTCTAGCCCTAACTCTAGCCCTAACTCTAGCCCTAACTCTAGCCCTAACTCTAGCCCTAACTCTAGCCCTAACTCTAGCCCTAACTCTAGCCCTAACTCTAGCCCTAACTCTAGCCCTAACTCTAGCCCTAACTCTAGCCCTAACTCTAGCCCTAACTCTAGCCCTAACTCTAGCCCTAACTCTAGCCCTAACTCTAGCCCTAACTCTAGCCCTAACTCTAGCCCTAACTCTAGCCCTAACTCTAGCCCTAACTCTAGCCCTAACTCTAGCCCTAACTCTAGCCCTAACTCTAGCCCTAACTCTAGCCCTAACTCTAGCCCTAACTCTAGCCCTAACTCTAGCCCTAACTCTAGCCCTAACTCTAGCCCTAACTCTAGCCCTAACTCTAGCCCTAACTCTAGCCCTAACTCTAGCCCTAACTCTAGCCCTAACTCTAGCCCTAACTCTAGCCCTAACTCTAGCCCTAACTCTAGCCCTAACTCTAGCCCTAACTCTAGCCCTAACTCTAGCCCTAACTCTAGCCCTAACTCTAGCCCTAACTCTAGCCCTAACTCTAGCCCTAACTCTAGCCCTAACTCTAGCCCTAACTCTAGCCCTAACTCTAGCCCTAACTCTAGCCCTAACTCTAGCCCTAACTCTAGCCCTAACTCTAGCCCTAACTCTAGCCCTAACTCTAGCCCTAACTCTAGCCCTAACTCTAGCCCTAACTCTAGCCCTAACTCTAGCCCTAACTCTAGCCCTAACTCTAGCCCTAACTCTAGCCCTAACTCTAGCCCTAACTCTAGCCCTAACTCTAGCCCTAACTCTAGCCCTAACTCTAGCCCTAACTCTAGCCCTAACTCTAGCCCTAACTCTAGCCCTAACTCTAGCCCTAACTCTAGCCCTAACTCTAGCCCTAACTCTAGCCCTAACTCTAGCCCTAACTCTAGCCCTAACTCTAGCCCTAACTCTAGCCCTAACTCTAGCCCTAACTCTAGCCCTAACTCTAGCCCTAACTCTAGCCCTAACTCTAGCCCTAACTCTAGCCCTAACTCTAGCCCTAACTCTAGCCCTAACTCTAGCCCTAACTCTAGCCCTAACTCTAGCCCTAACTCTAGCCCTAACTCTAGCCCTAACTCTAGCCCTAACTCTAGCCCTAACTCTAGCCCTAACTCTAGCCCTAACTCTAGCCCTAACTCTAGCCCTAACTCTAGCCCTAACTCTAGCCCTAACTCTAGCCCTAACTCTAGCCCTAACTCTAGCCCTAACTCTAGCCCTAACTCTAGCCCTAACTCTAGCCCTAACTCTAGCCCTAACTCTAGCCCTAACTCTAGCCCTAACTCTAGCCCTAACTCTAGCCCTAACTCTAGCCCTAACTCTAGCCCTAACTCTAGCCCTAACTCTAGCCCTAACTCTAGCCCTAACTCTAGCCCTAACTCTAGCCCTAACTCTAGCCCTAACTCTAGCCCTAACTCTAGCCCTAACTCTAGCCCTAACTCTAGCCCTAACTCTAGCCCTAACTCTAGCCCTAACTCTAGCCCTAACTCTAGCCCTAACTCTAGCCCTAACTCTAGCCCTAACTCTAGCCCTAACTCTAGCCCTAACTCTAGCCCTAACTCTAGCCCTAACTCTAGCCCTAACTCTAGCCCTAACTCTAGCCCTAACTCTAGCCCTAACTCTAGCCCTAACTCTAGCCCTAACTCTAGCCCTAACTCTAGCCCTAACTCTAGCCCTAACTCTAGCCCTAACTCTAGCCCTAACTCTAGCCCTAACTCTAGCCCTAACTCTAGCCCTAACTCTAGCCCTAACTCTAGCCCTAACTCTAGCCCTAACTCTAGCCCTAACTCTAGCCCTAACTCTAGCCCTAACTCTAGCCCTAACTCTAGCCCTAACTCTAGCCCTAACTCTAGCCCTAACTCTAGCCCTAACTCTAGCCCTAACTCTAGCCCTAACTCTAGCCCTAACTCTAGCCCTAACTCTAGCCCTAACTCTAGCCCTAACTCTAGCCCTAACTCTAGCCCTAACTCTAGCCCTAACTCTAGCCCTAACTCTAGCCCTAACTCTAGCCCTAACTCTAGCCCTAACTCTAGCCCTAACTCTAGCCCTAACTCTAGCCCTAACTCTAGCCCTAACTCTAGCCCTAACTCTAGCCCTAACTCTAGCCCTAACTCTAGCCCTAACTCTAGCCCTAACTCTAGCCCTAACTCTAGCCCTAACTCTAGCCCTAACTCTAGCCCTAACTCTAGCCCTAACTCTAGCCCTAACTCTAGCCCTAACTCTAGCCCTAACTCTAGCCCTAACTCTAGCCCTAACTCTAGCCCTAACTCTAGCCCTAACTCTAGCCCTAACTCTAGCCCTAACTCTAGCCCTAACTCTAGCCCTAACTCTAGCCCTAACTCTAGCCCTAACTCTAGCCCTAACTCTAGCCCTAACTCTAGCCCTAACTCTAGCCCTAACTCTAGCCCTAACTCTAGCCCTAACTCTAGCCCTAACTCTAGCCCTAACTCTAGCCCTAACTCTAGCCCTAACTCTAGCCCTAACTCTAGCCCTAACTCTAGCCCTAACTCTAGCCCTAACTCTAGCCCTAACTCTAGCCCTAACTCTAGCCCTAACTCTAGCCCTAACTCTAGCCCTAACTCTAGCCCTAACTCTAGCCCTAACTCTAGCCCTAACTCTAGCCCTAACTCTAGCCCTAACTCTAGCCCTAACTCTAGCCCTAACTCTAGCCCTAACTCTAGCCCTAACTCTAGCCCTAACTCTAGCCCTAACTCTAGCCCTAACTCTAGCCCTAACTCTAGCCCTAACTCTAGCCCTAACTCTAGCCCTAACTCTAGCCCTAACTCTAGCCCTAACTCTAGCCCTAACTCTAGCCCTAACTCTAGCCCTAACTCTAGCCCTAACTCTAGCCCTAACTCTAGCCCTAACTCTAGCCCTAACTCTAGCCCTAACTCTAGCCCTAACTCTAGCCCTAACTCTAGCCCTAACTCTAGCCCTAACTCTAGCCCTAACTCTAGCCCTAACTCTAGCCCTAACTCTAGCCCTAACTCTAGCCCTAACTCTAGCCCTAACTCTAGCCCTAACTCTAGCCCTAACTCTAGCCCTAACTCTAGCCCTAACTCTAGCCCTAACTCTAGCCCTAACTCTAGCCCTAACTCTAGCCCTAACTCTAGCCCTAACTCTAGCCCTAACTCTAGCCCTAACTCTAGCCCTAACTCTAGCCCTAACTCTAGCCCTAACTCTAGCCCTAACTCTAGCCCTAACTCTAGCCCTAACTCTAGCCCTAACTCTAGCCCTAACTCTAGCCCTAACTCTAGCCCTAACTCTAGCCCTAACTCTAGCCCTAACTCTAGCCCTAACTCTAGCCCTAACTCTAGCCCTAACTCTAGCCCTAACTCTAGCCCTAACTCTAGCCCTAACTCTAGCCCTAACTCTAGCCCTAACTCTAGCCCTAACTCTAGCCCTAACTCTAGCCCTAACTCTAGCCCTAACTCTAGCCCTAACTCTAGCCCTAACTCTAGCCCTAACTCTAGCCCTAACTCTAGCCCTAACTCTAGCCCTAACTCTAGCCCTAACTCTAGCCCTAACTCTAGCCCTAACTCTAGCCCTAACTCTAGCCCTAACTCTAGCCCTAACTCTAGCCCTAACTCTAGCCCTAACTCTAGCCCTAACTCTAGCCCTAACTCTAGCCCTAACTCTAGCCCTAACTCTAGCCCTAACTCTAGCCCTAACTCTAGCCCTAACTCTAGCCCTAACTCTAGCCCTAACTCTAGCCCTAACTCTAGCCCTAACTCTAGCCCTAACTCTAGCCCTAACTCTAGCCCTAACTCTAGCCCTAACTCTAGCCCTAACTCTAGCCCTAACTCTAGCCCTAACTCTAGCCCTAACTCTAGCCCTAACTCTAGCCCTAACTCTAGCCCTAACTCTAGCCCTAACTCTAGCCCTAACTCTAGCCCTAACTCTAGCCCTAACTCTAGCCCTAACTCTAGCCCTAACTCTAGCCCTAACTCTAGCCCTAACTCTAGCCCTAACTCTAGCCCTAACTCTAGCCCTAACTCTAGCCCTAACTCTAGCCCTAACTCTAGCCCTAACTCTAGCCCTAACTCTAGCCCTAACTCTAGCCCTAACTCTAGCCCTAACTCTAGCCCTAACTCTAGCCCTAACTCTAGCCCTAACTCTAGCCCTAACTCTAGCCCTAACTCTAGCCCTAACTCTAGCCCTAACTCTAGCCCTAACTCTAGCCCTAACTCTAGCCCTAACTCTAGCCCTAACTCTAGCCCTAACTCTAGCCCTAACTCTAGCCCTAACTCTAGCCCTAACTCTAGCCCTAACTCTAGCCCTAACTCTAGCCCTAACTCTAGCCCTAACTCTAGCCCTAACTCTAGCCCTAACTCTAGCCCTAACTCTAGCCCTAACTCTAGCCCTAACTCTAGCCCTAACTCTAGCCCTAACTCTAGCCCTAACTCTAGCCCTAACTCTAGCCCTAACTCTAGCCCTAACTCTAGCCCTAACTCTAGCCCTAACTCTAGCCCTAACTCTAGCCCTAACTCTAGCCCTAACTCTAGCCCTAACTCTAGCCCTAACTCTAGCCCTAACTCTAGCCCTAACTCTAGCCCTAACTCTAGCCCTAACTCTAGCCCTAACTCTAGCCCTAACTCTAGCCCTAACTCTAGCCCTAACTCTAGCCCTAACTCTAGCCCTAACTCTAGCCCTAACTCTAGCCCTAACTCTAGCCCTAACTCTAGCCCTAACTCTAGCCCTAACTCTAGCCCTAACTCTAGCCCTAACTCTAGCCCTAACTCTAGCCCTAACTCTAGCCCTAACTCTAGCCCTAACTCTAGCCCTAACTCTAGCCCTAACTCTAGCCCTAACTCTAGCCCTAACTCTAGCCCTAACTCTAGCCCTAACTCTAGCCCTAACTCTAGCCCTAACTCTAGCCCTAACTCTAGCCCTAACTCTAGCCCTAACTCTAGCCCTAACTCTAGCCCTAACTCTAGCCCTAACTCTAGCCCTAACTCTAGCCCTAACTCTAGCCCTAACTCTAGCCCTAACTCTAGCCCTAACTCTAGCCCTAACTCTAGCCCTAACTCTAGCCCTAACTCTAGCCCTAACTCTAGCCCTAACTCTAGCCCTAACTCTAGCCCTAACTCTAGCCCTAACTCTAGCCCTAACTCTAGCCCTAACTCTAGCCCTAACTCTAGCCCTAACTCTAGCCCTAACTCTAGCCCTAACTCTAGCCCTAACTCTAGCCCTAACTCTAGCCCTAACTCTAGCCCTAACTCTAGCCCTAACTCTAGCCCTAACTCTAGCCCTAACTCTAGCCCTAACTCTAGCCCTAACTCTAGCCCTAACTCTAGCCCTAACTCTAGCCCTAACTCTAGCCCTAACTCTAGCCCTAACTCTAGCCCTAACTCTAGCCCTAACTCTAGCCCTAACTCTAGCCCTAACTCTAGCCCTAACTCTAGCCCTAACTCTAGCCCTAACTCTAGCCCTAACTCTAGCCCTAACTCTAGCCCTAACTCTAGCCCTAACTCTAGCCCTAACTCTAGCCCTAACTCTAGCCCTAACTCTAGCCCTAACTCTAGCCCTAACTCTAGCCCTAACTCTAGCCCTAACTCTAGCCCTAACTCTAGCCCTAACTCTAGCCCTAACTCTAGCCCTAACTCTAGCCCTAACTCTAGCCCTAACTCTAGCCCTAACTCTAGCCCTAACTCTAGCCCTAACTCTAGCCCTAACTCTAGCCCTAACTCTAGCCCTAACTCTAGCCCTAACTCTAGCCCTAACTCTAGCCCTAACTCTAGCCCTAACTCTAGCCCTAACTCTAGCCCTAACTCTAGCCCTAACTCTAGCCCTAACTCTAGCCCTAACTCTAGCCCTAACTCTAGCCCTAACTCTAGCCCTAACTCTAGCCCTAACTCTAGCCCTAACTCTAGCCCTAACTCTAGCCCTAACTCTAGCCCTAACTCTAGCCCTAACTCTAGCCCTAACTCTAGCCCTAACTCTAGCCCTAACTCTAGCCCTAACTCTAGCCCTAACTCTAGCCCTAACTCTAGCCCTAACTCTAGCCCTAACTCTAGCCCTAACTCTAGCCCTAACTCTAGCCCTAACTCTAGCCCTAACTCTAGCCCTAACTCTAGCCCTAACTCTAGCCCTAACTCTAGCCCTAACTCTAGCCCTAACTCTAGCCCTAACTCTAGCCCTAACTCTAGCCCTAACTCTAGCCCTAACTCTAGCCCTAACTCTAGCCCTAACTCTAGCCCTAACTCTAGCCCTAACTCTAGCCCTAACTCTAGCCCTAACTCTAGCCCTAACTCTAGCCCTAACTCTAGCCCTAACTCTAGCCCTAACTCTAGCCCTAACTCTAGCCCTAACTCTAGCCCTAACTCTAGCCCTAACTCTAGCCCTAACTCTAGCCCTAACTCTAGCCCTAACTCTAGCCCTAACTCTAGCCCTAACTCTAGCCCTAACTCTAGCCCTAACTCTAGCCCTAACTCTAGCCCTAACTCTAGCCCTAACTCTAGCCCTAACTCTAGCCCTAACTCTAGCCCTAACTCTAGCCCTAACTCTAGCCCTAACTCTAGCCCTAACTCTAGCCCTAACTCTAGCCCTAACTCTAGCCCTAACTCTAGCCCTAACTCTAGCCCTAACTCTAGCCCTAACTCTAGCCCTAACTCTAGCCCTAACTCTAGCCCTAACTCTAGCCCTAACTCTAGCCCTAACTCTAGCCCTAACTCTAGCCCTAACTCTAGCCCTAACTCTAGCCCTAACTCTAGCCCTAACTCTAGCCCTAACTCTAGCCCTAACTCTAGCCCTAACTCTAGCCCTAACTCTAGCCCTAACTCTAGCCCTAACTCTAGCCCTAACTCTAGCCCTAACTCTAGCCCTAACTCTAGCCCTAACTCTAGCCCTAACTCTAGCCCTAACTCTAGCCCTAACTCTAGCCCTAACTCTAGCCCTAACTCTAGCCCTAACTCTAGCCCTAACTCTAGCCCTAACTCTAGCCCTAACTCTAGCCCTAACTCTAGCCCTAACTCTAGCCCTAACTCTAGCCCTAACTCTAGCCCTAACTCTAGCCCTAACTCTAGCCCTAACTCTAGCCCTAACTCTAGCCCTAACTCTAGCCCTAACTCTAGCCCTAACTCTAGCCCTAACTCTAGCCCTAACTCTAGCCCTAACTCTAGCCCTAACTCTAGCCCTAACTCTAGCCCTAACTCTAGCCCTAACTCTAGCCCTAACTCTAGCCCTAACTCTAGCCCTAACTCTAGCCCTAACTCTAGCCCTAACTCTAGCCCTAACTCTAGCCCTAACTCTAGCCCTAACTCTAGCCCTAACTCTAGCCCTAACTCTAGCCCTAACTCTAGCCCTAACTCTAGCCCTAACTCTAGCCCTAACTCTAGCCCTAACTCTAGCCCTAACTCTAGCCCTAACTCTAGCCCTAACTCTAGCCCTAACTCTAGCCCTAACTCTAGCCCTAACTCTAGCCCTAACTCTAGCCCTAACTCTAGCCCTAACTCTAGCCCTAACTCTAGCCCTAACTCTAGCCCTAACTCTAGCCCTAACTCTAGCCCTAACTCTAGCCCTAACTCTAGCCCTAACTCTAGCCCTAACTCTAGCCCTAACTCTAGCCCTAACTCTAGCCCTAACTCTAGCCCTAACTCTAGCCCTAACTCTAGCCCTAACTCTAGCCCTAACTCTAGCCCTAACTCTAGCCCTAACTCTAGCCCTAACTCTAGCCCTAACTCTAGCCCTAACTCTAGCCCTAACTCTAGCCCTAACTCTAGCCCTAACTCTAGCCCTAACTCTAGCCCTAACTCTAGCCCTAACTCTAGCCCTAACTCTAGCCCTAACTCTAGCCCTAACTCTAGCCCTAACTCTAGCCCTAACTCTAGCCCTAACTCTAGCCCTAACTCTAGCCCTAACTCTAGCCCTAACTCTAGCCCTAACTCTAGCCCTAACTCTAGCCCTAACTCTAGCCCTAACTCTAGCCCTAACTCTAGCCCTAACTCTAGCCCTAACTCTAGCCCTAACTCTAGCCCTAACTCTAGCCCTAACTCTAGCCCTAACTCTAGCCCTAACTCTAGCCCTAACTCTAGCCCTAACTCTAGCCCTAACTCTAGCCCTAACTCTAGCCCTAACTCTAGCCCTAACTCTAGCCCTAACTCTAGCCCTAACTCTAGCCCTAACTCTAGCCCTAACTCTAGCCCTAACTCTAGCCCTAACTCTAGCCCTAACTCTAGCCCTAACTCTAGCCCTAACTCTAGCCCTAACTCTAGCCCTAACTCTAGCCCTAACTCTAGCCCTAACTCTAGCCCTAACTCTAGCCCTAACTCTAGCCCTAACTCTAGCCCTAACTCTAGCCCTAACTCTAGCCCTAACTCTAGCCCTAACTCTAGCCCTAACTCTAGCCCTAACTCTAGCCCTAACTCTAGCCCTAACTCTAGCCCTAACTCTAGCCCTAACTCTAGCCCTAACTCTAGCCCTAACTCTAGCCCTAACTCTAGCCCTAACTCTAGCCCTAACTCTAGCCCTAACTCTAGCCCTAACTCTAGCCCTAACTCTAGCCCTAACTCTAGCCCTAACTCTAGCCCTAACTCTAGCCCTAACTCTAGCCCTAACTCTAGCCCTAACTCTAGCCCTAACTCTAGCCCTAACTCTAGCCCTAACTCTAGCCCTAACTCTAGCCCTAACTCTAGCCCTAACTCTAGCCCTAACTCTAGCCCTAACTCTAGCCCTAACTCTAGCCCTAACTCTAGCCCTAACTCTAGCCCTAACTCTAGCCCTAACTCTAGCCCTAACTCTAGCCCTAACTCTAGCCCTAACTCTAGCCCTAACTCTAGCCCTAACTCTAGCCCTAACTCTAGCCCTAACTCTAGCCCTAACTCTAGCCCTAACTCTAGCCCTAACTCTAGCCCTAACTCTAGCCCTAACTCTAGCCCTAACTCTAGCCCTAACTCTAGCCCTAACTCTAGCCCTAACTCTAGCCCTAACTCTAGCCCTAACTCTAGCCCTAACTCTAGCCCTAACTCTAGCCCTAACTCTAGCCCTAACTCTAGCCCTAACTCTAGCCCTAACTCTAGCCCTAACTCTAGCCCTAACTCTAGCCCTAACTCTAGCCCTAACTCTAGCCCTAACTCTAGCCCTAACTCTAGCCCTAACTCTAGCCCTAACTCTAGCCCTAACTCTAGCCCTAACTCTAGCCCTAACTCTAGCCCTAACTCTAGCCCTAACTCTAGCCCTAACTCTAGCCCTAACTCTAGCCCTAACTCTAGCCCTAACTCTAGCCCTAACTCTAGCCCTAACTCTAGCCCTAACTCTAGCCCTAACTCTAGCCCTAACTCTAGCCCTAACTCTAGCCCTAACTCTAGCCCTAACTCTAGCCCTAACTCTAGCCCTAACTCTAGCCCTAACTCTAGCCCTAACTCTAGCCCTAACTCTAGCCCTAACTCTAGCCCTAACTCTAGCCCTAACTCTAGCCCTAACTCTAGCCCTAACTCTAGCCCTAACTCTAGCCCTAACTCTAGCCCTAACTCTAGCCCTAACTCTAGCCCTAACTCTAGCCCTAACTCTAGCCCTAACTCTAGCCCTAACTCTAGCCCTAACTCTAGCCCTAACTCTAGCCCTAACTCTAGCCCTAACTCTAGCCCTAACTCTAGCCCTAACTCTAGCCCTAACTCTAGCCCTAACTCTAGCCCTAACTCTAGCCCTAACTCTAGCCCTAACTCTAGCCCTAACTCTAGCCCTAACTCTAGCCCTAACTCTAGCCCTAACTCTAGCCCTAACTCTAGCCCTAACTCTAGCCCTAACTCTAGCCCTAACTCTAGCCCTAACTCTAGCCCTAACTCTAGCCCTAACTCTAGCCCTAACTCTAGCCCTAACTCTAGCCCTAACTCTAGCCCTAACTCTAGCCCTAACTCTAGCCCTAACTCTAGCCCTAACTCTAGCCCTAACTCTAGCCCTAACTCTAGCCCTAACTCTAGCCCTAACTCTAGCCCTAACTCTAGCCCTAACTCTAGCCCTAACTCTAGCCCTAACTCTAGCCCTAACTCTAGCCCTAACTCTAGCCCTAACTCTAGCCCTAACTCTAGCCCTAACTCTAGCCCTAACTCTAGCCCTAACTCTAGCCCTAACTCTAGCCCTAACTCTAGCCCTAACTCTAGCCCTAACTCTAGCCCTAACTCTAGCCCTAACTCTAGCCCTAACTCTAGCCCTAACTCTAGCCCTAACTCTAGCCCTAACTCTAGCCCTAACTCTAGCCCTAACTCTAGCCCTAACTCTAGCCCTAACTCTAGCCCTAACTCTAGCCCTAACTCTAGCCCTAACTCTAGCCCTAACTCTAGCCCTAACTCTAGCCCTAACTCTAGCCCTAACTCTAGCCCTAACTCTAGCCCTAACTCTAGCCCTAACTCTAGCCCTAACTCTAGCCCTAACTCTAGCCCTAACTCTAGCCCTAACTCTAGCCCTAACTCTAGCCCTAACTCTAGCCCTAACTCTAGCCCTAACTCTAGCCCTAACTCTAGCCCTAACTCTAGCCCTAACTCTAGCCCTAACTCTAGCCCTAACTCTAGCCCTAACTCTAGCCCTAACTCTAGCCCTAACTCTAGCCCTAACTCTAGCCCTAACTCTAGCCCTAACTCTAGCCCTAACTCTAGCCCTAACTCTAGCCCTAACTCTAGCCCTAACTCTAGCCCTAACTCTAGCCCTAACTCTAGCCCTAACTCTAGCCCTAACTCTAGCCCTAACTCTAGCCCTAACTCTAGCCCTAACTCTAGCCCTAACTCTAGCCCTAACTCTAGCCCTAACTCTAGCCCTAACTCTAGCCCTAACTCTAGCCCTAACTCTAGCCCTAACTCTAGCCCTAACTCTAGCCCTAACTCTAGCCCTAACTCTAGCCCTAACTCTAGCCCTAACTCTAGCCCTAACTCTAGCCCTAACTCTAGCCCTAACTCTAGCCCTAACTCTAGCCCTAACTCTAGCCCTAACTCTAGCCCTAACTCTAGCCCTAACTCTAGCCCTAACTCTAGCCCTAACTCTAGCCCTAACTCTAGCCCTAACTCTAGCCCTAACTCTAGCCCTAACTCTAGCCCTACTCTAGCCCTAACTCTAGCCCTAACTCTAGCCCTAACTCTAGCCCTAACTCTAGCCCTAACTCTAGCCCTAACTCTAGCCCTAACTCTAGCCCTAACTCTAGCCCTAACTCTAGCCCTAACTCTAGCCCTAACTCTAGCCCTAACTCTAGCCCTAACTCTAGCCCTAACTCTAGCCCTAACTCTAGCCCTAACTCTAGCCCTAACTCTAGCCCTAACTCTAGCCCTAACTCTAGCCCTAACTCTAGCCCTAACTCTAGCCCTAACTCTAGCCCTAACTCTAGCCCTAACTCTAGCCCTAACTCTAGCCCTAACTCTAGCCCTAACTCTAGCCCTAACTCTAGCCCTAACTCTAGCCCTAACTCTAGCCCTAACTCTAGCCCTAACTCTAGCCCTAACTCTAGCCCTAACTCTAGCCCTAACTCTAGCCCTAACTCTAGCCCTAACTCTAGCCCTAACTCTAGCCCTAACTCTAGCCCTAACTCTAGCCCTAACTCTAGCCCTAACTCTAGCCCTAACTCTAGCCCTAACTCTAGCCCTAACTCTAGCCCTAACTCTAGCCCTAACTCTAGCCCTAACTCTAGCCCTAACTCTAGCCCTAACTCTAGCCCTAACTCTAGCCCTAACTCTAGCCCTAACTCTAGCCCTAACTCTAGCCCTAACTCTAGCCCTAACTCTAGCCCTAACTCTAGCCCTAACTCTAGCCCTAACTCTAGCCCTAACTCTAGCCCTAACTCTAGCCCTAACTCTAGCCCTAACTCTAGCCCTAACTCTAGCCCTAACTCTAGCCCTAACTCTAGCCCTAACTCTAGCCCTAACTCTAGCCCTAACTCTAGCCCTAACTCTAGCCCTAACTCTAGCCCTAACTCTAGCCCTAACTCTAGCCCTAACTCTAGCCCTAACTCTAGCCCTAACTCTAGCCCTAACTCTAGCCCTAACTCTAGCCCTAACTCTAGCCCTAACTCTAGCCCTAACTCTAGCCCTAACTCTAGCCCTAACTCTAGCCCTAACTCTAGCCCTAACTCTAGCCCTAACTCTAGCCCTAACTCTAGCCCTAACTCTAGCCCTAACTCTAGCCCTAACTCTAGCCCTAACTCTAGCCCTAACTCTAGCCCTAACTCTAGCCCTAACTCTAGCCCTAACTCTAGCCCTAACTCTAGCCCTAACTCTAGCCCTAACTCTAGCCCTAACTCTAGCCCTAACTCTAGCCCTAACTCTAGCCCTAACTCTAGCCCTAACTCTAGCCCTAACTCTAGCCCTAACTCTAGCCCTAACTCTAGCCCTAACTCTAGCCCTAACTCTAGCCCTAACTCTAGCCCTAACTCTAGCCCTAACTCTAGCCCTAACTCTAGCCCTAACTCTAGCCCTAACTCTAGCCCTAACTCTAGCCCTAACTCTAGCCCTAACTCTAGCCCTAACTCTAGCCCTAACTCTAGCCCTAACTCTAGCCCTAACTCTAGCCCTAACTCTAGCCCTAACTCTAGCCCTAACTCTAGCCCTAACTCTAGCCCTAACTCTAGCCCTAACTCTAGCCCTAACTCTAGCCCTAACTCTAGCCCTAACTCTAGCCCTAACTCTAGCCCTAACTCTAGCCCTAACTCTAGCCCTAACTCTAGCCCTAACTCTAGCCCTAACTCTAGCCCTAACTCTAGCCCTAACTCTAGCCCTAACTCTAGCCCTAACTCTAGCCCTAACTCTAGCCCTAACTCTAGCCCTAACTCTAGCCCTAACTCTAGCCCTAACTCTAGCCCTAACTCTAGCCCTAACTCTAGCCCTAACTCTAGCCCTAACTCTAGCCCTAACTCTAGCCCTAACTCTAGCCCTAACTCTAGCCCTAACTCTAGCCCTAACTCTAGCCCTAACTCTAGCCCTAACTCTAGCCCTAACTCTAGCCCTAACTCTAGCCCTAACTCTAGCCCTAACTCTAGCCCTAACTCTAGCCCTAACTCTAGCCCTAACTCTAGCCCTAACTCTAGCCCTAACTCTAGCCCTAACTCTAGCCCTAACTCTAGCCCTAACTCTAGCCCTAACTCTAGCCCTAACTCTAGCCCTAACTCTAGCCCTAACTCTAGCCCTAACTCTAGCCCTAACTCTAGCCCTAACTCTAGCCCTAACTCTAGCCCTAACTCTAGCCCTAACTCTAGCCCTAACTCTAGCCCTAACTCTAGCCCTAACTCTAGCCCTAACTCTAGCCCTAACTCTAGCCCTAACTCTAGCCCTAACTCTAGCCCTAACTCTAGCCCTAACTCTAGCCCTAACTCTAGCCCTAACTCTAGCCCTAACTCTAGCCCTAACTCTAGCCCTAACTCTAGCCCTAACTCTAGCCCTAACTCTAGCCCTAACTCTAGCCCTAACTCTAGCCCTAACTCTAGCCCTAACTCTAGCCCTAACTCTAGCCCTAACTCTAGCCCTAACTCTAGCCCTAACTCTAGCCCTAACTCTAGCCCTAACTCTAGCCCTAACTCTAGCCCTAACTCTAGCCCTAACTCTAGCCCTAACTCTAGCCCTAACTCTAGCCCTAACTCTAGCCCTAACTCTAGCCCTAACTCTAGCCCTAACTCTAGCCCTAACTCTAGCCCTAACTCTAGCCCTAACTCTAGCCCTAACTCTAGCCCTAACTCTAGCCCTAACTCTAGCCCTAACTCTAGCCCTAACTCTAGCCCTAACTCTAGCCCTAACTCTAGCCCTAACTCTAGCCCTAACTCTAGCCCTAACTCTAGCCCTAACTCTAGCCCTAACTCTAGCCCTAACTCTAGCCCTAACTCTAGCCCTAACTCTAGCCCTAACTCTAGCCCTAACTCTAGCCCTAACTCTAGCCCTAACTCTAGCCCTAACTCTAGCCCTAACTCTAGCCCTAACTCTAGCCCTAACTCTAGCCCTAACTCTAGCCCTAACTCTAGCCCTAACTCTAGCCCTAACTCTAGCCCTAACTCTAGCCCTAACTCTAGCCCTAACTCTAGCCCTAACTCTAGCCCTAACTCTAGCCCTAACTCTAGCCCTAACTCTAGCCCTAACTCTAGCCCTAACTCTAGCCCTAACTCTAGCCCTAACTCTAGCCCTAACTCTAGCCCTAACTCTAGCCCTAACTCTAGCCCTAACTCTAGCCCTAACTCTAGCCCTAACTCTAGCCCTAACTCTAGCCCTAACTCTAGCCCTAACTCTAGCCCTAACTCTAGCCCTAACTCTAGCCCTAACTCTAGCCCTAACTCTAGCCCTAACTCTAGCCCTAACTCTAGCCCTAACTCTAGCCCTAACTCTAGCCCTAACTCTAGCCCTAACTCTAGCCCTAACTCTAGCCCTAACTCTAGCCCTAACTCTAGCCCTAACTCTAGCCCTAACTCTAGCCCTAACTCTAGCCCTAACTCTAGCCCTAACTCTAGCCCTAACTCTAGCCCTAACTCTAGCCCTAACTCTAGCCCTAACTCTAGCCCTAACTCTAGCCCTAACTCTAGCCCTAACTCTAGCCCTAACTCTAGCCCTAACTCTAGCCCTAACTCTAGCCCTAACTCTAGCCCTAACTCTAGCCCTAACTCTAGCCCTAACTCTAGCCCTAACTCTAGCCCTAACTCTAGCCCTAACTCTAGCCCTAACTCTAGCCCTAACTCTAGCCCTAACTCTAGCCCTAACTCTAGCCCTAACTCTAGCCCTAACTCTAGCCCTAACTCTAGCCCTAACTCTAGCCCTAACTCTAGCCCTAACTCTAGCCCTAACTCTAGCCCTAACTCTAGCCCTAACTCTAGCCCTAACTCTAGCCCTAACTCTAGCCCTAACTCTAGCCCTAACTCTAGCCCTAACTCTAGCCCTAACTCTAGCCCTAACTCTAGCCCTAACTCTAGCCCTAACTCTAGCCCTAACTCTAGCCCTAACTCTAGCCCTAACTCTAGCCCTAACTCTAGCCCTAACTCTAGCCCTAACTCTAGCCCTAACTCTAGCCCTAACTCTAGCCCTAACTCTAGCCCTAACTCTAGCCCTAACTCTAGCCCTAACTCTAGCCCTAACTCTAGCCCTAACTCTAGCCCTAACTCTAGCCCTAACTCTAGCCCTAACTCTAGCCCTAACTCTAGCCCTAACTCTAGCCCTAACTCTAGCCCTAACTCTAGCCCTAACTCTAGCCCTAACTCTAGCCCTAACTCTAGCCCTAACTCTAGCCCTAACTCTAGCCCTAACTCTAGCCCTAACTCTAGCCCTAACTCTAGCCCTAACTCTAGCCCTAACTCTAGCCCTAACTCTAGCCCTAACTCTAGCCCTAACTCTAGCCCTAACTCTAGCCCTAACTCTAGCCCTAACTCTAGCCCTAACTCTAGCCCTAACTCTAGCCCTAACTCTAGCCCTAACTCTAGCCCTAACTCTAGCCCTAACTCTAGCCCTAACTCTAGCCCTAACTCTAGCCCTAACTCTAGCCCTAACTCTAGCCCTAACTCTAGCCCTAACTCTAGCCCTAACTCTAGCCCTAACTCTAGCCCTAACTCTAGCCCTAACTCTAGCCCTAACTCTAGCCCTAACTCTAGCCCTAACTCTAGCCCTAACTCTAGCCCTAACTCTAGCCCTAACTCTAGCCCTAACTCTAGCCCTAACTCTAGCCCTAACTCTAGCCCTAACTCTAGCCCTAACTCTAGCCCTAACTCTAGCCCTAACTCTAGCCCTAACTCTAGCCCTAACTCTAGCCCTAACTCTAGCCCTAACTCTAGCCCTAACTCTAGCCCTAACTCTAGCCCTAACTCTAGCCCTAACTCTAGCCCTAACTCTAGCCCTAACTCTAGCCCTAACTCTAGCCCTAACTCTAGCCCTAACTCTAGCCCTAACTCTAGCCCTAACTCTAGCCCTAACTCTAGCCCTAACTCTAGCCCTAACTCTAGCCCTAACTCTAGCCCTAACTCTAGCCCTAACTCTAGCCCTAACTCTAGCCCTAACTCTAGCCCTAACTCTAGCCCTAACTCTAGCCCTAACTCTAGCCCTAACTCTAGCCCTAACTCTAGCCCTAACTCTAGCCCTAACTCTAGCCCTAACTCTAGCCCTAACTCTAGCCCTAACTCTAGCCCTAACTCTAGCCCTAACTCTAGCCCTAACTCTAGCCCTAACTCTAGCCCTAACTCTAGCCCTAACTCTAGCCCTAACTCTAGCCCTAACTCTAGCCCTAACTCTAGCCCTAACTCTAGCCCTAACTCTAGCCCTAACTCTAGCCCTAACTCTAGCCCTAACTCTAGCCCTAACTCTAGCCCTAACTCTAGCCCTAACTCTAGCCCTAACTCTAGCCCTAACTCTAGCCCTAACTCTAGCCCTAACTCTAGCCCTAACTCTAGCCCTAACTCTAGCCCTAACTCTAGCCCTAACTCTAGCCCTAACTCTAGCCCTAACTCTAGCCCTAACTCTAGCCCTAACTCTAGCCCTAACTCTAGCCCTAACTCTAGCCCTAACTCTAGCCCTAACTCTAGCCCTAACTCTAGCCCTAACTCTAGCCCTAACTCTAGCCCTAACTCTAGCCCTAACTCTAGCCCTAACTCTAGCCCTAACTCTAGCCCTAACTCTAGCCCTAACTCTAGCCCTAACTCTAGCCCTAACTCTAGCCCTAACTCTAGCCCTAACTCTAGCCCTAACTCTAGCCCTAACTCTAGCCCTAACTCTAGCCCTAACTCTAGCCCTAACTCTAGCCCTAACTCTAGCCCTAACTCTAGCCCTAACTCTAGCCCTAACTCTAGCCCTAACTCTAGCCCTAACTCTAGCCCTAACTCTAGCCCTAACTCTAGCCCTAACTCTAGCCCTAACTCTAGCCCTAACTCTAGCCCTAACTCTAGCCCTAACTCTAGCCCTAACTCTAGCCCTAACTCTAGCCCTAACTCTAGCCCTAACTCTAGCCCTAACTCTAGCCCTAACTCTAGCCCTAACTCTAGCCCTAACTCTAGCCCTAACTCTAGCCCTAACTCTAGCCCTAACTCTAGCCCTAACTCTAGCCCTAACTCTAGCCCTAACTCTAGCCCTAACTCTAGCCCTAACTCTAGCCCTAACTCTAGCCCTAACTCTAGCCCTAACTCTAGCCCTAACTCTAGCCCTAACTCTAGCCCTAACTCTAGCCCTAACTCTAGCCCTAACTCTAGCCCTAACTCTAGCCCTAACTCTAGCCCTAACTCTAGCCCTAACTCTAGCCCTAACTCTAGCCCTAACTCTAGCCCTAACTCTAGCCCTAACTCTAGCCCTAACTCTAGCCCTAACTCTAGCCCTAACTCTAGCCCTAACTCTAGCCCTAACTCTAGCCCTAACTCTAGCCCTAACTCTAGCCCTAACTCTAGCCCTAACTCTAGCCCTAACTCTAGCCCTAACTCTAGCCCTAACTCTAGCCCTAACTCTAGCCCTAACTCTAGCCCTAACTCTAGCCCTAACTCTAGCCCTAACTCTAGCCCTAACTCTAGCCCTAACTCTAGCCCTAACTCTAGCCCTAACTCTAGCCCTAACTCTAGCCCTAACTCTAGCCCTAACTCTAGCCCTAACTCTAGCCCTAACTCTAGCCCTAACTCTAGCCCTAACTCTAGCCCTAACTCTAGCCCTAACTCTAGCCCTAACTCTAGCCCTAACTCTAGCCCTAACTCTAGCCCTAACTCTAGCCCTAACTCTAGCCCTAACTCTAGCCCTAACTCTAGCCCTAACTCTAGCCCTAACTCTAGCCCTAACTCTAGCCCTAACTCTAGCCCTAACTCTAGCCCTAACTCTAGCCCTAACTCTAGCCCTAACTCTAGCCCTAACTCTAGCCCTAACTCTAGCCCTAACTCTAGCCCTAACTCTAGCCCTAACTCTAGCCCTAACTCTAGCCCTAACTCTAGCCCTAACTCTAGCCCTAACTCTAGCCCTAACTCTAGCCCTAACTCTAGCCCTAACTCTAGCCCTAACTCTAGCCCTAACTCTAGCCCTAACTCTAGCCCTAACTCTAGCCCTAACTCTAGCCCTAACTCTAGCCCTAACTCTAGCCCTAACTCTAGCCCTAACTCTAGCCCTAACTCTAGCCCTAACTCTAGCCCTAACTCTAGCCCTAACTCTAGCCCTAACTCTAGCCCTAACTCTAGCCCTAACTCTAGCCCTAACTCTAGCCCTAACTCTAGCCCTAACTCTAGCCCTAACTCTAGCCCTAACTCTAGCCCTAACTCTAGCCCTAACTCTAGCCCTAACTCTAGCCCTAACTCTAGCCCTAACTCTAGCCCTAACTCTAGCCCTAACTCTAGCCCTAACTCTAGCCCTAACTCTAGCCCTAACTCTAGCCCTAACTCTAGCCCTAACTCTAGCCCTAACTCTAGCCCTAACTCTAGCCCTAACTCTAGCCCTAACTCTAGCCCTAACTCTAGCCCTAACTCTAGCCCTAACTCTAGCCCCTAACTCTAGCCCTAACTCTAGCCCTAACTCTAGCCCTAACTCTAGCCCTAACTCTAGCCCTAACTCTAGCCCTAACTCTAGCCCTAACTCTAGCCCTAACTCTAGCCCTAACTCTAGCCCTAACTCTAGCCCTAACTCTAGCCCTAACTCTAGCCCTAACTCTAGCCCTAACTCTAGCCCTAACTCTAGCCCTAACTCTAGCCCTAACTCTAGCCCTAACTCTAGCCCTAACTCTAGCCCTAACTCTAGCCCTAACTCTAGCCCTAACTCTAGCCCTAACTCTAGCCCTAACTCTAGCCCTAACTCTAGCCCTAACTCTAGCCCTAACTCTAGCCCTAACTCTAGCCCTAACTCTAGCCCTAACTCTAGCCCTAACTCTAGCCCTAACTCTAGCCCTAACTCTAGCCCTAACTCTAGCCCTAACTCTAGCCCTAACTCTAGCCCTAACTCTAGCCCTAACTCTAGCCCTAACTCTAGCCCTAACTCTAGCCCTAACTCTAGCCCTAACTCTAGCCCTAACTCTAGCCCTAACTCTAGCCCTAACTCTAGCCCTAACTCTAGCCCTAACTCTAGCCCTAACTCTAGCCCTAACTCTAGCCCTAACTCTAGCCCTAACTCTAGCCCTAACTCTAGCCCTAACTCTAGCCCTAACTCTAGCCCTAACTCTAGCCCTAACTCTAGCCCTAACTCTAGCCCTAACTCTAGCCCTAACTCTAGCCCTAACTCTAGCCCTAACTCTAGCCCTAACTCTAGCCCTAACTCTAGCCCTAACTCTAGCCCTAACTCTAGCCCTAACTCTAGCCCTAACTCTAGCCCTAACTCTAGCCCTAACTCTAGCCCTAACTCTAGCCCTAACTCTAGCCCTAACTCTAGCCCTAACTCTAGCCCTAACTCTAGCCCTAACTCTAGCCCTAACTCTAGCCCTAACTCTAGCCCTAACTCTAGCCCTAACTCTAGCCCTAACTCTAGCCCTAACTCTAGCCCTAACTCTAGCCCTAACTCTAGCCCTAACTCTAGCCCTAACTCTAGCCCTAACTCTAGCCCTAACTCTAGCCCTAACTCTAGCCCTAACTCTAGCCCTAACTCTAGCCCTAACTCTAGCCCTAACTCTAGCCCTAACTCTAGCCCTAACTCTAGCCCTAACTCTAGCCCTAACTCTAGCCCTAACTCTAGCCCTAACTCTAGCCCTAACTCTAGCCCTAACTCTAGCCCTAACTCTAGCCCTAACTCTAGCCCTAACTCTAGCCCTAACTCTAGCCCTAACTCTAGCCCTAACTCTAGCCCTAACTCTAGCCCTAACTCTAGCCCTAACTCTAGCCCTAACTCTAGCCCTAACTCTAGCCCTAACTCTAGCCCTAACTCTAGCCCTAACTCTAGCCCTAACTCTAGCCCTAACTCTAGCCCTAACTCTAGCCCTAACTCTAGCCCTAACTCTAGCCCTAACTCTAGCCCTAACTCTAGCCCTAACTCTAGCCCTAACTCTAGCCCTAACTCTAGCCCTAACTCTAGCCCTAACTCTAGCCCTAACTCTAGCCCTAACTCTAGCCCTAACTCTAGCCCTAACTCTAGCCCTAACTCTAGCCCTAACTCTAGCCCTAACTCTAGCCCTAACTCTAGCCCTAACTCTAGCCCTAACTCTAGCCCTAACTCTAGCCCTAACTCTAGCCCTAACTCTAGCCCTAACTCTAGCCCTAACTCTAGCCCTAACTCTAGCCCTAACTCTAGCCCTAACTCTAGCCCTAACTCTAGCCCTAACTCTAGCCCTAACTCTAGCCCTAACTCTAGCCCTAACTCTAGCCCTAACTCTAGCCCTAACTCTAGCCCTAACTCTAGCCCTAACTCTAGCCCTAACTCTAGCCCTAACTCTAGCCCTAACTCTAGCCCTAACTCTAGCCCTAACTCTAGCCCTAACTCTAGCCCTAACTCTAGCCCTAACTCTAGCCCTAACTCTAGCCCTAACTCTAGCCCTAACTCTAGCCCTAACTCTAGCCCTAACTCTAGCCCTAACTCTAGCCCTAACTCTAGCCCTAACTCTAGCCCTAACTCTAGCCCTAACTCTAGCCCTAACTCTAGCCCTAACTCTAGCCCTAACTCTAGCCCTAACTCTAGCCCTAACTCTAGCCCTAACTCTAGCCCTAACTCTAGCCCTAACTCTAGCCCTAACTCTAGCCCTAACTCTAGCCCTAACTCTAGCCCTAACTCTAGCCCTAACTCTAGCCCTAACTCTAGCCCTAACTCTAGCCCTAACTCTAGCCCTAACTCTAGCCCTAACTCTAGCCCTAACTCTAGCCCTAACTCTAGCCCTAACTCTAGCCCTAACTCTAGCCCTAACTCTAGCCCTAACTCTAGCCCTAACTCTAGCCCTAACTCTAGCCCTAACTCTAGCCCTAACTCTAGCCCTAACTCTAGCCCTAACTCTAGCCCTAACTCTAGCCCTAACTCTAGCCCTAACTCTAGCCCTAACTCTAGCCCTAACTCTAGCCCTAACTCTAGCCCTAACTCTAGCCCTAACTCTAGCCCTAACTCTAGCCCTAACTCTAGCCCTAACTCTAGCCCTAACTCTAGCCCTAACTCTAGCCCTAACTCTAGCCCTAACTCTAGCCCTAACTCTAGCCCTAACTCTAGCCCTAACTCTAGCCCTAACTCTAGCCCTAACTCTAGCCCTAACTCTAGCCCTAACTCTAGCCCTAACTCTAGCCCTAACTCTAGCCCTAACTCTAGCCCTAACTCTAGCCCTAACTCTAGCCCTAACTCTAGCCCTAACTCTAGCCCTAACTCTAGCCCTAACTCTAGCCCTAACTCTAGCCCTAACTCTAGCCCTAACTCTAGCCCTAACTCTAGCCCTAACTCTAGCCCTAACTCTAGCCCTAACTCTAGCCCTAACTCTAGCCCTAACTCTAGCCCTAACTCTAGCCCTAACTCTAGCCCTAACTCTAGCCCTAACTCTAGCCCTAACTCTAGCCCTAACTCTAGCCCTAACTCTAGCCCTAACTCTAGCCCTAACTCTAGCCCTAACTCTAGCCCTAACTCTAGCCCTAACTCTAGCCCTAACTCTAGCCCTAACTCTAGCCCTAACTCTAGCCCTAACTCTAGCCCTAACTCTAGCCCTAACTCTAGCCCTAACTCTAGCCCTAACTCTAGCCCTAACTCTAGCCCTAACTCTAGCCCTAACTCTAGCCCTAACTCTAGCCCTAACTCTAGCCCTAACTCTAGCCCTAACTCTAGCCCTAACTCTAGCCCTAACTCTAGCCCTAACTCTAGCCCTAACTCTAGCCCTAACTCTAGCCCTAACTCTAGCCCTAACTCTAGCCCTAACTCTAGCCCTAACTCTAGCCCTAACTCTAGCCCTAACTCTAGCCCTAACTCTAGCCCTAACTCTAGCCCTAACTCTAGCCCTAACTCTAGCCCTAACTCTAGCCCTAACTCTAGCCCTAACTCTAGCCCTAACTCTAGCCCTAACTCTAGCCCTAACTCTAGCCCTAACTCTAGCCCTAACTCTAGCCCTAACTCTAGCCCTAACTCTAGCCCTAACTCTAGCCCTAACTCTAGCCCTAACTCTAGCCCTAACTCTAGCCCTAACTCTAGCCCTAACTCTAGCCCTAACTCTAGCCCTAACTCTAGCCCTAACTCTAGCCCTAACTCTAGCCCTAACTCTAGCCCTAACTCTAGCCCTAACTCTAGCCCTAACTCTAGCCCTAACTCTAGCCCTAACTCTAGCCCTAACTCTAGCCCTAACTCTAGCCCTAACTCTAGCCCTAACTCTAGCCCTAACTCTAGCCCTAACTCTAGCCCTAACTCTAGCCCTAACTCTAGCCCTAACTCTAGCCCTAACTCTAGCCCTAACTCTAGCCCTAACTCTAGCCCTAACTCTAGCCCTAACTCTAGCCCTAACTCTAGCCCTAACTCTAGCCCTAACTCTAGCCCTAACTCTAGCCCTAACTCTAGCCCTAACTCTAGCCCTAACTCTAGCCCTAACTCTAGCCCTAACTCTAGCCCTAACTCTAGCCCTAACTCTAGCCCTAACTCTAGCCCTAACTCTAGCCCTAACTCTAGCCCTAACTCTAGCCCTAACTCTAGCCCTAACTCTAGCCCTAACTCTAGCCCTAACTCTAGCCCTAACTCTAGCCCTAACTCTAGCCCTAACTCTAGCCCTAACTCTAGCCCTAACTCTAGCCCTAACTCTAGCCCTAACTCTAGCCCTAACTCTAGCCCTAACTCTAGCCCTAACTCTAGCCCTAACTCTAGCCCTAACTCTAGCCCTAACTCTAGCCCTAACTCTAGCCCTAACTCTAGCCCTAACTCTAGCCCCTAACTCTAGCCCTAACTCTAGCCCTAACTCTAGCCCTAACTCTAGCCCTAACTCTAGCCCTAACTCTAGCCCTAACTCTAGCCCTAACTCTAGCCCTAACTCTAGCCCTAACTCTAGCCCTAACTCTAGCCCTAACTCTAGCCCTAACTCTAGCCCTAACTCTAGCCCTAACTCTAGCCCTAACTCTAGCCCTAACTCTAGCCCTAACTCTAGCCCTAACTCTAGCCCTAACTCTAGCCCTAACTCTAGCCCTAACTCTAGCCCTAACTCTAGCCCTAACTCTAGCCCTAACTCTAGCCCTAACTCTAGCCCTAACTCTAGCCCTAACTCTAGCCCTAACTCTAGCCCTAACTCTAGCCCTAACTCTAGCCCTAACTCTAGCCCTAACTCTAGCCCTAACTCTAGCCCTAACTCTAGCCCTAACTCTAGCCCTAACTCTAGCCCTAACTCTAGCCCTAACTCTAGCCCTAACTCTAGCCCTAACTCTAGCCCTAACTCTAGCCCTAACTCTAGCCCTAACTCTAGCCCTAACTCTAGCCCTAACTCTAGCCCTAACTCTAGCCCTAACTCTAGCCCTAACTCTAGCCCTAACTCTAGCCCTAACTCTAGCCCTAACTCTAGCCCTAACTCTAGCCCTAACTCTAGCCCTAACTCTAGCCCTAACTCTAGCCCTAACTCTAGCCCTAACTCTAGCCCTAACTCTAGCCCTAACTCTAGCCCTAACTCTAGCCCTAACTCTAGCCCTAACTCTAGCCCTAACTCTAGCCCTAACTCTAGCCCTAACTCTAGCCCTAACTCTAGCCCTAACTCTAGCCCTAACTCTAGCCCTAACTCTAGCCCTAACTCTAGCCCTAACTCTAGCCCTAA